>NC_137928.1:24414708-24519708 GCF_963457725.1 Sprattus sprattus | reverse complement strand
AACTGCCCCATTCTCTAACTGCCCCGTCTCCTTCTCTAACTGCCCCGTCTCCTTCTCTAACAGCCCTGTCTCCTTCTCTAACTGCCCCGTCTCCTTCTCTAACAGCCCTGTCTCCTTCTCTAACAGCCCTGTCTCCTTCTCTAACTGCCCCGTCTCCTTCTCTAACAGCCCCGTCTCCTTCTCTAACTGCCCCGTCTCTAACTGCCCCGTCTCTAACAGCCCTGTCTCCTTCTCTAACAGCCCCGTCTCCTTCCCTAACTGCCCCGCCTCTGATTGCAGCAGCACATGCAAAGCGGTTAGCGTTCACCCTGCTAGCAGGGCTCGTTAATTAATGTAGCAAATGCCTCGGAGGGAGAGGGAACTTGAGAGGAATTGAAGGCAGGCGCGCTGGGGGTGCGGGGGGCTGGGGTGGGTGGGTGGGTGGGGGTGTGAGCGGAGCGTTTTAGGAGCGGGTGCTGTAATGAGGCTTGCAGGGCGCTGGCAAACAAGTGAACTGTTTAAGGACCGGATGCTGCAATGAAGCTTGTCTCCCTCGCCTAAGTGGACTGATGATGAATCCGAGGGTGGAGGCGCTCTTGTGACGGGGCATATCCAATTACAAAACAAGAACGGCAACATGACAGTGGCCTGAAGAGGCATGCAATCAAGAGCCGTGCTGCTCATGAGCTTAGCGTTGAGTTCCTCACTAAAGTCTCCAAGGCTTCAAAAGGGCCTCTCTTAGATGCATGTGTTATATGTGTGTGTATGGAGTATATGAGTAATATGTGAGTGTATGGAGTATGTGAGTAATAAGTGTGTGTGTGGGGTATGTGTTTAATATGTGTGTGTATGGGGTATGTGTGTAATATGTGTGTGTGTATGTAATATGTGTGTGTGTGGGGTTTGTGTGTAATATGTGTGTGTGTGGGGTATCTGTGTTATATGTGTGTGTATGGGGTATGTGTGTAATATGTGTGTGTATGGGGTATGTGTGTGATATGTGTGTGTATGGGGTATGTGTGTGATATGTGACTGACTGAGCACATGATTCCGTCTGATATGTTCTGAATGGGCGCGTGAGTGGCAGGGCACCCTGTGTGCATGTATTTTTATGCTCTGAGGAAATGGGTAGTATGACACTCTGTGTGTGTGTGTGTGTGTGTGTGTGTGTGTGTGTGTGTGTGTGTGTGTGTGTGTGTGTGTGTGTGTGTGTGTGTGTGTGTGTGTGTGTGTGTGTGTGTGTGTGTGTGTCTGTGTGTGTGTCTGTGTGTGTGTGTGTGTGTGTGTCTCTGTGTGTCTGTGTGTCTGTGTGTGTCTGTGTGTGTGTGCATGCATGTATTTCTATGCTCTGAGTGAGTGGCAGGGCACCCTGTGTGTGTGTGTCTGGCGCCCCACTGGGTGATGCCGTGGGATGCCCTTACCAGCCACCCTTACCTCCCTCCCACAGAGCAAACATAGCCCACCTCACCCACGAGAGAAAGAGGGGGGGGGGGGAGAGATAAAGAGAGAGAGAGAGAGTCATGCTAAGAAAGTAATTTTGAATTTGAATGAGGGAGAAACTTTGGGTAGGTAGAGTGCAGAGGAGTCGAGATGTGACACGTGGGAGGGGATGAGCAATAAGACACAAGAGAGAGAGAGAGAGAGAGAGAGAGAGAGTGGAGAAGAACAAGTGTGTTAAAGCTAAAGGAGATGGATGGACAGAGAGAGAGAGAGAGAGAGAGAGAGAGAGAGAGAGAGAGAGAGAGAGAGAGAGAGAGAGAAAAGAGAGGAGGGAAAAGAGAACTGGTGAGAGGGAGATTTCATCATCTCCTCCTGGGCTCTTATCTTGAGTCCTAATGTGCCTCTAACCACCAGGCTTCATCCTCTCATCTTTGCAACTTTAGATTTCTTGCGATGGCTAAGAGAGCAAAGTCTGCCAGACATGTGTTAAACATTTCACATTTCTTTGGACGAGGCAATTTTCCTTTATGGCTCTTTTGCACTGACAAAAAGACAAAAGAGGAAAAAAAATGATGTTATTGTCTGATGCTCCCCCTTTGTCTCTCTCTTTCCCTCTCCCTCTTTTTCTCTTTCTCTCTCTCCTGCCTCGAAATGTGCCCGTCTCCACATGATGATCTCTTATTTATTTTTTACTCGATTACACACTCACAGCGCTGCGCTGCTCTTATGAATGCACGGGTAAAACACACAATTTCTGCTCAGCTGAATTAAATTTGATGTCACCGCCACTGTGTAATGGCAGAAGCGCACACCACTATCTAGCTTTTAAGAAAAAGACAAGAAAAAAAACAAAACAAAAGGGACCGAAAATATATATTACAAATATGGCGGATCACTTTTTCTCCAGCGCAAATCAGCTTCCCCTCTCTTTAAGGCATTGTTCTCCTCATCTGCATTCATCAAGCCCACCTTCCTCCATGACAGCTTTAGTTAACCATTATTTCCCAACAATAATAGAAACATAGATTGAGGGAGAAAGCTGGAGAGAGAACGAGAGAGGGAGGGAGGGAGGGAGATAGAGAAAGAGAGGGAAGGAGAGAGAGAGGTGGTGGTGTGGTGATTGGGTGGTGGGAGAAAAATATATGAATTGGGCTTCTTGTCATTTGCTTGGGTAATTCTAATGTTGTGATGGTAATTTGGAGCGGGGGGGGGGGGGGGGGGGCGGTGGGTCACTTTCCAAACAGAGACCTTGTGTGGGGAGGGCGGATCCTTGTGAAGACCTGATAAGCTGCCGAGTGTAGCCTTCAGCACAATGATGAATTACCTGCTTATCACGCTCGGCCCAGAGAGAAGAGCACTGTGCACACGTGCACCTTTGTGTGTGTGTGTGTGTGTGTGTGTGTGTGTGTGTGTGTGTGTGTGTGTGTGTGTGTGTGTGTGTGTGTGTGTGTGTGTGTGCTGTGTGTGTGCTGTGTATGCAGTTGTACGGATGTATGTCGTGTGTTTTTATATGCGTGTATATTCGTGTGTGTATTATCTTCCCCCTTTCTCTGTCTCGCTCTCTCTCTTTTTCTCTCTTTCTGTGTGTGTGTGTGTGTGTGTGTGTGTGTGTGTATGCATGCAGTGGCATGAGACTGAACCCCTAACCCCATCAGAAAGGTAGTGGGGTGGGTGGGAGGGAGAGAGGTAGAGCAGCATAGAGAAATCAGGTGAATACATAATACACATGTTTGTGGGTTTACTGTAGCCTTTAGCGTCTGTCATGAGGCCTAATCCTCTAATGCAAACACACATCAGCTACTGTTGGTGGTGGCAGAGCCAGGCGATGAGAGAAGAAGGAGAGATTATGGAGGAGCATGAGGGACTGACAAGCTGTCCTGTTTCCACATGTACCATATACATTCACTTCTATATCAGCTCAGCGGCCATTTCAGTGTTGCTCTCTCAGTCTCTCTCTTCATCTTGCTCCCTCTCGTCTGGGAGACACACACACACACACACACACACACACACACACACACACACACACACACACACACTAACACACATACACACACACACAAATGTTTCCAAAATGGTCTATTCAGAGAAATCCTTCCTACACTTACCTTCAGAGACGCAATCCATAGTTCTGACATGTGTTTTTGTCATTTATGTATGGTTGAGCATTGATTATGAGTATGGTGGGCATGGCTCAGATTGCTGGGCATGGCTCAGATTGGAGCGCAGGTGATCATTGTTAGAAGGATCTTCAACAAGTTATACCATACAAGTAGCTGTAAGCTAGATGATAGTCATAGATTTGTATAGGCAAGGGATTCAAAATGAACGGCTAATTCATTCATATGGATTTTTTTTCCTATTTAATGAATGTAATGGAACGCATATCTGGGTCTTACATCGCAGTCAGTTGAATACGTCCAGACACCAACACAATTTCTCCTAAAGGAGGTATATTAGCTATTGTCTTTTAAAGAAAAAAAAATCTTGAAACGTCAAGGTATAGCTTAAGAATTTACGAATGACGTAGCGTTGCAAAGACTTTGGGAAACCAGGCCCAGTTCTTTCTCTCCCTCTCTCTCAGTCTCTCCCTCTCTCTCTCTCCCTCTCTCTCTCTCTCTCTCTCTCTCTCCCTCCCTCTGACAGACCCCTGCAGAGGTTCCAGTAAATGACCCCTCCTGCAGCAGTAAATCAGCCCTCCTAAGTGATCCCTCTCGGGCTGTGTGATGCTTAATTACTAGATATGTTTATGCTTATGAGCGGAGCGTACGCGATATGGGGCCAATATCTTTTATTGTGGCCAGGAGCTATAAGGTGCAGTTGCCCATCTCTCTTTTTTTCCTCTCGCAGTTTGAGAGCGAATTGCTCTGAATTGGAAAAGAATGGCAGACTGGCCACGTGCTGTGCTTTTGGGGAAGTAGGGGAGTGCAATTTGGGTACTGAGGTCACGGCATGGAGACTGTGGCCCCCCACCTGCTGCTCTTTATCAGTGTGGAGCCCGTCTGCATAGGAAAGAGAGAGGGAGGGAGGGAGGGAGGGAAGGAGGGAGAGAGAGAGAGAGAGAGAGAGAGAGAGAGAGAGAGAGAGAGAGAGAGAGAGACAGAAGAAAAAGAAAGAAAAGCTGAGAATCCACAAAGTGTGAATGTTGCTTATGTTTGTGTCTGTGTGTGTGTGTGTGTGTGTGTGTGTGAGAGAGAGAGAGAGAGAGAGTGTGTGTTTCAGGTCAGCAGGTGTTTCAGTGTGTGAGGCTGTCTCATTATTGCTCTGTGTGACGAGCCACTGCTCTTATCACACACCTCCAGGGAGGGGGGGGAGGGGGGGGGGGGGGGGGGCAGCAGCAGTCCTCTCTCTCACACGTTTCACAGGGGGTCGCAGTACTGCACTAATGACATAAGCAGAACATTTTACCCCTGCAGCACCTCACCAGCAGAGTCGGCTCTCAGTCTGCCCTATTAAACATGTCCAGTAGAGTCCGGCTCCGAATGACAGTGGAGATCCAGTGAGCATAGCCACATCATAGACATGAATTTATATAGTAATAGTATAGTATCGTACTATTGAAATAAGTACTTTTAGAGCCAGGCTTCAGAGTAATGGTTGTAGCAAATGATAAGGAGGTTTTCATTACTAGTATAATCATAAATGAAATGATGCATGTACACCGTATATAAATGGACCTCACATATACAAGGCTTCATGTTTGACCGTTTCTTGGTATATGCCTGTTTGAGAGTTCACCCTGCCCCCCTTACTGAAGTCCACTGTTAAGAGTTCTAGTTAGAGTGAAGTTGTTTGGCAGATCCTCTCCAGCCTGCTTCTCTGTATGCCTGTGATAGTCCTCAGCTCCCGACTGTAGTTTGAAACCGGAGTGCCACAGTGCTGCTATTTCCCCAGATTAATTACAGGACAAGACATGCTCCGTCATCCTCCCCCAAATATGCCTCATGTGTTCTCTCTCTCTCTTTCGTCCCCCGTAATTAACAGATCCCTGTTTCTGTGTCTACACGCCGTAGTCACTGCAATTTGTTCATTAGTGTTAGCTTTGTATAGTCAGACTATAGAGCAAATGTAGGACGAAGTGAAACAGATATTCATGAAGTTCAAAAAAGAATGCATATGCATGAGGCCATTTATGAATAATGCACTTCAGAAAAGGCAGTAATTGATTTGGGCTGCTTAAAGCAATGAGGGTTGGAAGGAGAATGAAAGTATGAGGAAGAAAACGGCAGATAAGGGGGAAAAAAGACCATCTAATGAGAAGACGCGAGAAGACCCCCCCCCCCCCCCCCCCCCCCCCCCCCACCCCCCCCACCTCACAAAATACATCAATAAGAAATGTCCTGCTTCTGCGGACTGACTTGGTGCTTTATTGTAAGTGAAATGCTTTTTTTTTGGTGCAGGCTTTGATGGGAGCGTAGGCGAATTAGCACTTTTTGGGACTGAACAAAGCCACCCATGTGACGGTTCTCTTTTACCTTTTTTTTTTAAGAAACTATCTCTGCCCCTGTGCAACTTTTTCTTTCTTTCTTTCTTTTTTGTGTGTGTCCCTCACCGAGTCTTTCATAATACGAACAATGCAATCTGCACACAGGGCGAAAGACAAGACTCCCATTTTTGATGCATTCCTTCATTCTGTGTGCTTTCTGGTTCAGGCACGGCTGGCTGCTGAAAAGCAGCCCCCTCCTCTCCGCCGGCTCAATCCATTTCAGGGAGCATAATGGAAAGCCCACAAGAGCAGCTGAGGTTCGCGCTTCCCTCCATCGTGCCCCCCCTACCCACCCGCCCCCCCCCCCCGCCTCACTCACCACTGACCTCTGCCTTCCACCCCTCCCTCTCTCGCTCCATGTTTCTCTCTTACTATTTCTCTCCGTCTTCCAGCTTACGCTCTAGTCTTCCTCTCTTTTTAGTCTTACTCTGCCCTCCCCTACCTCTGCACTGGTCTCCCCCCTCTCTCTCTCCCCCCCCTCTCTCTCCCTCTCTTCCTCCCTCTCCCTCTCCCTCTCTCTCTCTCTCCCCCTCTCTCTCTCCCTCTCTTCCTCCCTCTCCCTCTCTCTCTCTTTCCCCCTCTCTCTCCCTCTCTCTCTCTCCCTCTTTCTCTCCCTCTCTCCCTCTCTCTCCCTCTCTCTCTCTCTCTCTCTCTCTCTCTCTCTCTCCCTCTCTCTCTTTGAGAGTGTCAGGTATATGTTTGCTGGTGACCTCAGCTTTGGCAGCCCTTTCATTGGGGCACTCAGGCCCAGTCTTCCTGGGACACAGATGCAGGATGTGGAGGCAGAGTCTGCTTTAATGAACTGCTCTTTCTTTTCCTCTTTCTTGGCTTTTCTTTCCTCTCTACCTTTCTTGTTCTGCCTTCCATGTCCATTTGCCACACTTCTTCATATGCTGCGTCCTGTTCTTTATAGCTTTCTCTCTCTCTCTCTCTTGTCCCTCCATCTCCCCTCTCTTGTCTTCCCATCTACTTGTCCTGTGAGCTGAGCTCTCCCATTCCCATCCTTATGGCACTCCACTCTCCTAGTGCCTCTTTTATTTGTTTCCCCGGAGCTCACACCAGCTGTTGAGAAGGGTTCCTACACAGAGAAGGGGTGAAGCTAAATGGAGGGGTGTACTGCTGTGTGTGTGTGTGTGTGTGTGTGTGTGTGTGTGTGTGTGTGTGTGTGTGTGTGTGTGTTTGTCTGGGAATCCATCTTTCCCTGACATTGGCTTGACAGGCTGAATCCAGCAGCCTATATCCAGCAGCCTATTATGTGTGTGTGTGAGAGAGAGAGTGAGTAAGCAAGCAAGTGAGAGAGACTTGGCATCTACTTTCTAGGGATGCCACTGCCTGTCTACTTATGTTTAAATGGCATACAATACGCTGCACACACACACACACACACACACACACACACACACACACACACACACACACACACGCTCACACTCACACACACACTGAACACAGAGTGACTCATAAACTCTTCATCCTGCAAATAACTGCAGAAGACACAAGTGGGAGAGAGAGTGAATGTTTGAGGAGCTGAGTCACTGCACCTCTCTGCTTGGGAAGGAAAGAGAGAATTACCATATTCACCACCCCCACCCCCCCTGGCTATGGCCTCACCTTGGTCAGAGGACACAGCTGGCTGCAGCGGCACATGAAGATCACACACACTCCAATCCCCATACCTCACTGATTACACACTCGTCCTCTCAATGGTCACATTCTGTTAACTCTGTCACGTTGTTACATCACCTCAGCTCCCTCCTGCACCCCCCTGTCCGCTGTCTCTGGCAGCCATTTTAAATCGCCTCATCATGGAGCCTAATGGAGCAGGCTCACAGGCTAACCGCTCCAGAGCTGGCCTCTCAGCCACGGCACATACTTGACCAAGAGTATGCAGTAATGAGAGAGGAACTTCTTCTGGTGGAGACCTGACTACGTTACACACACACACTCTCTCTCTCACACACACACACACACACACACACACACACACACACACACACACACACACACAGACTCTCTCACACACACATACATATGCACACACACACACACACACACACAGACTCTCACACACACACACACACACATACATATGCACACACACACACACACACACACACACACGCTCACTGTCACACATGCACACACTTATGCTGCACATACTCATGAGCCTTTCAGTTCAGTACTTATTTTTCTCCAGGTCTTCCAGAGTCCTCCTTTTTTCTTCCTCTGCCTTTTTGTCAAGATGGTTGTCTCTGTTTAGCGACTGTTATGGGTTAGTTTAAAGCACTTTGACACACCTCAGCTTTTCCACCACACACACACACACAGTTTCCATCCTGTGTCCCCTGGAGAGATGCCTGACCCGTGGAGGGGTTTGAACTCAGTGTTGGCAGGGCCTGAGGGTGATTCCTGCAGGAAGCTGAGCCTCCTCCTCATCCATGTGTATGAAGTTTGGGGTCGAGGACGGCAACAAGGGGGAGCTCAGCTTGCCTCATTTCTGCTTTTGTTTAAATTATTTGTGTCTGACAGAGAGGAGGGTTCAGCAAACACTGACCTGAAACACAGGTAGGAGTGGAAATCTTTGAGACTCCAAGCTTCTTCCCCAGAGGGCTTTGCTTCCACTTACTGCAGACAGGTTTTTCTTCCTGACAGCCGAGTTCAGTGGTACCAAAGGCACCGTGGAGAACACTTATCCAGCCTTTAACCTCATGGGGAGGGGGACCCAGCTGCTCAAGCCCAAAGGATGGGGACGCAGCCTGGCATTCTGGGGCCACTTCTGATGGCTGTTGCTGCTTTGAAGTCTTCCTCTCACCCCATGGCCACATGTGTGGACTATAGAGTACAGGAGCCAACTGGGCTGAAATGGGCACATCACTTCTTTCTCAGGCTTGTCAGTCATCCAGCCTGGAAAGATCTCACAAAATCCGTTTAGTTTTATTTGTCCACATGAAAAACGTGTCTGTCATATAAAATATACAGCATTAGATCTGCAAACTTTGCCACGAATACCCATGAAAGGAAATCAAACCAGGCTTGGTAATACAAGTATTGTTTTATGCATATAAAGCAAATACTCCACTGGGGAACAACAGAAAGAAAGAGAGAGCGAGAGAGAGAGAGAGAGAACGGGGAGAATGGGCGGGGGGGGGGGGGGAATCTAAAAGTTCCAATGAAATGAAATGTCTCATCTTTCCCTTGTCAGTGAGTCCATTGTTATTGGCCACTGTCTTGGGTAACACTTCTCTATATCTTGGGTAACACTTCTCTCTGCCCCTCCCCTCTCTCCCCACATCTCCCTTGGCCACTGCCCTCCTTCGATGTAACAAGTCCACCTTTTGTATTCACGTCTGGAATAAAGTGCTTTTGTTCTGCCTTTGGACGTAGAAGCCGGCATTGCTCAAGTTTATTACTGTAGTCTGTTAGTGCGTCGCACAGCCATTCCCCAAGCAGGGCTAAAGATCCCCCAGACGAATCTCCTTGTCATGTTAATCCAGGCTTTAATAAATAGGGGGGAACTATTCAAATGGTGTCACTGTATTTCTCTTTATTGACAAGAGAGAGTAAAAGAGCAAGAGAGGAATAGAATAGGCAGAGCTATCAAAATGGCAACAGATGACAGCATTTTGCATCAAGGGGGGGGCGCGAGAGATTGCGCTGGCTTTTTATTTCTGTTTCATCTTTTTGAGGCTGAATGTCATATCATCAAATCTGCCATTAAAAACCCTTAAACGCCCTAATCTAAATAAGTAACTTTGGGGGGTAGGGGGCTGGCGGTAGCTGTAATTGAAAGACGCTCTCTTTGATATAAGCTCCCTAATGTACTTTTATCTATATCCTCCATCGCAACCCGACAGTAATAAGATGCATATCAAGACCTGTCACCATTTTGGGGAGATGGACACTTTGTTTATTGAAAAATCCAGGTATCAAGGTTGCTTTGGTCCTCATAGCCCTGCTCACGAGGCAATATTCATTGAATCTCTTCCATCACTCAGATTCCTCTGCATATGACAGGTTTAATATTTTCCAAATATTGAAATGTTAGTTTTTTCGTTGTGTTTGTATATTTAGTTTATTTGGTGTAGTTTTTTCTTCTTCTTTTGGTTGCTAAGCGCCTGATGATCTTTTCTCCGTCCTAAAATGAGGTGTATTAGTTCAGCGTAGAATGAGAGCCCGAGGCAGGAGGAGGAAGGAGCCCTTTGCTGCTGTGATACGCCATCATATCGCAGCGCTCGGCCGAAGAGGACCACTGAAACATTTGTACTGCTTTTTTCATTAAAAAGAAAATTACTCTCTCCCACAACAACTTTGGGTTTCACTAACTCCTGGTACCTCCATCTGAGCAGTTAACCATAGATCCTAGTGAAGAGAGAGAGGAGGAGGAGGAGGAGGAGGAGGAGGAGACGGTAGTTTAAGCCGCCCTCTCAGCTGGTAGGACCAGCAGCCTCTTAGCTACCGCAGCGCTAGTCACCCCACAGCCCATCTCAGCCTGCCTGAGCAGGTGAGACCAGCAGATGGGTATTCACCCTTAACATGGAACAGGACTAAATTGTTGTATCTATGTATTGTAGCTCACCACATCTAGTTCGGAATTTCCATCTGATCTGCATTATTATCACTTAATTACTAGGACACTGGGCCAGTGACTCATGCAAGTGATCCCACTGGAATGTCCATTCAGTCCTCAAAACAAGGATTCCAATCCCTCTAGGAATCCCCTGGTACCATTCCTACCTGTTCCACCTCCATTTTTGGGGAGGAATAAGAGGAGAAATGATCCTCTGTGGCCTGTGAGGGTGAAAGAGCAGGGATATGCCAGTGCTCAGGAATGAATGCCACTGGGGAAGGAATGGAAGAGTCCTTAATGCTGTTCAGAGCTGAAACTGTCAGCCAGCCTTGCAGAACCTGTACGGATCCCTCCAGGCCTCCCCGTCCCTGCTGTTTCAGCTCGAGAGCAGTGTCCCCATGTTCACCCATCCAGCCAGCCAGCCAGCCAGCCAGCCATCTATCCATCCATTCATGCACTCTTTCACTAGCATAACAGGGACATCTTTTATTGGGAAGTGGCTCACAGGCATAATATATTTTGGTGGGAGGAGTAACTGAGGCAGCTCAAGTAGCGCCATGGAGGGACGTTGGCACTGGTGTGTCCAAGGGCTATAAATATAACATGGCTTTGAGAAGCGCCACACTCAAGCGACTAGGCTGAAAGGCCAGGGATGGAATTAATCACCAGAGCCTTGTGGTCAGTACGACAAAGTGTGTGTATGTGTGTGTGTGTGTGTGTGTGTGTGTGTGTGTGTGTGTGTTTGTGTTTGTTCAGTGTCATCAGGGCTCTTTCCTACTGTTTCCAAAGTCCCTATCCAAAAGGGAGAGAGAGAAAGAAAGAAAAAGAAAAGGAATGAAAACGCCCTCCAGATGGAATCATAACATAGTTGGCGTTGGTGGTCTCAAGCTGAGTGCAATCATCAGCAGCCACCAACATCAGCTGCTCCCCCCTGCCTCCGGCTCACAGTTTAACAACACACACACACACACACACACACACACACACACACACACACACACACACACACACACACACACACACACACACACACACACACACACACACATACACACTCACACACACACACACACACACACACACACACACACACACACACACACACACACACACATACACACACACACACACACACACACACACACACACACTCACTCAAACACACACACACACACACACACAATCATACACACTTTTGTACTCTAGAGTTACACAGCCAGAGTGCCCTACTCATATCCAGATATACTACACCCACTATAGACACTCTCTCTCTTTTCTCACCTCCTCCTCCGCTCCTCCCTTCATGTCACAGACAGAGGCCCATCCTCTCATACATACACAAATACACGCTGGGAGAAGGCTTCCTTTCTGTTCCTCCCTCCCTGCGTGGCTGGCTAGCTGGCTGGATGGCTGGCTGGCTGGCTGGCTTGTCACGACTGCAGCGCTCCAAGGTATGCGCCCAGTGCCTGTGATATGAGAGAAGGCCCCCGCTAGAATATGTATGGCCCCTGTCTCCACTCTGCCCCTGGTGGGGACCTTCATGAATATTTAGCAGGAACAAAATGAGAGCGTCTCCCTCAGATGTTCCACTGCTGTTTAGCCATTGTCAGCGCTGTGCCACACTCCCGTCGGGTGAGGGCCCCCTGACAGGCACACACACACGCACACACGCACACGCCCGCATGCACAAAGACACACACGCACGCACGAAGACACACACGCAGGCATGTACGAAGAAACATGCGCACATTCACGCACGCACAAAGACACACACACACTTCAGTGCTGATAGGCCCCGTCCGCCAGCCACCGCGCTCCGATGTGGACAGACTGTTTTGATGGGTTGAGGAGGGAATGTGAAGTCTGTCAGTGGCCAGATGTTTCTCTTTGAAAGACAGATTCTGCTCTGTTTTGTGTTTTGCACTTTGAAACGGTGGTCATTTATGTGTGAACGAAGACTTTACGCTTAGTGTAAGAAGGCTTAAGTATTTTCATTTGAATTATTTAGTATTTGTCATACGTCATAAGGTCTGTGGATTCTAACAGTGGGTTTAGGTCTCCCTTTTCCCCCTGTAGAAGTTATTATGCTATTTCTCCACCGCTAAGTGAACCTTTGGAGGAGTTGCTTTGGTAAATAAGATGGTCTTGGACTGAGCGATAACTCGGTGTGTATTTGTGCATGCAGACCTGCCAACGTTTTTAAGATAAGCTCTCCTCTGTTTAGCTCAGTCTTCCTTCACAGTGGGTTTAATCTTGCGTTTCGTCTCTCCTTTCACTTCATGGACTCTCGAGATATCTGTATTGGTGTCTAGTGTTCCCTTATCTGTGTTGTTTTTTAACTCTTAATTTCACGCTATTCATAATATTCCTATCGCAGTGTTTGTTTGTGGGTGTTTGTTTTCATAGATCATATTGTGAAACTGTGAACTGTGTCTCAACTCGAGCCTTTTTAGTCTCGCTTTTTAATGGTCTCAAAGTGTGAGAAAGTCCTATCAGCGAGAGACCCACGAATGTTTGTGAGTGTGAAAATGGAGCCTATTCATCCGTGGAAGGTTCTCCTGTTTCTGGCTTCCCTTTTCTTTCATGTCATGACTGGAGAACTAAGCAGCAGCTCATAAAAAGGTGGAAAAAACAGAAAGTCCATTTCCCAGCTAGATCACGTTACAGCTGCCATCCCCTCTATTCAGTTGAGCCAGGCAGGACAGGGGAGAACAAGAGAGAGAGAGAGAAAGAAAGAGAGAGTGAGTGAAGAAGAGAGTGAATGAAGGGAAAATGAGCCACAATCACTACCTGTTAGCGGAGGCTGCCCTTGATAAATGTGGAGAAGCTACGCACAGACAAGTGCCCACGCGTAAAGAAGAAATGGACTTTTGTGGGTGTGAGAGATGGAGAATATGGTGACAAGGTGCCTGCTCAAGGACTCGTCACACGTGAAGCTATTTTCTCAGACACCGTCCCCACACTCTGGTTATTATATCAAGCTTGAGAGGCCTGTCCACCTGTTGCTATGACAAACCGGTGCCTTGTTTCCAGATAGTGATACATCTAAGCTCTTTGAAGTGCTTTCTATTATCAGTAATTGTAGTAGCGTTTGTTTATTTGTACATATGCTCCCCAAAGTATTTAGCAGGAATTGTGTAATGAAGTGATATGTGATTAGCAGAGACATTCAGCCACTTTAACCCCTGTAAATGCTTCTTGCTTTATTCTCTCCTATTCTTATACAGTACACATCTTGCCTAATAACAGACATTTAGAGTGCAAGCATTTCACAGAAAAAAAGGAGATGAATGCATTGATGATAGTGCATTCCTATCTTAGTTTGTGTGGCATGGTGCCGGGGTATATATATATATATGTATAACAGCATGGTGGGGGGGGGGGGGGGATATATAACGGCATGGTTATATAAAACGGCAGACACCCAACAGTGGCCTACTCTTTCCCCTTCCAAGTGCTGCGTAGTGATAAGAGTCACCAGCAGGATGCACCTGGCAGTGTGCTGCGATAGGACCCTCAGGTGTCCTTGGAGAGAAGGAGGTGGTGGAGGAGGAGGAGGAAATCAGATGAAGAGTTGTCTTCACCACCTAGTCTAGTGTGTGTGTGGCTCAGCCTACATAAAAAAAAATATAAAACAGAATCTGTAAAAAAATATATATATTTTTAGTAGCCCATATGTTTAGATATACAGGCTAAAAGGTTGCCTTATTTTGAAATCTGATATAATGTTATTAAGACTAACCTAGCCTTGACTCGGCTGTTAAGACAAGATAGGCTATGCAAAGGCATAGGCCAAGGACAACAGTAATACATTTTATTTATTTATAGACTTTATTTATTTTGCTTTGTTAATTTCTTCATTGTATAGTTGTTATTGGTAATATCATCACAGTATGTAAAGACTGTAAATTGACTATCAGTCTGTATATCATTTTGCTTAGTGACCTGTTGGTGACCCCAGTGACAGTTTCTGTTTGTGAACACAGCATGTGACCTCTCGGGAGCACTCATACATTTTTATTTTCAGCATCAACTTGAGTTACCGAGCTCTTGAGAACGAGACCATGTCAAATGGACCCTGTGATCTAGTTATGATATTTGGTCTATTCCCAATTCACTGTGGAAAGTGTCACTGCAGAGTTAGATTCTTGTGGGCTAAAATTCCTTCTATTCTTTCCCCTATATCTCTGTGTGACGTCTGTTATCATGTGTGTTACATATGGTATGTTGTGTAAAGCATGATATGGATTTGTTGAAATTTCATATCATGGTCTTCTGTCTTACTCATGGTAGTTTACATACTAAATTGGGAAAGTGCTCAGTATATTCATTTGCCTTGCCTTGCCAAAAATTGTGGATTAGTTTTATATATTTTTCCCATTTTGTAGCTACAGTTGTCAGCTGTGTATGTCACCTACCTAAATTTAGTTATGGGGAGGATGATGATGCCATGGAGAATTAGTGTAAAATGGTGATATTGTTGGACATTTCAGTCAAAACAACAACAATAATGGCAATTAGGTTTTAATTACACCTTTGCTCATATGCTTGTATGATGTTTTTGACCGTACAAAAAAGAGACTGATGTTTTTCAACCTTCCAGTGCCTGCCGGTGGCATTTGTTAGTCTTTCGTAATTTTACAGGTTTCAAAATACACACACACACACACACACACACACACACACACACACACACACACACACAGACACTGATAGACTCACTTGCACGCACACACACACACACACACACACACACACACACACACACACACACAAGCACTCATAAAGACATCCACATGCATAGGCAGCCTTACATAGGATTTGATTCCAAGCTCCTGTATGTACCGCTTCAAATGAAACGGCACCGATAATTAAACCTTTTAAGTGTATAATGAGCTTATCGCGAGGCTGACTGCGGAAGCCATCTTCTGTACCTAATCTCTTCTGGTTCTCATCTTGAGGCTGTCAGTTAAGTGTGCGGATTTGCATACATTTACATCTCGCTGTGTTTAAGTGACAAGCCCAAAGTGATGACGAGTCGATAAGTCAAAAAATGAGGACTAATCCCCTATTATGCTTTGCATCATAATCGGCAGACAAGACCCTTACAGACAGAACCCTGGCACAGAACCCTATAAAACCACTGGTCTGGGCCCGTTGGTGATGGTTTGCTCGAAATGGTTTCATTTGGGAGAGGGCAGGCTGGAATCTGACCTCAGAGCAGCAGTGAGCCCGTTTTCATTCATTTCATTTCTGTTTTTGTTTTTCCTGTGCCTTCGTATTTTTGAGTTGAGTTCTCCACCCCCTTTTCTGTAGTCTGGGTTGATTTTTCATGGGCTGCATGTAGATGGCCAAGATGCTATGAGCCAGTGAATACAGATTTGCTGCATGAGTGGAGCGATCACATTTCTGGCTGTGTTGTTATAGCAGAAATGACCAGCTATTGGCCCCTGCAAAACAGGGTTATGAACCACATCCTTGGAGAGACAGAGAAAAAAAAAGACATCAGCCACTAAGTATTCTGTCCACTTTCAAAAACGTATTTATTTATTTGGAGGAAGCAATCTTCAAAATGACATGTCCTGCATTTGCAGGCAAATATGCCCCGTCTAAGAGTGTCAAAATGAACAAATCTTTGTGGACGTGTTGAATGTTTCACCCTGCCGTTCAGATGTACAGAATGTTGTCATAGTGCTAACTGTCACTGCATCTCAGAACCTTTCAATGGCTTATCATTATTCATCAATTGACGTGACCTAGCATCCGGTCCCCAAACAGTAGCAATCCCCACAGGTATGACACGAATGAAGGTGGTCTGGTCTTTTGAGAGCACGTTTAGAGAATACAGCAGATTATTTTAAATACTCTTCAGCTACTTGTATTCGGAGTAGATTTATTTCCAAGGCTTCCTGTCTTTTTTTATGGTGTTGTTTTGATCCTGTGTACATTAATTGCATTGTTTTCTGCCGGGAGAAGTGTGGCCCAGAGCTCCTTGTTTAATCACTGGTGATAAAAGGGAATGAAGCGTGTGTTCCAGACGCCGCTGAGAGCAGCGCGCAGGCTTTCCACTCCGGCAGCGGCCAGATTAGGGCTAAATTGCTCAAAAGGAAGGCAGCAGAAACTTGATCCATTGTCCTTGAGATGCAGAGAACCGTGCTCTCCGGCATTGATTCTGCCAGCACCCCTTCTTCTCCACCACCGCCGCCGCCACCACCACCACCTCACCCTCCCTCTCCTCACGGAGCACGAAGGGAGAGAAGAAACGATAGAGAATAGCAGCTTGGGGGTCTCTGTCTGCGGGAGAGAACGGGAGATGGACAGATAGATCATATTCTCTGACACTGGCAGTCATTTTCAATTCTGTTATGCAAATACAGTGCCCGTGAACCAACAAGTCTTGTAAACGAGAGGCCATCTCTGAATATTAATTTCCTCTGCTATTCAGGCACTTTCTGTTTGTTGATCGTTGCCTGTGTCCTTTGTGTTTGCCCCCTCAATTGCAAACAATCAACAATCAATGAATCCCTCAGATTTCCTCTGTCTGCCCCTCATATCTAATTGAGTTATCGATCGCAGACACGGTTTCCCTACTTCCTATGCACGTAGCATGAAGGGAAAACAGAAGGAGTAAGCTTGTATCATAAAAACATAAGCAAAACGTGTACGATTGTTAGTTGAACTTTCATCCGTCTCTCTCTGAACTTTCTATCTTCTACATTCATCATCCGTTGTATTTCGTTCATTTGAGAAAAGTACAGCGCCGTTTACAATGATTCGATGATATTTGGAGTAAGTCTTTGACCGCCATTTGTCGGTATTCCTTGCGGATCTAATGTCTCTAGCATGTTACAGCTACCCCCTATCCGATCCCCCATCTGCGTCTCCTGCCTGAGGAGCCAGCGCCTGTGTTCCCTCCACATGTGTATCGATGTAAATAATGAAATAGCTGTTCGTCTAAACGGCTGTCTCTGTACATTACACCCTCCCTTAAATCTATTCCGCACACAGGCCGCCACTCCCAGCCGAGTGCTCCCGGCTTGCCAGCATATTGGCGCCTTTGTCCTGTGATAAATAATTCACTCGGGCTCATTAAAAATCTCCCTTTCCCTTGCACTGTGTTTTTGATATTTCCGACCTGGCATGACAGGCGTGTGGGTTTGTTTGGCTTGAGGAGGAGATCACTTCCTTTTTTTCTCACTTTTTTTTTTTTTTTTTTTTTCGGAAGCAAAATTTAGCATCTCGTAATATGACAGGAGCTTGATTCCTTTCCCAGGAGGGGTGAGCGTATTTAACCAAGTGTTGGATTGCCTTCTTTTTTTCACTCCCATCTCTCCATAGCACTCTCGCTCTCTCTCTCTTTTTCCTCTCTCTGTCTCTCTCTTTCTCTCTCTCTTTTTCTCTCTTTTTCTCCCTCTGTCTCTCCTTGGAGTAAACACAATTTTACCTGTGTCGGGCAGCATCTCCCTTCCTGTATTCCCTTCTGTCCCACCGTGATCCATTTTGCAGTCAATAAAAAAGTGTGGGAGCTTGCAGGTTCCAATTACATTCTCAACTTAAATAAACAACGTTGTCAACTAACTTACCGCCAGTGTCGGAGGAGAAACAAAATTGGCAGGGAATGTGTCAGGCAACAAATGCTTTCAGCTTCATTTAATTGAGAGACTGCCAGAATCTGGCATTAAGCTGCGTGTCTGCTTGTGCCGCATTCTCAGCTTGACCAGAAGACGTGTTTATGTATCTCACTCCTGTTTTGTCAACTTAATGCCGAGCTTCAGTCGCTCAGTTTTTCTTTTTATAAGTGTGGACAGTTTTGTATAAAGCCCACCTCCTTTTTGTTACTTTTTTAGTTTTGTCTCATTTTCTATTTTTGTGGACTTTGTCATGTCTCAGAATGTCTGAACCAGATCTTGTAAACCTCGTCTCATAAAATCCTCTCCTGCAAAATGCTCCAAAGAACTTCAGTGGGGTTGAGCTACACACAGTGGAGCTAATAGGAAACGTAAATCTGAGCCCTGAGTCTGGTTTGGGGTTCACAAACTACATTTAAATGTACTTTTTATTGCAGAGTTGGCACTGCTGGAGCCTTTGCTTGCTTCTCTGTGTGCCATAAACTGTGCATTATTAGAGCATTAGTCATCGCGCCGGGCCGGATGGTGGCATCTTAGCAGCCTTTCTCAGCGGTGGCCGGATGGCAGAGGTGAAAGACGGCATTGGTTTGGTCGATTAACACGTAATGCCATATAAAGCTGGAACACCCTGACCGCCTAAGGGTTTTAATATCAGGCTTTCTAGTGGCGACCTCCGTGACCAGTCCAGCGAACAAGTAGGCGTGGAGACAGAGTCACTGCATTACCTGAGCAGAGGGCTCCTGCTCTTTCTCAGTGCCACTTCGCTTCAAAGAGCGAATTAATTCAACAGCACATCCAGATGCAGTCGTAGGCTGTGTGTGTGTGTGTGTGTGTGTGTGTGTGTGTGTGTGTCGGGTGTTTGTGAGGGGAAGCGCCTGTGCCTGTGCAAATGGTGGGCTGAAGTGGCGCCTCAGATTGATTGTCCTTCTGCGGGCCCGAGGCGTGTGTGTACGCAGGGGAGCAGGGCACTGGGCACGGCGCAAGAGCTAACACACGGAAAGGTCAGAGCCGCATGGCAGGCAACGCCGCTGGCATCCTCATCCTGCCAGTCTCCTCCTGGCCTTCTGCTCAGTTCTGTACATGCGTGGCAGACGAGCGAGCCCACTGATGCGTGGGAGCACTTCATTTGGATTTTGAGAAACTCAGCGATTCGAAGTTTTTGTTTTGTCTTCTTCTCTGTGTTTGTAGAATCAGTCTTTCCCCTTCCTCTTGTCAGCCTGTGCACTCCCCCATCTTCATCCCAATGGAAGGGTTTTATCTGGGCTTCTGGCGCCCTTATATTTGAACAAGACATCCCATAATCATCCATCGGATCTTACTTTTTTCTTTTACAAGAGTGCTCAATAGAAGAGGATCAGAGGACCCCCCCCCCCCCCCCTTCTGTTTCTCTCAGTCCCCCCTCTCTTGTTATTGGGTGGGTCAGAGCCATGTTTGTGCGGACCCCATGTGTGCCCCCAGTACCCCAGCTACAAATGGGGACTACAAAAGGCAAATGTCCTGAGTGTGTGTGTTATGTGTGTTTGTCTGTATTGCTGTGGTCATATGTGTTAAAGAGCCCTGCTTCCTATATGAAAAGAGGTTATGTGTCATTCTCGCATGTGTCACCCACTGTATCACAGTGGGCATTCCCAGCAGTGAGGAAAATGACTGGGGCGCATTGGAACCCCTGCCTGTGCTCTTTGAGAGAGGCTCGCTGGTGGCTTCCAATAGCGCATCTAACACTCGTTCTCTGCGGACCTCTGTCTGTGTGAGGCCAAACGCTGAGGCGGCCTGCCTCTTCTGTAATGTCGAGGGAAAAGATCTTCAGTAGGCGAGCGGCGTGCCGCACAGAGGCTCCTCGCTCCATCGTGCTCCGTGCGCTGTCACAGTTCAGCACTGCCATCACAGAGCAGCCGTCGTACAGGCTGAGGGAAGGGAGGAGAGAGAGTGAGGAAGGAGACAAGAGTTAGAGTCGCTAGCTGCAGGGGGAAGCAGTAATATTCCTCTGTGCTGGAAAAGCGAAGATGTGACAGTTGACAGCAGGGGAGGGAGGAGAGGAGGAGCGGGGGTTGTCCGGCGCCTTTGGCCCCGCTGTGTTCCTTATGAGGGCCGACAGATACATATGAGGCCGCTCTCTCCGCTGTCTCTGCCCATCAGCCAATCGCACACCCTCCCCTCCGGAGCCGCCGCCAAAGACTTCATCTCCCCGTAACTGTCCATCTCCTTCTGCCTCTCTTTGGTCTTTCTTTCAATCTCAGTTTTCTCTCAAGTTCAATGAAATGTATTGATGTGACCATCCCATTTTACAGTCTTTCCAAAGCATGCAAGATAAAACAGGAGAATATTTACAACAATAATAAAAAAGGGTAATACGTTGAACTCAGATGAGTTCACTGTTTATCCCTCACTTTATGGCATGAGGTCAGGTATTTTGCAGCATTATTTTATCCTCATGTGTATTGAGTCCTCTCTCTCTAATTCTCTGTTTTTCTTTTACTTACTCACTTCTCTCTCTTTGCCTTGCCCCCTGACTCTCTCTTTTTCTTTCTCTGCCTCCCCTCTCCATCTCCCTCTCTTTTTTATCCTCTGTGGACAGTGCAGGCAGTCTCCCTAGATGTGCTCAGGCCCTGGTTACCAAGCGACAGTTACCGCGGGGAGCTTAGGTCTGGGCTTGTCCAGGCTCAGAAAAGGCCATAGCAGCCACCATTCTCCCCCCCACGGAGTCTCTGTTCTTTCTCCATCTCCTCTCTATTTCACTCTCTACTTCTGGCTCAAAAGATCTGTCACACATACCCTTTTCTCCTTTCTTCCCCCTCGATTTCTTTACTGTTTATCTCTTTATTTCTCTCCTCCTCTCTCACACCCTTCTCCTCTATCATCTACCATCAGTTTTCAGTTGAAGTAGCTTCATGCCAATCACAGGTCACATACAGAGTTACCAAATCCTAAGCACATCTGTACTAATGGTCAGAAAGAGAAGAATATTGTGTTTTAAAATAATAATATTAACACTATTATTCCTTATATCAGAATTCGTAGTTCAGAGTCCAGATTCATATTTGTAACTTTAGGATTAAATGGCAAGTGCTCAATTACCCTCCACATGCATTTGCTGGTATTCTTCTTGAAAATGTCTGTATGCATCTGCATGCAGGTGATCTATGGGGTGCGAATGCCATTTATGTTTGCGTTGTTCTTGCAGAGCAAGGTCATTTAATCTAATGAAGTTATCGTGATACTTTTAATTGAAACGTATTTGAATGGAAGTTCTTTCAAGCAAACTATGTGCTTTGAGGCATAATGAATGCCCTGGAGTGATGTGTCCTGGAGCACCTGCACCTTGGTTCCTAAGGTCTGGCTTCACACCACAATATAACAGTGTGCCTGCAAAAGGAGCCCAGTTATTCGTTACATGATTTTCTGTTTCCCTGAGAGACAAGGAAACACCTTTCCCAGTATTTAAGCCTTGACATAAGTATTTATACACCTTTGTTCCCATGACTCTGTGGTGAAGAGATGGAGATGGGCCATGGCATCCGTCAGGGAGACAGTCAAATGGCTCCTTATTGTTTTTGATTGAAGCAGATGAATATCATTATGGCTGTAGGAGATGGGGAGACTGCCGAGAGATTGATGTGGGCTTTTGTGAGAGAGAGAGAGAGAGAGAGAGAAAAAAAAAGAGAGAGAGAGAGGGCTCTGCTGTAGGGGGCTGCTTATGACAGCCAGGACAGGCCAATGAGAAATGGGAAAGACATGGCATCAGAGGCAGGTGTGTTTTTTGTGTGTGTGTGTGTGTGTGTGTGTGTGTGTGTGTGTGTGTGGTATGAGGATGGGGGTCCCCGGAAGCTACACTGAGGCACTAAATTGTTGTGTTTGTAAGTATGTGTGTGTGTGTGTGTCTGTGTTCTGAATCTGTGTGTAAATCATGTACCCTGCCATGCCTGACTGAATCCTACCGTGTCCTTGCAGACTGGGTATTCTGTTGATGGCGGTCTTGTTCAGGGTTGGTGTGTGTTCTTAACCTTGTGATATAAGAGCCTTGTCATTACTCTCGCTACTTAACCGGGGACACTAAGACCTATAAGTGCCTGTGTGTGTGAACGCGTGTGTGACTGTGTGACACACTGTTTTAAATACATTTGTATCGTCATTTGTATTGATGCCCAAAGCAGACTTGCTCAGTTGAGTGATGACAGGGTGTGTTTTTTTGTTATAAAAGTTCCCATTTTAATTTAGGCAATGTTTGTCCAGATTGATGTGTTTATATTTCACTGTATATATTCTACAAAGCTTTTAATGAGCCCTTACCCACAGTTTTAATTTTAAGAAGAGTCTTTTCTTCGTTAGGGTCATGACGCCCAGATTTAGATGCTATTTCACTGGAAAAAGTGTATGTATAGTGTATGGCTTATTTCAGTTAAAGATAAATGAGCCCAGTGAGCTTTTCCATATTCCATCTCTCCATCTTTTGCCCTCTGGTCTTGCATATGTAAGCACTGTCTGTTCAGCACATGCTTCTGAGATAATGTGTCTCTAAAAGTCTTGGAGAGACATGGAGAGTTTCTATAATCAGGGTGTATTTGAGTGAGATATGGGCGGTAATCTGTGTTATGTGCTGATCCAAGAAGGGGCCCTTTGTTTATCACCTGTACTCCAGACTGAATATGAAGCTCCTATGAAAATGCCCTTAACTAATGTCTGCTCTGTCTTTTGCTCTTGTAGGTAGAGGACGCCATGCTTATGTTTGACAAGACTACCAACAGACACAGAGGTAGGTGTCTTCCATTTCTTCATATGTCTTTCTCTCTCTCTCTCTCTCTCTCTCTCTCTCTCTCTCTCTGTTTTCTTGTTGGTCTCCTTTCTCTCAGTAGCTCTGTCCTGAGCTATTACTGCCATTACTACAGCGTGCTCCTCACAACCCTGACATAGCCAGATGTCTTATATGCTTTATATTGGACATCCCCTGCGGTGCACCGCGATGTTATTTATTACATGATTTCCTGAAGGATGCACCTCACCCCACCCCCGCCACCACCACCACCATGTGAAGGCCAGCCCTCGCCCTACAAATGCCCCGTAGTCCATCTGCAAAGCTTCCCCATTCTTCCCCATTTAATTATCTCGACATTTTCCATCGTACACATGGAGCACGGCGGCTCTGCGGCTGGTTCGCCCATGGCTCGGTCAGGGAGCCACACAATGGCATTCCAAGCAGCATGGACCGCTTGAGATGATTGGCTACTCTGTGGACGCCCCCTAGGCAGTTCACTTCTTTGTAGCTCGACCTATTTGCCTGTCTTGACTGTCTGTTTATCTATCTATCTATCTATCTATCAATATATATATATATATATATATATATATATATATATATATATATATATACACATACATCTATCTATCTATCTATCTATAGATCTATACATCTGTCTATTTTTTTTTTACTTAGTCCCCCTCCTTTGCGGCTAATTGGTTAAAATAGCCCTGAGACCCCCCCCCTACCCCCAGTAAAGTGAGCGATAGGCATCTGGCAAGACATTTAGTTTGCGAGTGGGAAAGGGTTCCGCAGGCAGGCAGAGCTCGGGCTGTGTGGTCTGATAACAGCACCGATAGGAGGACTGGAGGAGAGCTGGCTTTATCTCTTCCTCATCTCCCCCTTTATCTGGCTTCCCTCTAAAGCAGAGGACTTTCCAAAGACAGAGATGAGAGGGAGGGGGGAGGGGGGGGAGAGAGAGAGAGAGAAGCCTGGAGAGATGGTGAGGAAGGGGAGGCAGAGAGAAATTAGGGAAGGATACATGAAGGAGCGAGCGAGAGAGAGGAAGAGGAAAAAATGTGGATGTGCGTGGATGTGCACTCAGGCATTACACTTGCCTGTGTTTGTGTTTTAGAGAGCGAGAATGAGATAGAAAATGAAACAGAGAGACAGAGCCACACCAAATCAAAACCAACAAAGCCTTTCCTGCGTGACAGTCAGTCAGACAACCCTGCTGCCACTCCAGACACACAAATACACACAAGCTCAGACACACTCACACACAGACACACATATACTCACTTGCCAGTTTATTTGGTACACCTACCAAAAACGAATGCAGTCTAATTCAACAGTCCTGCAATAAGTTCCCCTTCAAAGTTGTTGTAATATAATTTAGTTCATGTTGACACAGTTTAAAAGAGGTAGCAATATGACCGTGCAATCATTTTGGAGGATGTTGTTTGTTAGGGTGTTAAACCGTATCGAATGAAACACGTGTAAGTACAACTCAGTACAATTCAACAGCACCACAAACTACTGATGCCAAAATTAACACAGTTAAATCAATTCGTTGTGAAGCTAAGATTTATTGCAGGAATGGTGTATTAGACCGCATTAGTCGTAGCTAAGTGTTCCTAATAAGCTGACAACTGAGTGTATGCATACACTGAGAGTATATGTATATATATATAAATATAAATTTGAGTATTCTGAAGACAGCAGCGTAGATTTCTCTTGGCAGCAGCCTTTTATTTTGACGCACAACAGGAATGACACTCGATGGGACACCAGGAGGGCAGGGCATACTTCATGATGGTGATTACATTGTTGGTGGACAGAGAACCTTAAACTAACACCAGGAACAAATACAGGACTTCAGCACGGCACACAAACGGATTGATAAATAGTCATAAAAAGCCAAAAAAGACACATGAGCTGTATTATGTTGGAACAGAACATTAACAAACTGGTCTAACAGCAGTGTCCTGCCCCACGGCATGCTGGGAGGCTAGCAACAGTCTCACACTCCGAGGCATACCGGATGTTTTGCGTACCGGATGTTTTGCTATCCCAACCCCAACATGCTACATATATACACATACACTCTTGCCAAGCATCATGTGCATATGTGTGTGTTACTGACACTCACACACACGCACATACACACACACACACACACACACACACACACACACACTAACACAGAGCAGGATCCGCTTGCAGTATCAGTGTGAGGACAGCTCCCAGTCAGGAGAGGAATGGGGTGCCATCCTCCTCTCTGGCCCTCATAAGGTCCCCTGCAGCACGCCTCACTGCTGCCCATATGCTCTTAGCACTGACACTAGGAGTGTGGTGCTCTTGTTATGCTGACCTTTGGGCATGCTGTTGAGAGCGTTTTAAAACTTAACTGGGGAAATTAGTAGAAACAAACACACTCACAAAAACACCACACGCACATCCCATCTTCTTGCTGTTCATGTCTTCATTTGAGTTGAAACATGGCTGTGTTGTAGTGATGTGATGTGAGTTGAAACATGGCTGTGTTGTAGTGATGTGATGTGAGTTGAAACATGGCTGTGTTGTAGTAATGTGATGTGAGTTGAAACATGGCTGTGTTGTAGTGATGTGATGTGAGTTGAAACATGGCTGTGTTGTAGTGATGTGATGTGAGTTGAAACATGGCTGTGTTGTAGTGATGTGATGTGAGTTTAAACATGGCTGTGTTGTAGTGATGTGGTGTGAGTTTAAACATGGCTGTGTTGTAGTGATGTGATGTGAGTTGAAACATGGCTGTGTTGTAGTAATGTGATGTGAGTTGAAACATGGCTGTGTTGTAGTGATGTGATGTGAGTTGAAACATGGCTGTGTTGTAGTGATGTGATGTGAGTTGAAACATGGCTGTGTTGTAGTGATGTGATGTGAGTTTAAACATGGCTGTGTTGTAGTGATATGGTGTGAGTTTAAACATGGCTGTGTTGTGCTGGTAAGTTGTGTTGGTGAGGGTTACTGAAGTTTGGAACCCTCAGGCTTTTAACTCACACTGCCTTCTCTGGATAACCAGTTAATAGAGACAGTTCTAGAGATTCCCCAAGAGTGCACTGTCCAAGGATGCACTGTGTGTGTGTGTGTGTGTGTGTGTGTGTGTGTGTGTGTGTGTGTGTGTGTGTGTGTGTGTGTGTGTGTGTGTGTGTGTGTGTGTGTGTGTCTGTGTCTGTGTCTGTGTCTGTGTCTGTGTGTCTGTGTGTGTGTGTGTGTGTGTGTCTGTGTGTTTCTATGGGCATACAGAGAGAGAAAAGGGCTGTTTCTAGGTATGTTTGGATGGATGTGCCTGTGCTGTAGTGTTCATTTGCATGAGCGGGTGGCTTTGTGTGTGCCTGTGTGTTTCAGTGTGCATCTGGGCCACTTTATCCAGCTATTGTTTCCACCATTAGGAATAATCTGGTAAACATCCAGTGGGAACAATAAGGCAAGAAGAAATGATTGCCAGTTGGAGGAATCCCCAGCCCCAAGCCCCCACCTCGTCTTATTCCTCCTCTCAATCTTTGTCTGTCAACCCTTTCTCTCAAACCCCAACAATGGCATTGCCACAATCGAGGGTCCTCATCTTCCGGTTGCATTTCACTTTGTTAGATTTGGCATTTGGAATATGCGTGCTTGTCATTGTGTGGCCTTGCGGTGGCTCTTTTGTGGGGGGGAATTCTCCGGTGTGTTTGAGCGCCGCGCCTGCCGGAGTCAGGTCCTGGAGGTCAGCCTTTTTAATGGCCTGTCAGTGATTGTGGCGGCCGTCCTGCCGGTTTGACTGGCACACACACCGCCATTGTAAATTGAGAAGGCGCTCCTTTGCAGATAGCATTAGAATGGGGAGGCTTTTTTCAGTGAGGCAAATAGACCAGCTCTGTGCATTCAGACAGTTGTATGGAGAGAGAGAGAGAGAGAGAGAGAGAGAGAGAGAAAGGAAATCTCTTTGGCTGTTTCCATGTCATTGTTTCCAGCCCTGAATTTTCTAATGAAATTCATTATTGTGATGTATGGTAAAAACATGCAGGTGGAGAAAGGAGGGATTGATAAAAGGAAAAGAAAGGACAAATAAAAAGAAGATGGGGTGGGAAATAAAGGACAAATAAAGAGAAAACAGGGGTGGAAAAGGGACATATATAAGGAATATGGCTCTGTGGCAGGGGACGATTGGGAATGAGAGAGAGAGAGAAGGAAAAATGGAATGCAAGGATAAGACAGAAAAACAGAGAGTGGGAGAGACAGAGAAGGCGTGTGTGGGGGGGGGGGGGGGGCTGAGCGTGTGTGTGTGTGTGTGTGTGTGTGTGTGTGTGTGTGTGTATGTGTGTTTGTCTGTGTGTGTGAGTGTGTATGTGTGTGTGCGTTTCGTCCTGCAGCCGTTGTGGTCTGTCTCCTCGCCGCTCTTCACAGTAATTTAGAGCATTCAGCAGTGTCCTTCAGCTCTGGCCCTCCTGAGGTGACTGATGAAACGACCGCTAAAAGACATTCTCTCTGTTCTCCTCTCTTCTCTCTCTCTCTCTCTCTCTCTCTCTCTCACTCTCTCTCTCTCTCTCTCTTACTCTCTCTCTCACACACTCCCTTTCCCTCAGTCTCTCTCTCTCACTCTCTCTCTCTCACACACTCACTTTCCCTCAGTCTCACTCTCTCACTCTCTCAATCTGTCTCCCTCACACACTCTCTCTTTCACTCTCTCAGTGACACTGCCTCTCCTTCTCCCTGTCTTTTCTCCGCATTGGAATTGCTCATCCTCACAGAAAGAGAGCGATGCCCTGTGCCACCTCTCTCACCGGCTGGCATTTGCAGTGAATGGAATGGGGATGATTGTGTTATTGAAACAGACTCATCTCTACCTGCTGCCCCCAACCCCCCCCCCCCCCCACCCCCCACACACACACACACCCCTCGGCTCCACTCGCTGCATTGTGTGTTAAAGCGAGGCCCTGCAGCCTGAAGTTCACACAGGAGGAGGCCTGATTGTTGTGGGGTCTCAGAGGGGTCTGCTCCTCCCCTCCCTTGGTCACCCCTCCTTCTTCCTCTCCCTCTCTCCCTCCCTCTGTCTCTCTCTCCCCCTCACTCCCTCCCTCTTTCCCTCCCTCTGTCTCTCTCTCTCCCTTCCTCTTTCTCTCTGGCTCCCTCCCTCTGTCTATCACTCTGTCGCTCTCTATCTTTCTTTCTCTCTCTCTCTCTCTCTCTCTCTCTCTCTCTCTCTCTCTCTCTCTCTCTCTCTCCTCCTTGTCTGTGGAGCCCGCAGCAGCAGTAGCTCTCTGGAACACTCAGACAAGGTTCTCCAGCATTCAGAATGCTAAGCCCTTTTTTTTCTTTTTTTTCCACTTCTTTTTGTCCACTCTCACTTCATTTTCTCCCTTTCTTTCTTTTTGTTGCTCTCCTCTTCTCCTTTTTGGTCTTGTGTTTATTAGCTCCCTCCCACTTTTCTCTCCCTTCTCTTGGTTTTGTTTTCTCATCCTCCAGTCCTCTTTCACTCAGTCTATCTATCCATTCCGTATCTTTTCTCACTTCTTCTGTGTCTCACACTGTGAGCCCCTCTGTACTGCAGACTCCCAGCTATGGTCTCTCCCTCTGTGAAGGCCTCTTTCACTCCCCCTTCATTGTTTCCACGGCTGTTCATGACATGTTGGTGCTGCTCAGCCGCATGCTAATGGTTCTTTATTTTCAGTAGACGTGCCCCTCAACATAGGTCAATTGCCTGTTGACATTTTTACTGACTAAAGGTTTCACCTGTGTGGTATGCGAGCAGTATGTACTTGTGTGAGCGTGTGTTCTTCCATGGTGTGTGTGAACAGAGTGACTGAGAGAAAGAGAGAGAGAGAGAGAAAGCAAAGACAGACTAATAATTAGCTTCTGGACCTTGCGGTTGCACGGACGGGACAGCTACACAAATGTAGGTTTTGCTAATGTGTTGTCCCAGACATTGTTAGTATGGGTGTGTGCGCTTGTTTCTACAGTCGCCCTCAAAGGCAGGAGACGTGTTTCACCATCCTCTTGCCCCTCTGCCGGGGAATTGGGCGTCTCTAAATGTTTTAGCAGCAGCTAATGTTGAATGAAATGATGAAATCAATGGAAATATTTTCATTGAGCCTGAAGTGCTGTGCTTTGAACTGGGGAAATCTGTAACAAGCCACATCTAAGGGGCAGAAAAAAACCCAGAGCGACAGCTTATGCACACTGAAATGTGGCCAACTAATACCTTCAAAGAATGAGCTGTTAATTTGTTGATATTCTGACATGATTTTCCTCACGCTAAATGCTACATTGCTTTAGCTGTGGTAATGATATTGACATCAAAGCCTATTTCAGAGAAAATGTCATCTGGTTGACACTGATGATCAGAGACATAATAAGGAAGAGTATTTACTTAGTCAGTACGCCTGGGTTGAGACAGGGGAGGCAGGTTAAGGAGAAATACAAACAGAGAGTAAAGGAGCAAATGAAAGTGAGGGGAAGTGAGTGTGATTGCCTGTGTGTGTGTGTGTGTGTGCGTGTGCGTGTGTGTGCGCGTGTGTTCGTGTGTGCGTGTGTGTGTGTGTGTGTGCGTGTTGGGACTGGGCTAGGTTGGGTCTGATTCTGGAATGGAAACAGAGGGCAGTATTGTGGACTCTAATCTGCTTACCCGAGTTTCTGCTGCAGGATTCAGTCTTGGCACCTGCAAACTGCAAGGACTGAGGCAATGTCACAGCATGTGTGGTGGTTGTATCTCTCTTAGTGTGTGTGTGTGTGTGTGTGTGTGTGTGCGTGTGCGTGTGCGTGTGCGTGTGCGTGTGTTTGTGTGTGTGTGTGTGTGTGTGTGTGTGCGCGCGCACGCGCGTACATTTGTGTGTGTGTGTGTGTGTGTGTGTGTCTTTAGGAAGAGCAAGTGATTATTCAGTCATTTTTATAGTCAGTGTTGATTTGACAGTATCGGCTGTGTTGTAATGTCACAATAGCGGTCTGACCTTTCATGTCAAACATCTAATTTGCAGTTGTGCTGCGTAGGATTGGTATCGATGCTGTATCTATTCCTAATATGGCTGCTTATTTCCGAGGAGGCGTTGGTATCGTCATGAGGTCTATTCTCCAGGCACCCCAGATTGTTAGTGTAGTGTGACTTTATTGTTGTGTCTTATGTCTTCCCTGCCTGGGGCTGACTTGTTACTTGGGCTGAAAAAGTGCAGCAAGACTTTAACATGTTTATGATGTTGATTGTGCCAAATCTTTGTTTGAAAACAGTAGGCAGGACCTAAATACAGGCAGACCATTTTTTTTTTTTACATCTGCGGAGCTTGCTGATTACTGTGTGATTATAACAAGAGAGGAAGAAAAGGCAACGGAATCACGCATTCACACACAAACACACAAACACACACACATACACACACACACACACACACACACACACACACACACACACACACACACAAGTTGGAGAGAGCGAGGGAGTTGGGATGAACTGATTGCAGGGTAATGACGTGTCCTCTGAGGCCTCTGTCAGCTGGAGAGTGATTGCGTCTCAGGAGTGGCAGAGCGGTGTGTGTTTTTCGGTGTTTTTCTCTGTGTGCTCCCCCAATCTCACCCTCTCCTCCTCCTCGTCTTCTCCCTCTCCCCATCTATCTTACTCCTCCCACTCCCCTGCCATCTCAAATCAAATTACATATGTTTTATTGGCAAGAATGAGTGTGTTCTTTGCTGTCAAAGTTATTACAACACAAGTTATATTTTCCACATTACCAGTACATAATACACATTATACTGAGTAATAATGTTGGAGAGCTGTTTGATAAACCAGGATGGGAAATCACAGACAGATACATACTGCAACACAGTATACGTATCTTAGCTATCATCTACAAGCAGGCCACGGTATTCTAATGCTGTATTTCTATAATTGGATTTCATCTCATATTATTTTTGACAGCTTAAATCTTTATATCTATTCTGTGTTTTTAAAGTACAAATGTATGGGGAAAACAAGAACTTTTGCATAATATCTAGTACAGTGTTCTTTTTGAAGCCTTGTGTTGTTAAACGGCTCTCCCTCATTATATCTGCTTTCCAGAGAGAGGGAAAGGAAAGGAAGGAAAACAATGTAAGGACAGTCAATTAGGGACCTTTGAGTTGAAGGGTTGGTAAGAAATTGAGAAATACAAGCAAACAAACAGGTAAATCCTTGGGAGTAAGGTGATAATCCTGTCTTTGGGAGTGCCCAAAAGCAAACTTTACTGAAAAGATGTGCGTGTGTTATTAAGAGTAAACTATACTAGTTCATCCATGCAAACAGGAGCAAGGCTGCCTTCCTCTCGTGTGCGCCAGTGTAACATGTCCCCCTGGGTACGCACCTTCACAAACAGAACAGAACACCTGCTGCTTTGTTGACAAAAAGAAAAAAACATAACACTGAGCTTTTTTGTCTCAACCTCACCTAATCTTTAAATTGGATTCTTTATCCTTTTGAAATTCCGTGCCCTCAGCATCTCTCTCTCTCTCTCTCTCTCTCTCTCTCTCTCTCTCTCTCTCTCTCTCTCTCTCTCTCTCTCTCTGTCTCTCTCTATTCCCTTCTCTCCACTTTCTTCTTCCTTCTCTCTCGATGTCATTTACCATCACTCGTGGCATTATCCTCTTTTTGCTGACAAGTGTATCCAGCAGACGAACTAGCACTAATCTGAGCGGTCAGTGTAAACAATCTAAGCGGCGCTGATCCACCCTGAGGTTCCTCTCAGGAGCCTGGCGGGGGTGTGGAGGGGTGTGGTGCCTTTGCTTTGGCTTCCTTCAAGTGTAATGGGCAGCTGTATCCACACCACGACTCCAGCTTTTCCTACCGATGGTGATCCCTGTGCAAATGCAATTAGATATACCTTAACCTTTTCCCGCATCACCCGGATAGAGGTGACGGCTGCGCCCACATTAGGTTTTTAATATCATTCCTTTTCTCTCTCTCTCCTTCCTCTCTCTCTCTCTCTCTCTCTCTCTCTCCTTCCTCTCTCTCTCTCTCTCTGTCTCTCTCTCTTTTCAGTCACCTTCATTGCCGTGCTGAATTTTATTTCCCCAATATAACCTTTGTTGCGAGGGAGGAATGTCATTTAAATATCATACCCAGATAATCGTGTGTGTGTGTGTGTGTGTGTGTGTGTCCTGTCTCCCTTCTCCCCTCTTCATCTAATTGGAGGCCCTTTTAGCAGCGGCTAATCAGGATGACACAGGAAATAATGTGTTCCGTCATTCTAAATGAGAGAGCCGTGGCCGAAGGGGCCGCCCAGACAGGAGCAGGCCCCTCCAGCGACACAGAGCTGAATCTGTCCTTCAGAGGGAGAGAGGGAGAGAGAGAGGGAGAGAGAGAGGGAGAGAGAGAGAGAGAGAGAGAGAGAGAGAGAGAGAGAGACATAGAGAGAGATAGAGAGAGGCAGAGAGAGAGAGATAGAGAGAGAAAGAAAGGGAGACAGGGAGAGAGGAACGGAATCTGGCACTCATGCTTATGAGGTCATGGTGCATAGCGGAGTGCAAATATCCCGTCTCCAGGACATCTCTGTTTCTCTCCCACCTGGCCTTTCTGTCTTTCTTTCTTTGCCCCTTTTTTGCCTAATTGTACTTTTTTTTACGTAGGAAAGGAAGTGAAATAGAATCTCACCATCATTCTTTTCTTCTCTCTCTCCTCTCCTCCTCTCCTCCTCTCCTCCGCTCCTCCGCTCCTCCTCTCCATTGCTTGTGCTGTCTGTGAGTGCTGAGGCCTGCAGTAATGTCCAGACTGCGCCCAGACTCTGGCACAGGTTTGTGTCTGATAACGAGAGCCATTTGGGCCACCGTGGATGGGGGAGGGGGGGCGGAGGCGGGGGAGCTTGACCTTTCAGTGCTTTGGTGTCAGCTCCAGCTCCAGCTCCAGCTCCAGCGCAGCCAGATGGCTGAGGTGAGGAGCCACAACACCAACCTAGACTCCCTCTCAGGACAGACGTGGAGGGGGTGCACGGGGGCGGGATGGGGGGATTCACAAAGAAAGAGTGGAATAAATAGTGCTGGTTAGGCTTGGAAAACAGAGGTGGAGGAAGGAGAAGGGGACTAAAATGGCTTCCTGTGTTGTTCCCTCAAGCTTTTGGGTGTGGTGGAACAGGAGCCACAGCGAGTCGGTGTAGATCTGGTGTTGTGTCTGAAGGGGAGCTCTAGGTGTGGATCTGGTGTTGTGTCTGAAGGGGAGCTCTAGGTGTGGATCTGGTGTTGTGTCTGAAGGGGAGCTCTAGGTGTGGATCTGGTGTTGTGTCTGAAGGGGAGCTCTAGGTGTGGATCTGGTGTTGTGTCTGAAGGGGAGCTCTAGGTGTGGATCTGGTGTTGTGTCTGAAGGGGAGCTCTAGGTGTGGATCTGGTGTTGTGTCTGAAGGGGAGCTCTAGGTGTGGATCTGGTGTTGTGTCTGAAGGGGAGCTCTAGGTGTGGATCTGGTGTTGTGTCTGAAGGGGAGCTCTCTGTGTGGATCTGGTGTTGTGTCTGAAGGGGAGCTCTCTGTGTGGATCTGGTGTTGTGTCTGAAGGGGAGCTCTAGGTGTGGATCTGGTGTTGTGTCTGAAGGGGAGCTCTCTGTGTGGATCTGGTGTTGTGTCTGAAGGGGAGCTCTCTGTGTGGATCTGGTGTTGTGTCTGAAGGGGAGCTCTAGGTGTGGATCTGGTGTTGTGTCTGAAGGGGAGCTCTAGGTGTGGATCTGGTGTTGAGTCTGAAGGGGAGCTCTAGGTGTGGATCTGGTGTTGTGTCTGAAGGGGAGCTCTAGGTGTGGATCTGGTGTTGTGTCTGAAGGGGAGCTCTAGGTGTGGATCTGGTGTTGTGTCTGAAGGGGAGCTCTAGGTGTGGATCTGGTGTTGTGTCTGAAGGGGAGCTCTAGGTGTGGATCTGGTGTTGTGTCTGAAGGGGAGCTCTAGGTGTGGATCTGGTGTTGTGTCTGAAGGGGAGCTCTCTGTGTGGATCTGGTGTTGTGTCTGAAGGGGAGCTCTCTGTGTGGATCTGGTGTTGTGTCTGAAGGGAGCTCTCTGTGTGGATCTGGTGTTGTGTCTGAAGGGGAGCTCTAGGTGTGGATCTGGTGTTGTGTCTGAAGGGGAGCTCTCTGTGTGGATCTGGTGTTGTGTCTGAAGGGGAGCTCTAGGTGTGGATCTGGTGTTGTGTCTGAAGGGGAGCTCTCTGTGTGGATCTGGTGTTGTGTCTGAAGGGGAGCTCTCTGTGTGGATCTGGTGTTGTGTCTGAAGGGAGCTCTCTGTGTGGATCTGGTGTTGTGTCTGAAGGGGAGCTCTAGGTGTGGATCTGGTGTTGTGTCTGAAGGGGAGCTCTCTGTGTGGATCTGGTGTTGTGTCTGAAGGGGAGCTCTAGGTGTGGATCTGGTGTTGTGTCTGAAGGGGAGCTCTCTGTGTGGATCTGGTGTTGTGTCTGAAGGGGAGCTCTAGGTGTGGATCTGGTGTTGTGTCTGAAGGGGAGCTCTCTGTGTGGATCTGGTGTTGTGTCTGAAGGGGAGCTCTAGGTGTGGATCTGGTGTTGTGTCTGAAGGGGAGCTCTAGGTGTGGATCTGGTGTTGTGTCTGAAGGGGAGCTCTCTGTGTGGATCTGGTGTTGTGTCTGAAGGGGAGCTCTAGGTGTGGATCTGGTGTTGTGTCTGAAGGGGAGCTCTCTGTGTGGATCTGGTGTTGTGTCTGAAGGGGAGCTCTCTGTGTGGATCTGGTGTTGTGTCTGAAGGGGAGCTCTAGGTGTGGATCTGGTGTTGTGTCTGAAGGGGAGCTCTCTGTGTGGATCTGGTGTTGTGTCTGAAGGGGAGCTCTAGGTGTGGATCTGGTGTTGTGTCTGAAGGGGAGCTCTCTGTGTGGATCTGGTGTTGTGTCTGAAGGGGAGCTCTCTGTGTGGATCTGGTGTTGTGTCTGAAGGGGAGCTCTAGGTGTGGATCTGGTGTTGTGTCTGAAGGGGAGCTCTCTGTGTGGATCTGGTGTTGTGTCTGAAGGGGAGCTCTCTGTGTGGATCTGGTGTTGTGTCTGAAGGGGAGCTCTAGGTGTGGATCTGGTGTTGTGTCTGAAGGGGAGCTCTCTGTGTGGATCTGGTGTTGTGTCTGAAGGGGAGCTCTAGGTGTGGATCTGGTGTTGTGTCTGAAGGGGAGCTCTCTGTGTGGATCTGGTGTTGTGTCTGAAGGGGAGCTCTAGGTGTGGATCTGGTGTTGTGTCTGAAGGGGAGCTCTCTGTGTGGATCTGGTGTTGTTTCTGAAGGGGAGCTCTCTGTGTGGATCTGGTGTTGTGTCTGAAGGGGAGCTCTCTGTGTGGATCTGGTGTTGTGTCTGAAGGGGAGCTCTAGGTGTGGATCTGGTGTTGTGTCTGAAGGGGAGCTCTCTGTGTGGATCTGGTGTTGTGTCTGAAGGGGAGCTCTCTGTGTGGATCTGGTGTTGTGTCTGAAGGGGAGCTCTCTGTGTGGATCTGGTGTTGTGTCTGAAGGGAGCTCTCTGTGTGGATCTGGTGTTGTGTCTGAAGGGGAGCTCTCTGTGTGGATCTGGTGTTGTGTCTGAAGGGGAGCTCTAGGTGTGGATCTGGTGTTGAGTCTGAAGGGGAGCTCTAGGTGTGGATCTGGTGTTGTGTCTGAAGGGGAGCTCTAGGTGTGGATCTGGTGTTGTGTCTGAAGGGGAGCTCTAGGTGTGGATCTGGTGTTGTGTCTGAAGGGGAGCTCTAGGTGTGGATCTGGTGTTGTGTCTGAAGGGGAGCTCTAGGTGTGGATCTGGTGTTGAGTCTGAAGGGGAGCTCTAGGTGTGGATCTGGTGTTGTGTCTGAAGGGGAGCTCTAGGTGTGGATCTGGTGTTGTGTCTGAAGGGGAGCTCTAGGTGTGGATCTGGTGTTGTGTCTGAAGGGGAGCTCTAGGTGTGGATCTGGTGTTGTGTCTGAAGGGGAGCTCTCTGTGCTGCAGTGAGCTCTTGGGGGAGCAGCAGCACTAGAGGGGTGAGGGGGGGGATGCTGTCGAGATGCTTGTCATCCTCAGAGCCCCCTCTCTGCCTCACCTCTTGTCTCTCACTCCTCCGCACTCCTCCTTGTTCCCCCTCTCTGTTTGCTATAGAGCTATAGAGACAGATGGAGAGAATGTCAAGCTGCCGTAGGTGCTCTCGAGCTGCTGCTGATGTCTCATTAATGCAGGTTTGCACGCTACCTGCTGCACTCGACAGGCACTATAGGATAGAGCTATAAGGTGTGTGTGTGTGTGTGTGTGTGTGTGTGTGTGTGTGTGTGTGTGTGTGTGTGTGTGTGCTGCTATGGGGGTGTGTTTGTGTGTGTGTGTGTGTGTGTGTGTGTGTGTGTGGTGATCCATCCATTTAGATCCATGCCTCTTTCCTCCCTGCTCTGCTCTGCATTGCATCAGGATTAACAGTGCCCCCCCTCTCATGCCCTAACCCTAACCCCCCCCCCCCCCCCCCCTCTTCTGTGGAGGTTGAGCTCTGCAGGGGGCCCTAAGTGCTGTGTGCTCGGGAAGGAGAAACATGACACACGTTCTCCCACAGCAGAGGAAGGCGAGGCGGCAGCTATATGATTTTCTTCCGTGGAGATGTGGATGTTTTTTTTTTGTGGGTTTTTATTCTGATTCTGGTGTCAATGTCACCGAGTGCAGTGTCTGGAACATGACTGGGAAGAGCACCGCACAGAGACGAGAGGAAAGGAGTAATTCTGCATCAAAGTTTTACGTGTGTGACAAAGAGCTGTTTCAGAATGCTGTCATACAGTCACTATTCTGATAATTATAAGAACAAAATACCCATGTTGTTTATTGTCTTTCACGTAGGGTTAGTTTGACATGTGGAGGGTGGTGAGGAGGATTTGTCCTTTCGTTTTATTCCCTCAGTGAAGACCACAGATGCTTTGAATGACATGCTCACATACTCCGAGGAAAACTAGCAATCATTAGATTTGGAAATACAGCACTATTCAGTGGAGAGTATTCTCTCTGTCTATCCCTCTGTCTCCCCTTGTCTCTCGCTCTACCTCCCTCTCTCTCACACACACACACACACACACACACACACACAAACACACACCACAGTGACACCAGCGAGGCCTCGGAGCGACAGCCGCAGCAGGGCTGATAAATGTATAATGTCGTAATCATCATTAAGCAGACGAGGTGCTTAGCCAACAGCACAGATATTTCCCAAAACAAGTGTTATTTTAGAGTGCCCTCAGTCGAGTTGTGTTTTGATAGGACTTTGGGGGAGGAAGAGAGAGACCGAGAGAGAGAGAGATACACAGAGAGAGAAAAAGAGAGAGAGTGACAGAGAGAGGAGGGAAAACAACAGATCTTATTGAGAAGTCATCCGAGGATCTTCCATTAAAAATCAATTTATCAAATGTGTTTTTTTTACCACTGCTGTGCCCGTGTCAGTTGTGTGTTTTCTTCTGTGGCTGCCTCAGCTCCAGCAGGGGAACATGACTGCAGCAGAGGTAAGGTAGGGTAATATGCCACCTTCCTAGAGAGAACGATGACATTTATGACTCACGCTCACTGTGGGTGACACAGGCTGCCTGAGTGACACTCACATACTAGCGCGAGGGAATCTGGAAAAGTGCACAAACATCAGAGCTGTGAGATAACCGATACGAAGCCAGTAGATTTATGACTTTTGAGAATGTATGGCACACTAGTAGTTTTCTAGTAAAGTCTCAGTTTATGACCAATATGTTATTGAATCGGTGTTAGCTGTGAGGGGCTCTTTAGTAAAGCTGTCAGATCATGGATCAGAGCGATATCAAATTCACAGGTAGCATATTTCCTCATAAATATGTATGCTCTCACCGGCGGCTGGTTGCTTTGGATGAAAGTGTTTGCCAAATGTAAACGCAAGTTCTGACTCGAGCAAACTGATCCAGAACCAGCCGTTATTTAAGTGGAGCCATCCGTAATACGGCATGCATTACTCATGTCCCAGTCGGCCCAGTCAGCCCTCGCCACTGCATATTTATTCCACGAAAGTAATCCACAATCAACTTTGGCAATCTCCCACATGAGTAACCTGCCAATGATTGACACTTCTGACCTTTTGTTTGCGGAGATTGGACCAAGCAGAAATGTCCTTTCCCCTGATGATTGGACAACTCTGCCTGCGATCGCCCGCAGCCTATTGGCAATGGCTTTGTGTGCGAGGGTCCCGGGTGATTGGATGATGTGGGGGTGGCTTTGGGGAAGGAGGTGTGTGACTGAGTGTGTGTGTGTGTGTGTGTGAGTGTGTGACTGAGTGTGTGTGTGTGTGTTTGTGTGTGTGTGTGTGTGTGTGTGTGTGTGTGTGTGTGTGTGTGTGTGTGTGTGTGTGTGTGTGTGTGTGTGTGTGTGTGTGTGGTGGTCTTGCAGGGTGGGTGGGTGAGCGGAGCAGTGGACAGCAGCTGCAGATGGGGACGGATGGGTTTGATGTGGAAATGGTTTTGATAAATAATAAAACAGTGGTAATAACCAGCTGCTTCAGCTGAGTACCCCTACCGATACCCCCCCACCCAGGCCACACACACACACACACACACACACACACACACACACACACACACACACACACACACACACACACACACACACACACACACACACACACACACACACACACACACACACACACACACAAGCACACACACATACACACACACACACACACAAGCACACACAGCCACCATGCAAATAATGACTTGACAGGGATCTGATTGGCACATGCATTATTAAGACTTCTCCCCTCCTCTCCCAGAGATACTCCATTGCCCATCTCCACCTGTTATGTGCCCCCTCCTTCTGTGTGCCACAGGTGGACCTCACACAGAGATACCCCCCCCCACACACACACACAGGCACACACACACACACACACACACACACACACACACACATACACCTCCCCAACCTTGGCTCCAGCACTGTACACCTGGATGAGGATGAGTCGGTGCTAATTCAGCCTGGTCATTTGTCCACCGTCTGCGGCTGAGTGTGTGCGCCTGAGTGTGTGTGTGCGCCTGATTGTGTGTGTTTGTGTGTGTGTGTGTGTGTGTGTGTGTGTGTGGCTATGAAATCAGCCCACCCATGGAGAGTGTGTGTGTCCAGGGAGGATACTGGTGGTGCTCTGTAATAACCTACGCTGTGGATCAACTAATTGCTCATTACGGCGAGATCGAGGACAAACGGCTCTAATGTTGCTTACAAAGGCAATTGGTGTAAGTCCACACAAACAAATAAGCTTTCTTTATTATTTGCTTTCCTTCCTTCTTTCCTCTTTAAATTCCGTTTATTTTACTCTTGAAATAAAACTTGTGTATGAATGAGCGTGTTCATATTTAGCCCTTTATATACAAGGCAGCTGAAGTATCGAACACCAGATTAGGGCCCTAAAATCAGACAAATCAAATCTTTCATTCTTTCTTTCTTTTTCCTTGCTTTCTTTCTTTCTTTTCATCCCACACGTCATGTTAGACCCACAAATATTTGTCAGTGTCTTTATTCAAGGCTTTTTCCAGATCAAAAAGTACCTGTTGAGGTTTTCCTGTGTGAGTGCTGTGCAACGAGTGGGAAGGTAACATGTGAGGCCCCTCGCCTAGGAGAGCCGACATTAAGCCCCAGCATCTGTGCTGCGTGTTCACACACTTCAGCCTTACATGCCACAGTAAGAGCAGATGAAAGTATACTCCTTTCTCTGTTGTGTAATTGTAGCAGGCATCAGAACAGATGGTCCTGCTTATGTGGGCTCTCTTTATCTCTCCGTCTCTCGCGGACTTTCTCTCGTCTGCTTTTGTCTCTGCTGGGACGGTACCATGTGTATTTTTATATTTGTGAACAATGTGAGCATGGGCATGTGTCTGTGTGTGTGTGTGTGTGTGTGTGTGTGTGTGTGTGTGTGTGTGTGTGTGTGTGTGTGTGTGTGTGTGTGTGTGTTTGGCGTGCGTGCGTGTGTGCTTGTGCGTTGTCACTGTAGTTCAAGTTGAGGTTCGTAAGTTTGAAGAGGTTCGTGCTGGACTCTTCCTACCTTTATTTCTTCAGTGTGTTTCCCTGTGTGCCTTACCTTTTCTGGAAATGCCGCAGTCCCCCTCCAGGCACCCACCTCCATAACCCTCCCACACACACACACACACACACACACAGATGCACATACTCACGCACACGCACACACACACAGATGCACATACACACACACACACACACAGGTGCGCATACTCACGCGCGCGCACACACACACACACACACACACACACACACACACACACACACACACACACACACACACACACACACACACACACACACACACACACACACACACACACACACACACACACACACACACACACACACACACACACACACACACACACACAGATGCACATACTCACGCGTGCACACACACACACACAGATGCACATACTCACGCACACACACACAGGCACAGATGCACATACTCACGCACACAAACACACACACACACACACAGATGCGCATACTCATGCACACACACACACACACACACACACACACACACATGCAGATGCACATACTCACGCACACACACATTCCTAAACTTTTTCTCCATTGTTCTTCATGTGGCCATCCGTGCTTCACTTCCACACATTCTTTTTTAATTCAGTCTGTCCTCTCAGGTCCAAGACGTTTCTTATCTTGCCTTTCCTTTCTCTCGCTCGCCCATCCTCTCTCTTTCTCTCTCTCTCCCTTTCTCTCTCTCTCCCTCTCTTTTTTTTTCTCTCTGTCTTTCTATTTTGTCCATCTCCTGGACTCTTTTGTGGCTTTGTCAGATGAAAGTGGCAGGCCCCTAGTGGAAATAAATGGGAAGAAGCCATAAACACACACACACACACACACACACACAAACAAACAGAAAGACAATTCCCTGGCATTAAACAACCAACGGCTACTATCTGTTTTCAGATGTTCAATCAAAATGCTAATAGCTTGCTGCAACAAGGGAGCGATATTATTGTAACTCTAATTGATAAGAAGGCGAAGATAGAAAAGACCAACAGCAGCCACTTTACTCTACCCATTCCCCCCTGTCCCCCCCCCGCCCCCACCCAAGGCACCATCTCTCTAGGTTTAATTACAATTACAGTAATAAAGAGAACAAATTGCTCTGACGGACGAGAAGAGCAACAGTTTGTTTGTGAGGTTTCCCCCTCTGGTTAATGTGTGCCTTGCATTATTTATGTATTCACACTATACATTATTTATTCACAGCACTTTTATTTTTTTACTCTAGCTTTCATGCTTGTCTAAACGTCAGCATGACAGCCTTTTCTATTACTCGGATGAAGGGATGAAGAGTTTGCTCCTCTTCCTCTTTCTTTCCCCAACATGAGTGATGTGAAGATGTTTTCTCTCTGCTTGCCATGTGAATCTAGCCTGGATACCATTCCGAACCCCGCCCACAACATTTTTAGTCTGGGAAGTTCGGTCTGGCTCTATGCAGTTGGGGAGAGAGTATCAGCGGCCGGATTATGCCGTACCAATCAAATTGTCAGGGCGGGCTTTATATGATGATGGACAGATGACCAACCAACGCTTGAGTTGATTAAATAGATAGATTAGAAATCGTACCAAGATGGCGGCGTCTCAGGAGCCTGTTAAAGTAACAGTTGATTCGCTGTCATCCACTGGACACGAGTTGTCAAGCCAGCAGTGTAGACTCTCTCTCACACACACACACACACACACACACACACACACACACACACACACACACACACACACCGACAGACACTCAGTATCGATACGCTGTATTCCTCAAACCTGTCCAGCAACACCTAATTACATTGGCTGCTGTTTTTCGGCGGGCGCATCTCCCATGAATCTTTGTGAGTGAGTGGGGGTGAGGGAGCCCCCTCCTCCATCCTCTCTCCATGTATCAAAGCCCCCCTTCAAAGTGCTGGAGAGGGAGGAGGAGGAGAGTAATTAATAGGCTTGAAGTTATTTCCCATCTGTCAGCGTGTCCGTCTGCGGCGCGGGGAGATGCACCCGTTCCTCGGGGGAGTCCTCTGTCTTATTAAGTTGTCTGGGTGAAGTGGCTCGCCATCGCACGCTTGGACAGACAGGCTACGAATGTATGGGAGAAGGAGGAGGAGAGGGAAAGAAGAAAAGAGCAAGAAAAGTGAGATAGAGAAGAAGGAAAAAAGAGATTAGGATGGAGTGGTGCTGTGTCTGCTACTTTACGAGGTCAATTCTTAAAAAAAAAAAAAAAAAGAGATGGATTGGTGAGATGTGAGAGGTTGCCATGGCCTCGCTCTCATCCATTGGATTTGTCTGGGAGAACCCTGTCAACAGCCACACACAGAGTCCTATATCTCACCCTGCCTGTGTGTGTGTGTATGTGTGTGTGTATGTGGGTGAAAACCCGTCCAGATAATGCAAGCCCATTCTCCATTTCTTCCTTGCATTTTTTGAGATTTGTGTTATTGATGCTCTGTCCAATCACTGGAGCCTGTCCTGTGGTTCACAGATGGCAGACATGGATGCTGTCGGCCTAATGGTGCGCGTTTAACTACAGGCATAACAGTCAGACGCCAACCACACAACACTCCCAACATGACACATGTCTGAGGGGAGGGCAAATAGAATGGAAACAGAGGGATGGAGGAACCCTGACAGAAGAGTGATCGGAGAGTGAGACATTAGTCGAGGAATACCCCCCCCCCCACCTAGTTGAAGCTGAAGGTGGGTGGCAGAGGAGAGGAGAGGAGAGGACAGGAGAGGGGGTAAGGGAGGAGAGATGAGAGGAGGAGAGGAGAGAGGAGAAAGAAATGGCTGTAAGCAACAGAGGCTCTGGAGAAGGAGGCGCAGGAGGCGTGTGACACGGGGCTGAGTTTTGCTGCCTTCAAATGCTGTTGAGTGCAGGTGCACAAGGTTAATGAGAACACCTCTCCCAGGTGGCAGCAGAGAGGGGGGCAGGGAGGGAGGGGGGGAGGGGGGGAGATGGTGCGTGGAGAAGAAATGGAGGAAGAGAAAAAAAAAGACAAGGAGAGAAAGAAAGAGATTAAAGAGGGAAAAAAAGGAAAATTGGAGAAAATGTGTGAGGTGGATGGTGGAAGAGAAATGAAGTAACGGGAGAGTGAATAGAGAGATAGAAACTGTAGATGCATAGGCTGGGAGAGATATATAGGGAGGAAACAGGAAACAGAGAGGTAAAGCAGAGGAGAGATAGAGGGTGGGTGCGAGAGAGAAAAGAAAGAACAGATGGGGGGGGGGGGGGGGGCAACAACTTCCGCCGCACCTGCTACAGGTGAGAGTGTCGTCCTTCCTCGTCATGCCCCAAATGTCAGTCTGCTCGCTAGCTTAGCGCCTCGTTTTCATCTTCATTACAACCAGTCACTTTGCGTTTGGCTAATCTGACACTCTGTCACACTGTCACACTGTCACACGGCTCATCTTTAGCGACATGATCTCAATTAAAAGTGTCTTGAGGTCGTCCACTCCTGAAAAGACAGCGCTGTCACAGACAGACTGAAGGATACCTGGAGCCTTTTTTCTTTTCTTTTCTTATCCAAAGTCTGGCCACTTCCTCCACTTCCACCTCCTCCTTGCCTCCTCGCCTCCTCCTCTTGGTGGATGGACCCTGGAGGGGAGAGAGAGAAAATGGGTTCTTTCAGACTTCAGATTTCATTTCAACTGCTTTTATCTCTAGAGAACAATGCAGTCAGAGAAGGAGAAAAGACAGAGGGAAAAAAGGGGGAGAGAGAGCACCTATCAGAAATGGTCAGGAATCAGTGGCTTTAAAGGCTATCCACACTGATCACCTTTCACACATCCATATCATCATATGTTCAAACACACACACACACAAACACACACAAACATATGAATGATCTCTGCTGCTCCACACTTGTTCGTTGCTGCTCTGTTCTCCTCTTTGTGTTGCCAATAGATCAGACATCAATTAATAAGTTAATCAGACAGAGCTAAAGTCCCTGGAACAGCGCTCACATTCAGTTACTCTCTCCAGTCCTCATCTGTTTATTCTGTCCAACATTACTGGGAACTCCAACGCTAGATCATGCTGGTTTTCAGGTTTTCAAGCATCACATACACCCACAGATAGAGAGAGAGAGAGAGAGAGAGAGAGAGAGAGAGAGAGAGAGAGAGGCCTTCACACCAACCCCTATAGACAGAACCAACGTCCGTTTAGACTGTCTCTCAGTGGGCAGAGGCGATGAGTGGGGTACTGACTGCTGGTGTCGTTGGCTCGCTCACGCTGTATGTTTATTTGCGCATGCAGGGAAAATGACTTTTTAATTGCATACTATATTTATTTACCCGGCGCATTGATGAAAAAGCCTACAAGTGTGTGTGTGTGTGTGTCTGTGTGGGGAGGTTTCTGTGTTCCCATGAGTACGGAATGAGAAACTAATATAAACTAGAGGACTTTTTGCAGTTTGCAGCTGATTGTGAAGAGACTCATTGGTTAAAAATTGTGTTGCAATTTCTGTGGTTGTGTGATGCTCGTGTGTATATAGGAATGCACTTGTACCTCCAATAGCCTCTTACTGCTCCATCAGCCCCACACAGTGATACCGTGTCTACTTAATCAGCTCACTAACTGATTTCCATGGCTGCTCGATAGAAGGCTAGAGAAAAGCGAGACGCAGACACAGCTTGTTTTTTTTCTCCCTGTGTTTACTCACAGAGCATACATTAGGTGTGTTTGTTTGTGTCGGGCCAGCTCTCTCTCTCTCTCGCGGGGGTGAATAATCACCCTCTCCCTACATATGAAATTGTCTTCATTGTATTTACCAGGCCCTCTCTCCGAGTGTCACTTTCAATGAGGGAGCAAATATACAATGCCCTCCTGAGTATCCTGAATATACCTTAGATTCAGATTCAGATTCCTATCTCCTCATGCGCTCTAGACTTGCAAGCCTGTCTCCAAAAACCAAAGATAGATAGTTTCTTTCTCATGCATTCTTTCTTTCTTTCTTTCATTCGTTCATTCGTTCATTCGTTCATTCATTCAATCATTCATTCTTTTAAATGTTCTTTCTCTCAGTGTCTTATTTCCCCCCAATATGATGAATGAGGCATCTAAATGTGACAGGAGAAAATGTCATAGTGCAGATACAGAAATGGAGGAGGGGGGAAAAAAACATATTTTGATTGTGAATAACACAGAAAAATGCAGCTGGTTATTCAGTTGTCTGCACTGAGATGGCAGAGCTATTGTTTCTCATGCTGTTTTCAGACATACAGTGCAACCCTGAACGTATCTAGACATTACCTGGAGGAGCTGTATATGAGAATGTACATATCCAAATCAGTTTGACCAGACATTAAATCAAAGTCTTTACAGGCAAGTCTCGCCACTCGGCAGCCATCTTGACTATGCTTTTGTGCGGCTGTTTCTAGGCAATCAAGATCAGGCTCCTATCTAAATGAATGGGGAGAGATCCATAACTTCACATAGGATGGTCAAACCGCATTTTAAATCTGATATGGACATCCCCAACCACTCAAATAAGGCCAAAACAATGTTATTGTTTGTGTTAACGTGATATTGTTTGTGTTAACAGCTATTACTATGGCAACAATAAACTGAACGTGGAGTAGAGACGTCAGTTATGCTGTATCCAACAATGTGATTGGCTCTTACGGATTTCCCCTGTTCATTTTCCCATTAGTGATATGTTTCCTCCCTTCTAACGTCTCTGATTTTAACTGACCTTACCCTGCCAGCTCCCTCGTACAAAGTCTGTGTAATGCGATTGAGCCCATGCGTGAATACAGCAGGTCATTGTCCTGAGAATTCAAAAACATTCACAATTGCTACATACTACATATGGTAGTCAGCTACATTTTGACAGTCATTGTAGCTAGCTTACAAACCAGCTTCTCCTGAGCCAACTAATCTGTAGCCTACTAGTTTAGTTCCGGGGTTAATAGCAAACCTTACTGACACTGTAGCTGTCATGTATCATATTATTTAAATCTTCAATAAATGTATGTCACATGATACTCTGCCTGGTGTTACCACACCCACATTAAATACCAATGTAAATATTTTTATCATCACACAGACAAGGTTTATATTTTGATTGTGCCACTGAAAATTCTGTGTATGGGTAAAATGAACCTGTCTCATAATGGTCAGAACCATGTAATGTTGAACCACATCAATCAATGACAGTTGCTTGACAAGTTTTTTTCTCTAAAAAGACAGCTAGTTTCTTCCTCCCTCAAGGCCTGGAAATAAGTTTTGGTGTGTTGCCTGTGAGCTGTTGTCATAAGGGGGTAAGGCAGAGAGTCCACTGTCTGGAACACTTGTCACTTTTAGCGCTGACAGAGACGTACCAGAGTGAGTGATGATGCCTCTGAAGTAGCCATAGCGACACAGGCAATCTGAACAACAGCGAGCGCCATTAATGAAGGGCCTCGTTAGCATGGAGCGGAGATAAGAGAGCGGAATGAGAGAGCAAGTGAAAGAGAGAAGGGGGAGAGGAGGAGAAAAGGGGGGGGGTAGGTGGGTGGGTGTTACTCAGACCCTTCTTTCTTGTGCTCTTTTTTCCCTTTGTCTTTTTCTCTGTCACACTCTCCTTGCAGAGAACATGGCCTTTTGTACGAAAGTCCATTGGAAGGAGAGGTGGCGAGAGAGCGAGTCAGAGAGAGATAGAGAGAGAGAAAAAGAGAGAGAGAAAGAAAGAAAGAAAGAAAGAGAGTGATTAAGATGGAGTTTGACCTATAACCAAAAGCCTGAATTACAAGGCCCTGTCCTTAACCTCCTAATGGACGTCAGTGTCGCTGTGCGTGGTGCTAAACAGTCCTTTCTGACACACTCTCATTAAAAAGAAAGCCTTTGAGCACATATCCAGCCTCACACATCACACACATACAGTTTGCTGCAACCAGCCAACACTTCACAAATCTCACCAGCAGTAGTTTTAATGGAATTAAAGGGGCCTGTTACAATCGTCAATGTTGTTTCAGTGACCCTCCGAATATGTTTTTGAAGAGATAATGTGTCAAAGGCACATGGAGCGCTTGAGGAAATTGGAGAAGTGAAAGTGGTGGGTGCCAAGACCAAGTGGAAACGCCATTAGTATGGGAGTCACAGGTTTCATAGATGAAGGTGACCGTCTTAGGGGTTTGAACCAAGATGAGCATAAAAAAACAGAAATGGAAAGAAAGGACCAATCCGAACATTCCTCTGCTTGTTTTACCTGTCCTTGCCTCTGTTGGTGATCTGAATCAACACCAGCGGCCTCTCTCTCTCTCTCTCTCTCTCTCTCTCTCTCCTTCTCTCTCTCTCTCTCTCTCTCTCTCTCTCTCTCTCTCTCTCTCTCTCTCTCTCTCTCTCTCTCTCTCTCTTTCTGCTGCTGGATAGAGGATCCAAAAGAACTTCACTGGGCTTGCTTTATCAAAAATCAGACCAGTCCACACCCTCCTGCCTTTTGGTCTCCACCCCAGGATCCTGACACCTGTAGCGGCTCTTGTTCTTGAAAGCCCCGCGCGTCTCTTTGTACCGGATAAGAGGAGGGTGGAGGGCAGGCCCTAATCCCCCGATGAGGCCTCCAGGATGAAATCTATTCGCTAAAGCCCTGCCCTGGTAAAAATCTGGTTGGACTTTTCTGACATCCTTTTTTTCTTCTTTTTTTTCCTCTTTTCCTTCTCCTCCACTTCACACCAGGAGTCTGGAATAAAGCTGTCTGCTGTGTTTGTAGATTTGGGAAAAAGTTGGGTGGGGTTTTCAAGACGGAGAGAATATATTTAGTTCAGACTTCCTAGATGTGTCACCCCCTGCCCCCATCTACGCACGCATGCACACACACACCGACTGACACACACACACATACACACACACACACACACACACACACACACACACACACACACACACACACACACACACACACACACAATCACCATAGGAAAGTCACTGCCTTTCAACAGCGTATGATTTCTGTCTCTCATGGGAACTCTTGATGTTAATGGTGAGGCACTGTGATCAAATGGAGTGTGCATCAAATCAACATGTTCTACCCTGCAAATCAAGTGGCTGCTATAGGACAGTGTGTAAGGAGAGCACTGGGGACTGATTGGGCCTTGGAGTGCCAGGAAGGAGCGGAGCTTATGATTATGGCTGCTCTTCTCTCTGGGCTCTGGATAGGCGTGTTCTTGAGTACGGCCATCATTGAAGACACCAGCGTATTTTTTTTGTAATATGCGTCAGAGTGTCGCTTGAGGATCAGAAGAAGTATCAGTAGAAATAGTCTTTTTCTTTAGCGAGTTCACTTAAAAGATGTTGACACCCCGGGGCGTTCTATGCCAATGCACAAAGGAAACAGAATGACTTCAGAGTTTGTTTTGTTTTCTTCAGTGAACACTGAAGGAGGGGGGTGTTGTGTGGGGGTGATGGGGGGGGGGGGGGGGGGGGGGGGTTGTAGCGTTTCATTATGATGAGTGGCACTTCTTATCACATGCCAGGAAGAGCTTCATTTACAGCTTAAAACACCTCTGCCAAGGCCACGTCAGTCAGCAGCCGCAAGGTTGACGAGGGACACACATTCATACGCTAACACCGTGGAGAAAAAAAGGAATGTCATAGAGACGGAAAGGTGAAAAAAAGCAGATGCACACATACTGTACCCTAGTAAGAATTTCTTCATGACAAAACCGTTCAATAACACATAGAGGGTGGTGGGTGATGGGTAGGAAATGGTGGTGGGGGCGTGCGGCGGAGATGGATTTATTAAAATTCCATTTCCACGTTCCTTGTTCTTGGGAAGAAGGGTGTTATTAAAGTAAATTGTATCGAGAATATGTACAATGATCTGTTTAACCTCCAGTGACTCCTGCGTGGCTTTTGACTTTCGCTGCGTGCTGGGCGTAAGTAGATTTTCTGACGAGGCATTAATCGAATTATAAAAATGACAGCCAGTGACATTTCACAAAGAGAATGTAGGAGAGGACTGAGAGAGCGAACAAGCGGTTTGGCTCTCAGAGTCCTGCATTTTCCAACGGGTGGAAATTATTTCTTTTTATGCTCTGCTCGCATGTCTCGTGCCCCCGTCCCTGACCGCCGAGGGAAGGGGGAGTTGGTTGTGTGTTTCCCCCCATCTTGAGAAGGACTGACAGGTGGAGAACCTTGTCCAGATATATTTCTTTTTTTAACAAATCCAATTCAATTATAGAATGTAGTCATGCCATTTTGTTATTCTTCCCCTATCTTTTCTTGCTAACAAGATTTAATACTGCCCATGTGAGTGGGACTGATTCCAACACCCCCAGGGAGACGTGATGTGTCAAGGGCACGTCCACCACAGCCATACGGTCAGATACCAGCTACAGTAGAGGCTGTCCTCTGCGCAAAGGACACCGATCACATACTATGGATTTATTGATGATTCAGTCTCATATACATAGAACTGAAACACAGACACACACACACACACACACACACACACACACACACAGATGAAAGTATACAATAGAAACCTGAAAGATAATGTGCACAGGAGGTGCTCAATGGCTCGTAGGAGAAGTGAGAGGAACAGGGAGGGAAATAACGAAAAACCGCAAAGAAAACGACCAAGAGAAAAAAAGAAAGAAAGAAAGAGAAGATAATGAGGAGGGGTGCAGGAGCGCCACTCCTCCGCCAGGCATATCAGCGGCGGCTAATTTCTTCTGTGAACCGCGGATGAATCATAGCTGGCTTGCATGCTACGATTACGTGCAGCGGACATCCCATTACACTCGCCTGCTCTTGCTATCTGTGATAGATTATTAAGCATCACTTTTCTGCTACATTAAACCTCGTTTGAAAAGGAGGAAAAAAGCAGCTTCATTTGGGAGGGATTACAAGGAGGCGATAAGGACGAGGGGGTCCAGGGTGAGATTGGTAGGGTCAGTCATTAATGAAGGTGTAATTTTCCCTCTGCAGCTCTCTCAATAGCCCCCCTCTCAGGGATACCTCTTCTGGGGGCGATGGTTCCTCTTTCAAGAAAGGGCATGTGTGGACTTCCAGGGACTTTAATAGCACCACTCCTGCAAAACCAACCCTGGCGATCTTAGAGAGACTCTCTACAAATGCATACCTGAAAGAGGATGCGAGGCATCTCTCTCTCTCTCTCTCTCTCTCCCTCTCTCTCTTTCTTTCTCTCTCTCTCTCGCTCTCTCTCTGAGTGGCCAGACTCCAGACATGAAAGGGGCCAGGCAGCCCCTTTCGTGCTCCATAATCACATCTGAGGTGGTGCAGCCTAGGACGGACATTTCCGTAGTAAATGTATTCAGTCCACTTGTGCGTCACACTCCCGGGATGCAGGGATCACAGCCGAGTGCGAATTCTCTCGGGCTGGACAGTGTCACGACAGGGTCACGAGCCTCAGAGGCTGCCGTCATCGCCGCCTCACTGTTGTTCTCTCACGTCCTCCCACAGTTCCCGTCAGTAGGAGCGAGGAGGGAGATGATGTATGGTGGCAGCCATATGCTATGGGCTCAGGGTTCTAACCCACTCTGGCACTTTGGAGAACAGACAGAGCTGGAGGCTGTCTGGCTTTCTTAGTTTATTTCTGGTTTATCGTCCCAGAGAATCAATTCACCGGTGCCTATTTCTAGGGATAGTGCCCTTCCTCTGTAGTGCTTGATGCTTAGGAGTCTACACAGTGCCCAAGTACACACAGACATCAGCTGAGTCTGACCTTGGCTTCTGTTGGGTTCCAGTCAGACTACAAAATTCGATCTGTTCAGAATAGGCTCCTCGTCACCTCTTCACTCCCACCTCCACACGCCCCTAGGAGTGTAGCAGTAAATAAATAGTACGCAGGTACAGGGCTCTTGAGTGCTCCACTCATCTGGGTTATTCATCAACAGGAGGGCCCCTTCCCCACGTTCGGACTCTGACCTCTGATAAGGACCTCAGCACTGTGCAATAACAGCTGGCCCCCTCATTTTAGAGCTGCCATTAGCCCATATTGTGGGAAATGGGGAAATAAATGTTAAAAAGGGAGGATAAAAACATAGAGGGGAGACTATCTCATTGCCCTATCTCATGTCCTCTTTAATAATCCCCTGCACAGAGAGAGCTGGGGCCAGAAATTGTTTTTAAAAATAAATAAATTATGAAAACGGAGGAGAAGAAAGGCGGAGAAGGAGACAAAGTTCTCGGGGGCATCTGTTGCCTGGTCTATCTGAATAACCTTTAGATGAATTAGAGCCGGCCGCACTGACTGTGAGGCCCCCTAGGAGTGCATCCTCAAAGGTTGGCTAATAGTAGCACGCAGTCGGGAGCCGTGCCATAGAATTGATCAGGCCTCTATCTCAAAGGGCAATTAAACGGGGATAAAATGCTTAGAGCGGAAGGAAGCAGCACATAAAAAAACAACCCCCCGCCCTCCCGCACTGCCCTTCTCTAGTAAAAGGAGAAAAACAATCTGTCTATAACGTGCTCGGCGCAAACACTGATCGCTCAGGAAAGGTTTGGGCTGTGCCACAGGGTCATGAGGAGCTGCTGTGGCAGTCCTGGATGCCATGCATTTTTTATATGCTTGGTGAATGCATCATTACAAGAGGTCCTTGTTTTCGAAGCCAAGCGGTGGCCATTACTAACAAGTGCTTATATGTACGCTAATGTTTTTGTAGGGGGCCCTTAAAAAAAAGAAAAAAAACTAGTAGCTCTGTTGTGAGTTTTCTGTAGATGAAATGTATTTTTCGCTTGAATAGTCCCCTTCATATTGAATAGTCCCTGTGCCCATGTTGCAGCCTCCTGCAGAGCCAGGCAGGCCAAACTAAATGTTTTTTTCTTCTCCTGGGTACGGTTCTCCAGCTATTTGACGCATTGTTAGGTTGGCATATCTGATAAGAAAATTGAATGTGATCACATGTAAAAGCTTGCGCAGACGAGTCAGCCAGGAAGGGTTTTTATACTAATAAGGAGGGCTTTTTGGGTGCCATGTATGTATTTTAGTTAGTTACTGAATTTCTCCACAATGGTGATGTATCAGTGCAGTTAGTCAGTTGGGGCTATTTGTGTGGAAAGCAAGCAATCGTTCTGTCAGACTCTATTCTCCTCTCCAAATCACCTCTGGCCAGCTTTCTGGAAGCAAGTATGTCATCAGTCCTCCTTTTCCTACCTCTCCCTCTCCCTCTCTCTCTCTCTCTCTCTCTCTCTCTCTCTCTCTCCCTCTCTCTCTCTCTCTCTCTCTCTCTCTCTCTCTCTCTCTCTCTCTCTCTCTCTCTCTACACTCTTTTTCGCTCCCACTCTCCGAGTTCCTTTGTTATCTCCCCAGCGATGCAGGCTTAACGGCACTCATTTAAGGCTGGTTTTGCCGCCACAGATGTTGGCTTTGAGATTGAAATGAGCTCGCTGCCATAAAAGCGAGTGAATTAAAAAAAAAGACGAGGAGCAAACCTGAGGAGTCCTGAAAGAGGAGAAGTCGCCTCCTTCTTCATAGGAGAGTGGGGGTGGTAGTGCTCCTTTGAAATGAGACGGTGTAAGGGGGTGCATATCAAAATGTTCCTCTATTCCCTTGTGAAGGGCACTTTTTATGACATCACAAAATAGGAGAAATGGCTCCCATCGCGAGCAAGTGAGTGGCATTCGACACAAATCGGCCCGTATGGGGAGACAGAGATGATGCCGTGTCAGAGTTGCAAATAACCCATCTTACCAGTATAGCCTAGTTTTAAGGCTGTATTTTGGAAAGCATCGACTTGCCCTTGTTCTTAAGGGAAAGAACAAACACACACACACACACACACACACACACACACACACACACACACACACACGGAGTCGTGAGTCGTGAGTCTTAGTTGAGCAACTAGTGCCTCACTGTCCCAAACTGTGTCCCTGTATACCAGTTTACCAGAATACCCCCCCCCCCACACACACACACACTCACACACACATGCACTCACACAACTCAAATCCCACGTTAGCTGTGTATTTTAATTATGCATATCTCATCCGTATTACGAGCCTGAACCCCCCCCCCCCTTTTCATCTCTGTCTCTATCTCCCTTACTCTCTCTCCCTCTCTCCCTCTCTCTCTCTCTCTCTCTCTCTACACGGTTCCTCGCCGTCTGTCTTTCCTTCTCCCCAGCCTCTCAGGCGTCTCGTCTAATGCCTGCTTTTGGCCGGCTGCTCACTTCAGGGGATGTGACGCTTATGATAATGCCGTCTCCATCTTGACCACGTATGTCTGTGGGGTCCTTTATCTCCATGTAGAAAAGAGCCACCGTATAACAGGAGTAGGATTGGCGAGAGAGAGACGAGCCAAAAAGCACAACAGAGAGAGATGTTCGAAAAGAGGCGTGCAGAGCTTTTCATTTTGGCTTGGCTAATTCACCTTGGCACTGCCTCAAGAGGTGGTGATTAAAATGCTTGCGTGATGCGCTGAAGTAGCTTCATAATGTACATTTTCACATTTGATTATACAAGCAATTAGGCTGCACTTAATATAATTCTAAAAAATGAGCTCTGGTAAAAGCAGAGGACTAGAATGCAGCTTGTATGCAAATATGGGCCTACCATAGGTTTGGCAGCTAGATTCACTCTCCTCCTTGCATCTTCCTCTGTCTGTCTACCCATCTATCACAAGCACACACACACACACACACACACACACACACACACACACGAACATACATGCGCATACAAAAAACATACACAGATACACACACACACACACACACACACACACACACACACACGAACATACATGCGCATACAAAAAACATACACACACACACACACACACACACACACACACATACACACATACACACATAAACACATACACACACACACCCTCAAACATAAACACATGTACTTATATACATAATATATTCATAAATATATTACCGCTCCTCTCACACTCTACATGTATTGCACCTAAACATGCACACTCAAGCTGTTATTATATTATATACACATATATTTGGTCCCCACAAAAACAGATGCTGGTGCAAACACACACACATGCCGACAGCTTGGTAGGTAATTGTGTCTAGACCACCAGATCAGAAGTCAGAGAGCATCGTGTGGCTTTGTCATTAAGGAGATGACATCATCTCACTGACACTACAAAGACTGGTGTATTACTGAACATTTCTGCTACAGCCTTTAGAAGCATGAGTCAGACTATTCCCCTCTCATCCTGCAAGCTACCCAAGCTACAGTTCAGAAACGCCAGATTTCCCTCTGTTTGTCAGATCAGAGAAAACCCTGAGATAATTGTACCTGGAATAGCCAGATGTTTCACAGTACCTCACGAGCTTGCCTGCCTATGGGAATTGTTTTGTACAGTAGGCTGCAAAAGACTGTGGTTGGGATTTAATTGCTTGAAAAGGACATTGGTCAAAAGGCCCTGCTTAAAAATATCAATGTTTTTTCTTGAATGTTGGCTAATTGAAGATGAAGGAATTCTCAATCTGTGTTCTGTACCTACCATATGGGCCTGCAGTATCCAGAGTCTGTTCATAATAGTGGAAAGCAGCTCAGTTGCTTACCATCAAAGTGCTTACCTCATGTGCTCTTTTGTCCAGAAACAACTTTCAGGTTGCTTGTCTGTTTGCATTCTGTTTTGCGAGTGTGTTTGGAGTGCTAACGCTGTGTGTGGGTGAGTGAGTAAGTGGTTGTGTAGGTTTTAGTTTGAATGTGTAGCGTGTGTTTGAGTGAGTGTCTGTGTTTGCTTTGAAGGCGCAGAGAGAATGGCACTATTTCTCTTGAGTTATTCCACAGGCACCAGGATGCTGTATAGACATAGGCAATCATATGTATGTCCAATTTCCACCTCTTACTGATAACAGCCATGCCCCAGTAGCCATACCAGTCTTTAACGTTTGAACAGTAAATGGAGACACACATCATACATATCTCCTTTGTTATTTTTATGCTCTTGATGTCTTAGAGTCAAATGCTTGGTGTTGGATGTAATCCTCAGCAAATTGTGCAGTGAAGGTCAAACGGTCTGTGACCTTGAGCAGGACTTGCGTCTCCCCATGTCTCGGCTGAGACCGGAGCCAGTCTGAAGGTTTCGGCAGAAATGAAAGAAGTGCTTTTCACTCTCCCTGGGAGGGTTTCACCAGTTTGTCTGACGCACGATGGTCTGTTGACGACGATTGAGCCCTTTGGTAGGGAGAACTCTTTCTTCTGGCTCCTTATTTTAAGTCACATAAGGCTGTATCAGTGTGGCCATATGCATGCCTGCTTTGGGGACTTTGTAAAAGGGATGATTAATTGAAAGAGTAGGGTTTGTTTTTTTCTTCATTCCCTCCCCCCTCTCTCATTCTGACTTCGCAGGAGACTTGTTAACTCACTCCAAGGGCTTTTCCCCTTTATAAGATCTTAGTGTTGTGTTTTCCTACAAAATAAAAAACAGCCAAAAAAACTCTGACTGCTTTATTAACAATCACGGTTTTGTTTTTGTTGCTTATCGCAGAAATTCAGTTTTCTCTCTGCTCATGTTCTGTTTTTAATGAATTTTTTGGAATGTTGCAAGTCCCTGCCAGGCCATGTAAGACATAGGCTGTGTGAGATTGAGTGTGTGTGTGTGTGAGACTGTCAGTGTGTGTGTGTGTGTGTGTGTGTGTGCATACGTGTGTGTATGTTTGTATTTGTGTGTGTGTGTGTGTGTGTGTGTGCGTGCGTGTGTGTGTGTGTGTGTGTGTGTGTGTGTGTGTGTGTGTGTGTGTGCGCGGAAACTACATTGTTGTGTGGGCAGGGGTGTGTGTGAGTCTCTATGTGTGGCAGTAGTGAGGGGTGTGGGTGTGTATTGATGCTGGTGGTACCTCAGAGTGAAAAATCCCCACTTTCTCCAATGGACTGTGTGTCTCTCTAAGTAGGACAGTTGAATTGATGGGCCGTTGCTGCTAGGTGACCTACATACAAAACCACGGGCAAAATAGATTCCTCATTGCACACATACACACAGATGGAGTCGCTAGGTAAGATGCTCAGCAGTGTAGAGTGGGCGCGCATGCAGACACACACACACACACACACACACACACACACACACACACACACACACACACACATACATACATGCATATATGCATGCAGAGTCAGGACAAATGCTGACAAATTAGAGAATCAGCATGTATGCGACATGTTCTTGCAATTCAAAGGAATGCTTCAAACAGAATGCCTTACATATGAAATATCACCTACCCCATCGCAGGTAATCAGAAATACAGATGGTGCACCTGTTAGTGTCTGTGTTCAGATTCAGACTAGATTCAGTTTGAGAATGACAACATGGATTGTAACATCACACAGGCAGATAACCTGTGTGCAGCTTTCAGTTCAGTTCATTTCAGTGTGATTTATTTATGTACCACTACTAACAACTGTAGCTGAATTTTGTTCATACTCAGCACGTCCTGTTTAATCACGTGGATTAGCATGTGGGTTACACACGATGAATATCTGTAGGGACTCCCTAGCTAAATATGGCTGCCCTAATGAGTCTCACATACGGAGCATGGCTGCAGATGTATGGCTGTGTGTTTTAGGTGTGAGTTATGCTCCTGCAGGGCTCATGTTTCACGTCTTGATAAGCCTTCTCCTTAAGTCTTAGCATACCATCCCAAACATTCTGCAGGGACAATGTTTGGTTAGACATTTAAGATGGATAAACAACCTACAGTTAATCTAATCTATAGCATGTGATCTGAAGAACTGTCAACCAGCACTAAGACTCACTCACACAACTATCCCTAACTGTAAGATAACCATATCTTACCATAGGCCTGGCTGGGACCTACATCTCCTACCACACCCCCCACCCACAACACACACACACACACACACACACACACACACACACACACACACCAAGGACTCAAGTGTCCAGCTGTTCTCATTCGGCAGATGAGCACTGGGGAAGTTGTTTAGCTGGTAACAATCACTGGTTCATGTGATGAAGAAGCAATGGCCACACAGGGCCAAGAGAACATGACAAAGAAAGAGAGAGCATATGACAGAAGCAGAGAGAGAGAAAGTGAGAGAGTGCATGTGAGGAAGAGAGAGAGAGCGATGCACACAGTCGGGAATAGCTAATTAGACATAATGATTGATAATCTCACACTCCATCACGGCACTAGAGATATGAGGTGAACGGCTCTGCATGCATTATTCAGAAATGTAAATGAACTCAGACACCCCCCCCCCCCATCTCTCCCTTTCTCTCTTCCTCTTTCTTTCTCTGTCTCTCCCTCCAGTACGTATGACTTCATGTTAGCGTGTCAAATGTGTGCCCATGTGTCAAACGCCCCCATCACCACCAATGGCTGTATACACTTTTACGTCGTAAACATACCATAGCCATCCCGCACGTGTTGTTTACCTCCCGGTGTAATTTATGGCGCATATTCGAGGCACTTTGCTAAAGCGTAAATACACCCATTTGCATCCCATGCCACATTTCCAGAGTCCAACCACTATTATTAGTGCAAATCAGCGCGTTAATTGTGGGTGTGTCATTTCATGAAATTGCTATCTTCACGCTGCACTTCATAGAAGTAGTGGTCCAGAGCGACGCGGTGCAAATGGGAATGGTTCTGCTTGCCTAACAAGGTGAGGCGGAGAGTCTAATGGCCGACGCAACTCATCATCCCAGAAATGAGCTCATCGAGGTGGAGAAAAGATCCCAACGCGTTTGTGCATTTTGCAATTTGTTGGCTTTGTGGCGTTTTTCAGTGTTCAGTGCAGTCGTGTCTCAGTTTCTCATTTTAGTTGTGTGTGTGTGTGTGTGTGTGAGTGAGTGTGTGTGTGTGCATGTGTGTGTGTGTGTGTTTTTTAGAGACGATACTCTACTTTAGGGGGAAATGCATAATATTAGTCTGCCACCAGTTTGTAGCGCAGTAGGTAAGACTTTTTGTAAGTTAATCACAAGGGTGTACATGGTATATTGTTGGTTAGAAAATGCAGTTTCAGAAGTGGCAGATAAGAGGATATGTTAAATAACCTCAGTGTGAAATAGTTTGTGACTGTTGATTCAGCACTATCAGAAAAGTAACCCACCTGTCAGTGCCATGTATAATCACATGTAACCTTCGCATGATCATATAACTGTTTGTTGGTTAAATAAACATTGAATTTTCTCTTTTCTTCATTTGTCATGCCAATTGCTCTCCTTTGAGAAAAATTCCCATCGTACTCTCCTCCCCCTCTCCGCCGCCTTGATATGGCTGCAGTAATTAAAGGTCTAAATTGTTTTGATGCCAGTGTAATCACATTACTCTTGTTTTGCGCGGGAGAGAAGGGGGTGAAATTGGACTTGTTGCCGTGGTGGCTCGCGCCTAGCGACAGGGGCAGCAGCAATGGGCCCTTGGCTGCTAGTTTTCAGCATTTATGAACAAAGAACTGTCAGAATGCATCGCTCTCAAAGCGCCTCCCATATGCTGCTGCATTACCAGGCCTGTCAGCGCCCAGTGTGGGGAGCGACAGGCACAATAAACCAGTAATGTGGAAAACCCTGCAACGCTTAGAGATTTTGAATATGATAAATCTGTGGAAACGATATGCAAAGATGGCTCAATTGAGCACATATGATGAGACAGGAATATTTTTTGTGGGTGTGGGAGGGGGGAATAAGTGGAATTTGGTTGCCAGTGAAATACCTTGGAAAAGCTAAATAAAGTGAAGAGGGGTGACTTTATATTTGTCTATCGTTCTGCTTCATAATAATAATAGTTAATAACATAATAACTCACGATAAAAATCTGCAGATGATATCCCTCAAACTGTAATAGATTTGCTTAGTGAATGATGCACCACATCTGAAATGACGGAGTAATAAACTAGGTCACTATTTTTATCGGGTGGGCATTCTATAATTAAAAACAGCAGGATTGCAAAGTGCTTTCTGATGAGACCGTTTTGAAGGCTTAACTAATGGCTGCTCATCTTTGATGTGATGTCTGTACAAAGTTAAAACCTCACATCAGTTATTTACCAGCACTTTCTTGTCTTTTTAATTATGTCACTGAGAACACTGTGCTATTTAGAGGTCAGCTAGCCTGATTGGTGGCAACATTAACAGATTTAATTGTAAATTTAACATTAAAGATGCAATTTGCGATTCTGACAAAAGATGGTTGGTATTTGAGCTCAACAGCCAATGAAGTTACACCCCTCCCTGCTGTACTCCTGTAAGAAAGATTGATTGGCTTGAGTTGTTATGGCTAGATCCGATCCACTTTGTTTGTTTCCCATTAACAGGACAGTGTACGAACACCAGAGTGTTTTTGTGCACATGCTGAATGGACAGCTATAGGACTGGGAAGAGATACTCACTGAATTTGACAAAATGTGTATTTGATTGTCGTTTTAGACCTCTCAACATCTTCAGAAGGGTAGTGTTGTCTGATGTTTTGGCCGGCATTTCATTAAACAATCAGATGCATGTTAACTGTCAGTGTTTGTTTTGACTAGGTATGATTGTTTGTGTCTGCCTTTGTCTGACCTTCAAAGCTGAGGGTTTATAAGAGGGTGCTTTCTATACATCTCTATTTCACTTGTAGCACCACACGTTTTATTTCAGTCGCTGATAGATGTCAGAAAACGAGAGATAATCCAGCATTTCATGTGTTATATCCTGTGTTGAGGCATCTCTGTAAATTGCTTGGCATAGTATTAGCTGGAAAAAGTTGTCTGGCTCCTTGTTTTACTCCTTCTTTCAACTCCTCTCCCCCTGTGTCTCTCTATTTTCTCATCCCTCCGTCCAAGTGCATATCACACCGGTCATTATAATGTAGCGGGATGGGGCTGCTACTCCAATCGATTCCTCTGTCCAGTCTCATTTAGTTTACACGGCCTCGTAGTGCCAGGGAGCTTACCGCTCGCCTAGCCCTTTCCCCCCCCTTGCCTCCCCCTTTCTCTTTTTTGATTAACAGGATGTGTAAATAAGGCCACAAACTCCCATCGATACGTGCCAATCTATTTATCGACTCCGCGGAGATCCATCTCACCCATGGCCCCGCCAAGGAGAGAGAGACCGAGAGAGACCGAGAGAGAGAGGGAGGCATTAGAAAGTGATGTTGTGAGAGAAAGGCTTTAATAAGGCGTTCTAAAATAAGGCAATTGGAGACAGGGAGGTGAACACATGAGAGAGAGAGAGTGAGAGTGGAAAAACTGATAGAGATGGTTCCTACGAGTGAAAGGTAATGAATGAAAGAGTAAGTGAAAAGCAGAGAATGAGAGTGGGATATAAATATAGACCACGCCTGACAGGAAGAGAGTGTGTGTTTTCCTTTGTTCCACAGCATAGAGCTCGGGGGCCCACATGAATCCTGACCAGCCATGTCCTCTCGTCGTCCCGTGCGACTGGCAAGGTGTAAAAAATTAGAGCCCACTAACAGGCTTCCTGTCGTATTATTAATGGACAGGGAAGCGAGCCCATTTATCTGGGCTGGAAGAGAGTAATTGACACTTTGATTTTATTGTGTTGGCTGTTGTCTGCCGCCATCACTCTCCTCTCTGTCCTCTCCACTCCTCCTCACGCCTCAGAAAGGTGTTTGATTGCAGTTTGATGCTTGAACAGGTCATTGGCCAGATCCGTGGAAACACACACATTTTATGCACTCAGAAAGATGCACTTATTTATTACACGCCCTCCCCACACACACACACACACACACACACACACAAAAACACACACACACACACACACACACACAAAAACACACACACACACAAACACACACACACACACAAACACACACACACACAATCACACACACACACACACACACACACACACACACACACACACACAATCACACACAGATATACGAACACATGGACTTGTATGTATGCCCACACACAAGTCTCTGCACATCCAATACAAACATATATTCTCTTAAATGCCAGTAATGGTTGCTTGTTTCTCCTGCATTGGAGCTCTCTGTTACCCTGGCAGCACTTGAGTTACTGCTGTCAATTACTCTTGTTCTGAACACACACAATCACTGTGTGTCTCTCTCTCTCTTATAGCATTATGTGTCTGATTAAGCATCTATGAGCAGGGTGAGTGGGAGCGATCCGCAGGATTTTAACATAAGTGAGGTGACTCTTGTGTTACCACACAGTGCCGGATTAAATGAGTATGAGTGAGTAATATGTGTGTGACTGTGTTTCTGTGAGCAGGCTGAGGCCGTGTGTGTGAAGGCTGAATATAGTGTGCAGTGAATTCAGAAAATATTCCCATTTTTTGTGTGTTGAAGATTTAAATTAAAATGGATAAAATTGCCATTTTTCCAACCAATCTGCACTCATTAACCCATAAAGCAAATGTATTTAAATTCAAATGTAATAATAATCCAAATCTGTCATTTACTAAATTTGTTAGACCCTTTGCTGGTACTCTAAATTATGGACAGGTGCATCGTTTGCTTTAATTAGGATTTAGATGTGCCTACACTATGATTAGAGACTGCCTGTAGCAAATTTAATTTATTGGACAGAGTTTAGAAAGGCACACACCTGCATACGTACATAGGCTCAGGTGCATGTCAGGACAAAATACAAGCGATGATATTTAAGGAAGTGTAGACCTCTACAATAAAATTGTGGCAAGGCATATATCAGGGCAAGGGTATAAAACCAAGTTAAAAGCATAGAGTGTTCCCAGGAGCACATTGGCCTCAATAATTGTGAAATGGAAGACGTTTTGAACTACCAGGACTCCAGCCGAACTGACTTAAAGGGCAAGAGGGGCCTTGGTCTGGGATGTGACCAAGAACCCAATAGACCCTCTTAACACAGCTTCAAAACTCCTCTGCAGAAATGGGAGAATCTGATGGAAGAATGACCATCTCAGGAGCACTCCATCAATCAGGCCTTTGTGCTGCAGGTAGACGGAGGCCCCTTCTGAGTAAAAAGGCATATGAAAGCCCGCTTAGAGATTGTCAAATGGCATTTAAAGGACTCTGAGCGCATGAAGGAAAAGATTCTCGGGTGTGATGAGAGAAAAATGTAATGCTTTGGGCAGAACTCCAAGCACTGCATCTGCCGAACACCAGGCAGACACATCATCTAGCTAATACCATCTAATACCATCCCTACAGTGACCTGTTGGTCACAGCTTCGTACCGTGGAGTTTCTCAGTGTCACGTACAGGGAGACTGGTCAGAGTTGAAGGAAATATGAATGCAGCCAATTACAGAGAGGTCTACGTGACCTGGGACCTTTCAGAACACCTCAGACCCAAATCATACAGCCAAGAAAACAAGAAATAAGTCTCTCTTGACTGTTCCTGAGTGGCCCCCGCAGCCTATAGAACATCTGTTGAGAGACCTGAAGATAGCAGTTCACAGACGCTGCCCATCCAATCTGATGGAGCTCGAGAGGATCTGTCAGGGAGAATGGGATAAAGCACCTAAAGCCAGGCGAGCAAAGGTTGTAAGCGCTTACCCAAGAAGACCTTAAGCTGTAATTGCTGCCGAAGGGGCTTCTACAAAGCGCTGATCTTAGTATTTATATAAATGAGAGGTTCCACCGGCAAAATAGCAGTTTGGGTGGCAAAAATGGCAATGTTATCCATTTGGAATTAATCTACAACACAGTAAAGATTATAAAAAGTGAGGCGTCGGATGCTTTCTGACTGAATTCTGAATGTGTTTTAAGTATGTGTGCAGGCGGACTGCCGGCTAAAGGCAGGGGTGGGGTGGGGTGGCGAGAAGTTTAATATTCACAACGCAATCTATTTACCTCCCCTCATCTGGAGAAAGGATACGTTGTGTCGGTAATAATATCTGATTTGGTCGTTTACCTCTCCTCCCTTTAAACACATCGAACTGCCCTAGGCACCCCTGCTTTTTGAGCAAAGGTCAGTTGAAGACTCATTGATTTAGCATTTTAATTTTATTTGTGACAGCACTCCAAAGGGGACTGGCATTAAGTGTGTTAAAGCTCTTTGTTGTGTGCTGGCGAGCGTGAGGGAGCCCGCCGGCGCTGCTAGGGAGTCTACAGAGGCCCACGCCGCAGACTGAGAGCTAATAAGTGTGAGGACGCGCCCGGACGCCCCCACAACAGCGCGCTAACACTTATTATCGTGCCAGAGATTGGAAAAATCCATGTGTTGTCATTGAGGGAAGGTGTCTGGGGAAACAAAAAAGTAATGGACAAAAATGTTAACAGAGGTATCATCCATTGTTATAGGGTGGGACTCTGGGTTGGGTCTGGGTTTTTTTCACAGTGAATCACCTGCAGTTGGTGGTGTCTAGTGAGAACCCTGTGGTAGATGGTTGTGTTGTAGCTGTTTAGTCAGTTAGGCCACAAATCCAGTTTAAGTCCATGGATAAGACGAAAAGCCGTCCTATATCTCTGTAACATTGTGGAAGGAGGGGCACTAGTATCTACAAGAAGAAGAGCAGCAACCAGAAGTGACCAGCCATGGATGAAACACAGAGTTGTTGAGGTGGGAGTGCATGTGCATCATGGGTCTTCCAGTGTGGTTATAGTATAAGCATATAGGCTCACTAGGCAGCCAAAGACATTGAGTTCTCTCTTTACAAAAACACACTTTGTGCCATCGGACAAGGAGACCCATTATTACAGTGTCATTGTTGTCCATCCACCTATGATTGGGTACAGACATGTAGGTCTGAGACATCCTACATAAGGGGGTGTGCTGCTGGTCACCCTAAGCCAGCAGACTTGGTGAAAGTGGTCAGGCAACCTGTGAGAGTAATGCAGTAAATCTTCCACAACATTATCTCTAAGTTCAACCCCAACCCCACCTCTGTTGTTGTAGGCACATATATATGCTGGGATTTTCATCAGACCGAGGCATAGTAAAGCAGTACTGGCCCTGTTGCGTCAGCACCCCAGAGATGTAACGGACAGAGCCAGTGCAGCTAGAGGGATGCAGATTTTTTTTCTACCCGTTTCTCGTAATAAACTAAATAAAATCCTACCCACCTGCCCTACATGTGCGTGTTAGGAAGTGGGACCTAGTATGTTTGCATATAAATCTGTGTCAGCTTGGCAGTCTGGTGCTTTGGGCCTTTACACAGCCATGTAAAGAATGCAGTGTGGTTAATAATTAAGCAATTGTTTTATAAGGTGGTTTATAACACTCAGAGTTCTTTTTACTTCTCACACCTGTCCTGGGAACTAGAATGGAGAGGTGTAGAGGCTGGGGGAACATGTGAGATTTAGCCGGCAACCACCACCACCAATTTACCCGAACATGTGTTAGTGATGGGAGCTTTTGTGGGACAAAGAGGTGTCCTGTGTGGGTGTGTGTGTTGGGTGTGTGTTTGTGTGTGTATGTGTGTGTTGGGTGTATGCTGGGACTGTGCTTAAACACCTTACATCCCCCTCCCTCTTCGCCCTGGCAGCTTCCCTTTTCTGCCACCCAGCGTGTGGCAAACGGGCGGGCATGGGGCTGTTGGTGAGAAATTACTCCTGACAGCTGATTTGTTGGTTGTCAGAAGTGGTCGGCATGGGGCTGATAAGGGGGCACGGAGGGAGAGGAGGAAGGGAGCCGAGAGAGAGGGAGAGGGAGAGGGAAGGGGAGGGGGGATGAGAGCGAGTGCCGTAGCTCTTCGTCATTTTCAGAGGCAGCCCCTGAAAGCCTGGGCCCCACAAACACAAACACATGTAAATGTCCTCGGCCCCACTCTCCAGCCGCCCTTCATCTTCCCACTGATACTTTCCTCAAAGGGCCGCTCTGTGCGTGCTGCTAATGCCTCCTATGCAGCGGCGGTGTGGAAGGCTTTGCATGGTGGTGATCCCGTTAGTTTCATCCATCCAATTCGTTCTATACTATATTTCATGTTCCAAATTCCTACATTTCACACACACTTTTAAATGAGTTTGATGTATTGAAGCTATTTAAGACAGAACTCTTTTTTTATTTTATTTCCCCTTCTTAACTTGATTCTTTGTGGTGGATGGGGGTCTTTAAACATCACAGTAATGGAATTATAGAAGAGCCATACGGTGTTTCTAATGAATCTGTAGTGTGGCCTCAGTGGATGTGCTGAACTCCCATGTCTTCTTTGATTAACTGCACAGTTTACCAGCAGGGTTAGGAAGGATATGTGAATGCAGGAAGCCGATCAGAGAGAGAGAGAGAGAGAGAGAGAGCGACAGAGAAGGAGAGAGCGGGAGGGAGAGAGAGCAGTGTCCTTTCCCTTCTTTGAAGTAAAACAGAAAAGCGAAACAGAGGAGAGAATAACAGTGATGGGAATGGATGGAGAAGAACATGGAGTGAGAAATAGTGAAAATAAGAGAAGCGGAGAAGGCGAGAGAAAGGACAAGAGAAAGTCACACACTGAGACAGAGGGGGATAAAGGGAAAGAGAGAAAAAAGAAAGTGTGCCAGCCACAAATTAAGGGCCACCGGAGAAAATCCAAACAATGACTAAAGCCTTTGTGTGCTCACTTTTTTTTTTTTAAATAAATGTGGTCTTTAAGTGCTCGCACCTTGATTACAGACTTATTTACATACCTGTGTAGAATGACATAAGTCTGTTTATTTTCACATGGCCATTGCCTTGGCTCTACAGTTGTGTTACTAGCGCTTGCTTGGGTTAGCATTTGAGAGAGCAGGGGTGGGAGAGGGCTGGCAGTGTGCAGGGCCCCTCAGCAGAGTCTCTGCCAGCAGGATGTCCTAATGGGGTCATACAAGAAGCTTTTTACGGCACGGAGACGGGAGGGGGTCACAGGGTAATTGGCCTGGCGCAGGTCCACAGAGGGGGGAAGTGTGTGGGGGGGCGGCGTGTCAGTCCCACCACGATGCACCTAGCATCAATAACAATAACACACACTCAGACAAACGGAAGTAACACACATACTACAGCAGTTGCAACTACCATACACACCTATTCTCCCGCCCCCACTCCACACACACAAACACACACACACACACACACACACACACACACACACACACACACACACACACACACACACACACACACACACACACACACACTTGCTAACACACACACACTCACACCAGTAACCTCCTGACCTTTCGTGACCTCTTCCATGAAGCTTTGTCCCCTTCCCCTCTTCAGTCTCACAGCAGTAGACGTAGCATCCGTGTACCGTCGGTTGCGTCTCGCGTGGGGTTGCGGTTGCTGTGTTGTTATTTTTACACAGCGGAGGCGCTGACCTCTCGACAGTCCTTCAGAAGTACTCAGCAGTCAGACCTGTGCTAAAGCCGCCGCAGTTTATCCTGGCGGGTGGGAGGCAGAGGGAGGGAGGCGGCCCAGGGCAGAGCTGAGCGTCGAGTCTCTTCTCGCTCGGCTTCCCTCACAGAGAGAGCGAGCGAGCGCTGAAGACTGATGATTACAGCTGTGGAGAGTCTTCCTCCCCATTGCTCTGTGTAAATATAGCCGCTGGCTCCTGTAATTGGCATCAAGGTTGCGGAGGGGAGGGAGGGGAAGGAGCAGTGTGGGGATGTGTTGCTGGGGCAGGTGAGGGGTCATGGGATTGTTTATGTGTGCGCTACTCTTATCTGGTGGCCTGCCTCTTTATCTGGGCTTATCTCTGGTCTGAGCGCGCTCAGAGGACCCCTGCACTTCCTGGTTTCTTGGCCTGCGTGTCACGGCCCACGCGGCACTTACCAGCCCCACGGCTCATCTCTTATCTCTGCCATTGCTTTTGAAATTCCCCTTTAGGCCTGCCCAAACTCAGAAAACCCCCCCTGTTTGTCTGAGAAATAGACTGAAATTTACTGATCAGGGTTTACTTACATGGACAGGTTTGGGGTATGTCTCGGTGTGTGTGTGTGTGTGTGTGTGTGTGTGTGTGTGTGTGTGTGTGTGTGTGTGTGTTGTGTGTTTGTGTGTGTGTGTGTGTGTGTGTGTGTGTGTGTGTGTGTGTGTGTGTGTGTGTGTGTGTGTGTGTGTGTGTGTAAGGTTTGTGTGGAGAACAGATGTCTTTCAACTGGGTGTCCATTCTGTCTCCTTTTTGTTGTAATTTGTGAAATTATTTCCGACTGTCAGCTCTGAGTTTGCTGTGGTCACACACCAAAAAACACAACCCAACACAATATGGCATTTTAACAGTGACGAGTTTAAACCCCTGCCTTCAAAATAAAATATGCTAATTGCATGACCGCAGCAGAAAATTAAGAGGGACAGGAAAGAGCAGCTGTAATCTTCTCTTTTTTTTATGAATGAAATGTTTTAAAGCATGAAATATCGAGGACGACCACTGAATATTTGCAGGGAAATCCAGGAAGCGTGGAGCCATGAATCTTCTTAAATGAGCTTTGAGCGTAGCGGCGTGCGGCGCTGCACTGTCTCAGAGGAGCTAGTGGCGAGCTCTTTTAATAATGCCCAGGACTCCTTCATCTGTACAGCAAGAAGAGCCACGTCTGGCCACGGAGGCAGATGCATCATCCTCTCGTCATTAGGAAGCCATTAGGCGCTGGCTGGCGAACGGCACACACTCAAGCGCTCATCCCACCTCCTTCTGCGCCGCAGAATGCTAATCAGCACACATTTGCTGTTTTCTGAGGAGAAAATGAAAAAATGGAAAAGTTTGCTTCACCATTCACTGATTAACTGATTTCTTTTCATTTTTGCTTTTTTCTCTCCCTGTCTTTCACTCAATCTCATCCTCCTCTCTACCATTCCTCACCCCTTCTTGCTTGCTGGGTCTCTCTTTCTCTCTCATTCTCTCCCCTTCTCTCTTGTCACTATTCCTCTATGCAGGATTCGGCTTTGTAACCTTTGAGATTGAAGACGTGGTAGAGAAGGTCTGCGAGATTCATTTTCATGAAATCAATAATAAAATGGTAAGTTGCATTTCTCTCCTTGTTGGTAGAAATAATCCGAGTGCTATATTTTATTCTTCATGAACCTGGAAGGGGCCCACCGCCTCTGGCCCTGAGGAAGATGGCAGTGATGATGAAGATGGGCAGCATTAGGCAGAGGCCCAGCTACACTCTGTCTCTCTCTTTCTCTCTCTCTCTCAGTCTGTCTCTGTCTCTCTCTCTCTTTCTCTGTCTCTCTCTCTCTCTTTCTCTGTCTCTCTCAGTCTGCCTCTCTCTCTCTCTTTCTCTCTTCCGTGCTCCATGCATCCAGGTCGAGGGGGATGAGTGTGTGCAGTGGTGTGCACCAGTCACAAACCATGAAATTGTGTCTGTGATTCCCCCTCAGCCCAGATGGGAGAAGAACAACCTGTCTTTCCCCTCAACCGTAATTCCCCATCCAAGGGGGAGGGTGGGGGGCAGGGAGAGGGACAGAGACAGCAGTCGTGCCCAGGAAGTTCTGGAGCAAGGATAGATTTATTTCTGTAAGCTTGTTACAGTGATGACAAAAAAGCTAGATGTAATTGAAATCCACAATCCAGGTGGTCCCGACATGGTGTCTTGATCTGCTCAGCCCTTTCTTATGATTATTGGTCATTTATGTTTTTACTATCGTGTACAGTTAATATCAAACCACATGCATGTCTGCAGGTGTATCAAAATGTCAGGCCAACATCTCTCTTCTCCTGTTATGAGCTATTTAACATTATGCGTTGAATAAAGACACAACACAGTGTTTTTATGCAGTGATATGACGTCTTATAGTAACCTGCATGTAAGTCCAGGTGTGCTGGCTGAGGAGGGCTTGAGGGGGGAACTGGTTTAAGGGTGGCAGCTGCCTGGGATCTCTCCCAAACCCTACTTGCCCTCGACCTGATGAGATCAGACTGTGAACAGGGAAGCCCCCTCTTGAGTCCCCTTCCCTAAACATAAGAGAGATTCAGAGGACACTCACCTACTCTCACCTATTCTCTCACTCTCTCTCTCACTCTCTCTCTCACTCACTCTCTCACTCACTCACTGAAGAAATAGCAAAGAGAAGAGAGAAGGTGGCCCCTAACTCAAGCCCTCCAAAGCCCTCCTGCACTTCCACACAGAACACAGTTACTGAGAGAGGATGGCAAGAGACTAGGGGACTGAGACTGTGGACATTGTGTATTTGACAGTACACACACACAGACACCCACACCCACACACACAGACACTCTTTCTCACTGAATAGACGCTGTAACTTTCTCCTTCTTTCCCTCTATCGTTCTTATAACACACACACACACGCACATACAACCACACAGGCAGCACACAGCCATGGCCAAAAAAAAAAAGAATCCTGCAAGCGACAAGGCGCCTTTCTTCAATAGTGTCAGAATGGCAGGCTCTTTGCCAATCCATCAGGCCAACCAGTGGGCTATTGATTTCTGTATGATATTGCATCAAATGCTCTCATTGTTCAAAGAGCACTAGCAAGGCTTGTCATTTTTATATTCCTTCTTTTCTCTTCTCTCCTTTCTCTCTCTGCCCAGACAAGAGCCCATGCCTCATTGATTGGCACGGATTAAATTGGGCTGCAGGGGAATTGCATGTATCAGTAGGATCACTCACAAGGCCAGGGGAGATGGAGGGAGAGAGAGAAAGAGAGAAAGAGATGAGGGATGGAGAGGGGTCAGAGGGAGTGCGTGTCAGGGCCAGTATGTAGTTCCTGTCCTCTCCAGGTGACAAGCGCATTTTGGCACACCTGCAGAGGAAAGAGGTGCAGGTCTTCCTGTGAGCCTCTGGAGCAGGTATCTTACAGCACGGGAGAGGAGGCAGGACTAGGTAATGGACTGTGTTCATGAGAGCGGAGGCAGCGCTAGGTAATGGAGTGTGTTGGCGTGAAGAGCAGCTCCTCTCATCTGCATCCCTCTGTTTGTCCTCATATCTCTCTGCTGATTGTTTCTGTTGTTGTTTGCCTGTTTTGAGATCAAAGCCGTCTTCAGATCGGCAGCATTTGCCCCGCAGCCAGTACGGGGTATTTGACTTGCTAATGATTTGTTTTGAATCCATCATCTACCATTCCAGTACGATCATGCCTTTATTTATTTATTGTAAAGGACAGTAATGGTGCCCATAGATTGCCCCGCTCATTTTGCTGCCATCTCAGGAAAGTGACCGTCTGTGACCCCTGAACCCAAGCTCTCAAAAACACACGAAGAAGTGGAAATAGGGGGATGTTTGAGATCTGTGTGAGACGGGTGGAAGAAAAAGCGACAGAGCCAGAGTGGGAAAGATTGTGCCAGACAGTGGAAAATGACAGCGACATCCTGAGTGAATGAGAGAGAGCGTCTACCTGTAAGCTTTAATACAAACAACCTCAGGCCATTTTTAGAGCAGCACTGCGACCCAGTGAGGCCAACAGAGTCACTACAGGGACCCAAATCGGCCATAAAGCACTAGTTAACTTGGCAGGGAGGCCCCTCGGTGAAGCTTTGGTGCCTTCAGCTGGCCCGCTGTTCACCCGGTCTGGTCCGAGCCGTGCGGCGGCCATCACATGAAACATTCATCAGGTCCGCTCTGGCTGCGGTGGGTGGCCTGGAACACGCTGCCATTCGACCCGCTCCACTTCCACCCTCCTCAGACGACGACGCTCCGGCCCCAGGGCTGAGGGCCACTGCAGCAAGGAGCAGAGGAGGGCAGAGAAAGAGGGAAAAGGAGAGGAGAGGAGAAGAGAAGAGTTGAGAGGAGAGGAGAGGAGGAGGAGGAGGGAGGAGAGGAGAGGAGGGGTGTGTGTGTGTGTGTGTGTGAAAAGAGCACAATGTAAGGCCATGATAGAGTAATGCAGAGGTTTCTCAGAGGTTTCTCTTCTTTTGTTCCCTTTGTTGCCTCTCTCCTTCACCTGCTTTCTTCTGGGAGTTCTGGCTGATTCTCTCCCTTATGGTTTGTTTCACGTGTGATTCATCATTGGCTGTTTGGAAACACCTTCTGCTCTCCAGATCTCTCCCCCAATCCTCCCCTTTTCTCTGCCACTTTTTGTCTCCTATGATCATCCTCTTCCCTTCTTTCTCATCAGAGCATTTGTTCTAATGTCTGTATTTGTCTCACGCTCCATCTCTCTCTCTCTCTCTCTCTCTCTCTCTCTGTCTTTTTCATTCGGCTTTTCCCTGCCTCCCACCCCCAGCCCTCTGACTTCCCTCCTTCTTCCCTTTCTTCCCTTTCTTCCCTTTCTTCCCTTTCTTTTTACTCTTTTACTCTTTCCACCCTCTTTTCTCTTTCCACTTCAGTCTCCTTTCTGTTCTCTCTTCTCTCTGCCTTGTTGAAGCAAAGACACAAACACACACACACACACACACACACACACACACACACACACACACACCCACACCCACACACGCTAAAGTCCAGCCTTTGTTGGCGAGCCCTTGAGCCAGGGGCTTGTATGCACTGACAGGGTGTGAGTGGTGGCTAATGGAGGCAGGGGGCTGGGTGCTCGATAAGGCAGGGCTAATTTTAGCGCCGTGCTGTGGGCCTGCACAGGAAGGGCTATTTCTGGAGGAGGGCTGAGAGCATGAGATGGAGGGATAGAGAGAAATGGAGTGGAAAGAGGGAGAGAAGGAAGGTGGGGCAGAAGGCTGTGTGAAGTGTCCCACTGGGGGCCTTTCAGACCAGGGCTGTTACACCATCCTGACCTTCCAACTCTCCATGGCGGTCTTTTTTTACCTCTCTCTCACTCTCACTTATCCATTCATTATCCCTCTGTGGAGGCGTGCGTACGCATGGAGTGATCTAACAGGTCAGCGGTTAGAGTGGCCTCACACTAACTCACATAACAGCACCATGATCCAGTCATTGCCTTCATTTCCATAAGAGGCACACAATGGCAGTGATTTGGTGGGAGATGCTCAGGCATGCCAGTGATTGCCCCTAATGAAAGCCAAAGCCCAGCACGGCCCCTGCTGTGTTAATGGCATTACCAGCTCTGAAACGCACTACGGAGAATATCAAACCGCAGATTTTCTTGGTGGTCCAAGGCGATTTTAGGACAGCCTCTCTTGTAGTACTACCCTTTTCAGACTAGGTGACTGGAGTCCTCACGTTAGTGGTCTTTGGCTGGCAAGGCTTACTAGGCACAGTGTGATGACGTTAGCCTTCCCTCTAGAAATGCAGGGGAAAGCAAATACAAAAACACATCTCTTGACATTTACTGAGTAAAGCATGACTAAAACTCACTCACATGCTTACCTTGAAACACTGCCTGTTTTGCTGCTGCGCATTTAACCCTTTCATGCGTGAGTTTTGACAAAAATTATCGATATTGACAAAAATGGTCGAGCTAATTTGGTTTTATCATTCAGAATTGTGCTAGAATTGAATTGCATTTTAATTAAAAAGTAATTTAACCGTCCAGGCATGTGGACACCATTCAACAAAGGAGAAAATAGTAGGCTATAAATCCACAGTTTACAATAAGGAATTCCATATATTTTTAAGGTTATGTTGTATAAAAAATACAATATAATTGTGCATGTATGTGAAAAGTTGGAATTTAAAGGAATACTGAGTTATTTTATATGATCATGGTTAATTTGTTTGTTTATTGTTTATTGTCTATTATTATTAAAATAATTATAATATAAAATAATTTAAATAATCTCTGAAAAATGACCTTGGTATAATGTAGAAATGTAGTCTAAGTCCACTGTTGTGCGATGTGCACATACAGGGACCCATTGTGTATCATATTTGAGTGTGTCACTGTCATAGTAGACCTTTATTCTGTGGACTATAAAGTGCACAGATTCAGGGTGGTTGCACATCTGTGCTGGAGGGACGAGTCCTTTACAGTTCTCCCCTCCCCTGGCGATGTTGCCCTGAACAGACACTTGCTTGCATTCCTCCCTCACACACACACACACACACACACACAAAAATACAAATGTAGACACCAAACATGTAAAAAGTAGAAAAAGGGGCAGCGATTTTTAGCACAAATCCATGCATACAAAGACACATGCACACACACACACAAACACACACACACACACACACACACACACACACACACACACACACACACACACACACACAAAACAAGCCCTATCTCCGTCACAGAGCAGAAAGGTTACCCCTGGTGCCTGTGGCTGACCCCCTCCCTTAGACTGGAGCGAGCGCCCGCTGGAGAGCCCTGCTGGCCTGCCTGCCTGCCGCGCCGCTTCCCATTAGCATGTGTGATAAGTGCAGCGTGTGTCGATGGGGGCAAATTTAGTGTCTGCCTCAACCATGCTGTGGCTCAGGGCCTGCAATATCATCCTGAGATAATCTACCGCTGTGAGGAGAAGCAGGAGGAGGAGGTGGAAAGAGGGGGTAAAAAAAGAGAGAGAGAGAGAAAGAATGAGACAGATAGAGAAAAAGAGAGGGAGCGAGTGGAGGCAGTGACTCTTCCTCTCTTCTGTCTTGCTCGAAGCGTCAACACACATTTTCCATAAGAAACATACAAACACATCGGCACACACTCTCAAGTAAGCACACACACACACAAACGTACAAGAGGGTGTGACAAACACAGACGTTGAGAGGATTGAACATGATGGCTTTCGGCAAAAAAAGAATGGCTTTCATTTTGCCATCACAGTTTACACTCCTCTCTCTCTCTCTCTCTCTCTCTCTCTCTCTCTCTCTCTCTCTCTCTCCCCCTCTGTATGTTTTGAATTTGTATTTCTATTGAGATTTTTTTTGTATAGCAGCTTTTGCAATGTGTCCTGTGTGTATTTATAGCTGTGGTCATTGTGACTGTCGACTGTCCTGTTTACTTGTCGGAGACGGTGACAGTATTTTAAAGAGTAGGTTGGACTAATGGAAGAGAATTGTGATATTTGAGAAGATTACAGTCATTCAGCCACGTTTGTAATGGAGCGTACTAAGTGCTCTCCGAGACCGGAGGTGTCAAAACACCAGGATGAAACGACCGGCTTTCTTTCCTTTAAGAAGAAAAAGGTAAAAGAAAACATCGTAGTTGGAGACCAGAGGGCCCAGCGTTTCCTGACATAATTGACCCCTGACATATATAGCAAAGCAGCCAACACATCGACTATGAAAATGGCCTCATAAAGGTAACTGTTCTTTATGGGCGGCTAACGGAAGGTGATGTAACACATAAAGCAGACAGGGGCCTATAAAGGGGACACAGGCTGGCTGGGGGGCGCTGACTCACGGAGGTGGCGCTGAGATGATGCAGTGGCCTGCAGTAGAGTCCCACTGCGGAGACCCCTCAATTAACTGGCAGCGCCTGGGCTCCTGCGCTTCCTTTTGTTTATGTATGTCTTGGTTTGTTCTCCCATAGCTTCTTCTTTGTAAAGCTCTGTAAAATAGATATACTCTTCAGTAAGTGTACAGTAAATATGTCCCTGACAGCACTTCTGTTTTTTTTATTTTTATTTTGCACACTTTATTTTCTTTCTCTTTTTTTTAATGCTTGGTGAATATAGATTTCTGTGTCTGGCGAAATAGCTGTAAGTATATCAATAATGTAAGGGGGCCCCCAAGTCTCCAATGTAATTTAATTCCAGTTGCGGTGAATTATGCCTGGCTGTTAAGCTGCGAATGCTGTTGCCTCGAGGCAAGGCGAACAGGGAAAGAGGTTAGTGTAGGAAGAGTGGTGCATGGAGGATTTTTTTTGGCGGGTCTACTATCTTTTTATTTAATCTACCTGTGCTTCACAAGCAAGACAGAGCAGTTTGTCGCTTTGTGACCTTTTGCATGTCGGTGGAATTTATGTCGGAGGTGAGAAGCTCGATAGCAGTGCACTGCCACGTCTAGAGGTGTGTGAGCTTAGGGCTGGAGGTAAAGAGAGAGAGAGAGAAAGAGATTACTATTACACACTTCAGAGGTAAGACACCCCAGCTGTCTGACAGAGGGGCAAAGCACCAAAAGAAGGTGAAATCAGTAACCGGTCAATACTGACCACGTTCAGAAACATACAGCCTCTGTGCTTAGTCTGTGAGTGCGTCTGCTGTAAGCCTTGGCCAGAGTGAGAGATGGATTGTGTCGTCGCACCCAGGGCAGGCTTTAGATCCCAAAGGTAACGTAGCATCTCACTGCACCCCTGTGACGGTGGTGCCTGGGTGGGAAGGACAGTCTCAAAGTGGATATGGTACGATTAATCACATTTAGCAAATTATCTGTACAGAGAAACATGTTGCTATAGATCAAGCAACAGCATCTTCTAATGACATGAATATGAGCAATTTTCACCCATGCTTATGTTAACAGCTGCAGTATTTAACCGAGCAGTTGATGAATGCTGACCTGTGTTTATTTCGCTGGCTTCTATCTGCGTCATCCATCAAAACATGAATGAAACCTCAGTGAACATGCAAATAAACTCAGCTTCAGCCTCAGTCATTTCATAGACTCCTTCCTCCTCCAGTATACGAGTCCATGTATGGATGAATGAGACCCTATCTGAAGTGTCGCTCCATAGTTGGGATTGCCTCGCCTCTAAACCGCCCACGCAAAAACTGCCATGTCTTTTTCCTTTTTACTTCCCCCTCCCCCCACCCACCCCCCCCCACAAAATATGCCATCATTCACTTTTATTCCTCCATTCATTGCTGTGTTATGTACACATTCACTCGTTTATTAACATGTTTCTATTTCGGAGGTTGTTGTCCTTTCCCCGAGCGTGTGACGAAGTGTGTGCGGAGTGTGGCGTCTGTGCTATGAGTCATTCTGTTGTGGGGGCTAAAGCTTGGCTCTGCAGCTTTGTGTGTGTGTGTGTGTGTGTGTGTGTGTGTGTGTGTGTGTGTGTGTGTGTGTGTGTGTGTGTGTGTGTGTGTGTGTGTGTGTGTGTGTGTGTGTGTGTAGGTGTGTGTGTGTGTGTGTGTGTGTGTGTGTGTGTGTGTGTCTCAGTTTGGGTGATTGAGCTTGTTAAAGGCAGTGCTTGTCCTTCAAGTGCAGGCAAACAGGCGTCTGGGACCAAATTTACTGTGCACTGTCACTGCCCAAGGATTTCTTTTGGAATCGTATTTTACTTTTCGAGTAGATTTTATTTTTACTTGCAGATGTCCTTCTGCATTTGTATTCCTCTGTGCACAATGCTCCATATTTCTTAAGAATGCATCATTCAGTTTGAAAAAGATGATTTGTGAATAGGACACTGTGCCGCATGATTGAGGAATGCTTTGTACTATGGCACCGACCAGTTGGTTTTTAAGGACACCAAGCGCCATGCCAGAGGCATCATTTGTATTAGGGGAGGCAACTTCAGGAGGCGCTAGCCTAGACACACACTCTCTCTTCGGTATCTGGGCTACAGCCATACCAAGATTCGTGTGGTATGTATGCAAGTTTAAGTATACTGTATGTGTGCAGTGGCAACTGCAGTCAGAATAAGCACAGCTGCAGATCTCAGTGAATAAAGAGGAGATGAAAGTCATTTGCAGGTCATCTTTCTCAAGCGGAAAGTGTTGAAGTTTATGCGGGAGGCGTCTTGTATCGGTTAAAAGGCTATGCAACTCTGATGGGGTTGGTCTCAAAACATTAAGCAAAGAATGAAATTAATAATATGAAGATATCTCTACGCAATGGTTAAGTATGGATGATATTGGCGATATTTTAACGTTAGCTACCCTCATTCTACTGTGGCCCAAGATAAAACATTTAACATACATGTAATTCAAGTTTCAAGGTTTTGTTTTCTATAAGTGTTCTTATTGTGTTTAGATATTTTCATATTTTAACATTCATTTGTTGAGCCCTGTTAGTGTAGTAGCCTAGTGTAATATATGACCGGCTCGATGAGAAGTCTGTCCAAAGCTCACAATTGCTGCACATTAAAGTTTATTTTATCACAACAGTCTATTTTATCAAAGCACTTCCAAACTATTGATTTCTGCCTTCACCATCCTTCCTCTTGTTTACCCTGGGCTCTAACTGAGAACAGTGTGCGCTCGAGAGCTAGTGTAAAACTGAGATCCTCTGGAAGAGTTAGTAAGCAAGGAGACAGACTAGTTCGGAACTGAAACGCTTTGCTTAAGTATGGGAAATGGAGTCTACTCTAACAATGAGCAATATTCAGAAACTGACCCATTTTCAGTACTTCCACTAGCATCACTCGATTAATGAGAACTGGGTGTTGATGTAGGAACTCCAGAATTGATGTAACTGCTAGATTACTCAAGTACTCTGTGCAACCCCTAAAGGTGAGAAGAGGAAGAGAGGAGCTCGCCTCTTCCAGTCGTCACTAAAGGGGACGGGGGTAACTATGCCCACAGGCTATGACACAGTCCTGTCTTCTGACTCAGTAAACTGAGAGCGCTCCGTATGATCCGCAGTCTGGCACTTCAGGCAATTAAGAGTCTGTTCTCTGCTGCTCTCAGTCCCCCCACCTGCCCGCCCCCCCCCCCCGCACGACTCTCTAGCCATCATCGTCCCTCGTACAACCACCCCCTGACCTCACCCGCTCCTCTCTGGTCCCACTGACCCTGCCACTTAACCCCCGCACTCACACTCATATTCCATTCAAACAGAAATGAGATGTTAGGGGGGCAGCAGGCGTTGGGTAGCCTACGAGAGGAGGCTGACAGGTGCTTGGTCCCAATGACACTGATAGAGATTGACTGTGGGTGAATTGATAAATAGGCCTCAAGCCTTCTCTGCTAGGACTATGCCAAGTCCTCCCCTGTCAAATCATCATGTATCGCCTGCAACTTATTGGAATGTGGGGGGCCTGGAGCCTGGAAAGGCCTTTCTGAATCAGTGCTGTTGCCTGTCCAGGCTTCTTATGTAGGAGTTGCAGATAGGGTCCATGCAGTTGTTCGCATTTTGTCTGTAAAGTAAATTACCTGATTGGAACGCATAGGTATAATTCAGGGATACAACATTTTTGGACAGTATTTAAGCCACCAGTCACTGTTGCAGAGGAATATTCCAGTCTCCATGGCTTTCCCCATAACCACAAACTCAAACCATATCACCAGACAGTGTCACAGTGGCCCAGGTGACGCATAGATGCTTGAGGTGGGACCTGTGACTATTAGGGGTCTGTGCGTCTGTCTTCTCTCCTGAGGCCTTGACCTGTTCTTCCCCCCTGCTCTCCTTGCCGGGCTTGAGCCTCTCCAACTCCCAGGTCGTTAGTGATCTGTCCCTCCTCCTCATCTTCTTCATTAGGGGGCTGTGAAGGGCCTCATCAGTGCTAGGGCTAGCCGAACCCATTCCCTCTCCCTCTAATTAGTTAAGTAATAATGCAGAGCGGAGCATTAGCCGCCGCGGCAGACCCCGAGACCTCCGTTCGGCCCTCTCTGCTGACACCTGCGTCAGCGACGGGTCTCAATGATTAGCCGTGCCGGCGCGTCTAACGGCCGCCATGACCAAATGCCATGGTAATTAACGACGGAACAATAATTAAACGTGTCACGCCCTCTTAGCTCGTTAAGCTCAGTGCGCTTAATTAAGGCATGTTGTTTTCTACAGAGTGTTGCCAATTCTTTGCTTAATGCCAATGTAATGTTGCTTATCACTTGAAATGGGTGTCTGTGCACAATCACAGAGGCCATAGACATACACATGCTTTCTGAATGGTCTGTGGAAAGTATTACTGTCTGTTGTGTCCAAATGGATTAGCCCCATTAGACTTAGTGGAGAGACGTATTACTATTTATTTCGGTTTGATATTAGTGTGATGTTCCATAAGGTCATATACATAAACAGTGTCAGCACTAATGCGCTTGTTTTCAGAGGTGAGGTCATACTGACACAGGGTACTAAATGTGTCTTAACAATGGGTCACAAACTGACAGTAGCAACTACAAGTTGCCTCCCGAAACATTAACCACAATTCAATGTTCCCTGCTTTTCTATTGCCGGCTCCGTGTCCTACACTGTGTTTCGATCACACCCTCCATTTTCAGGGCGGTGAGCTCTGGTGCTGCTGCTGCTGTTGCTGCTGCTGATGTTCTCAGACTGGCAGACTGGATGTGTTCTGGCTGAGGGCTTTGGAGGAGAGCTGGAGGTTGAACAGTCAGAGGAGCTGCCAGATGTTCAAATAGAGCAGCAGACCCAGAACCCGCAGAGAGAGACAGAGAGACAGGCACATCTGACTGTAAGACAGACGGCAGAGAGAGAGCGAGAGAGACATCAACACCTGACTGTAAGACAGACAGCAGAGAGAGAGACAGACAGAGAGAGAGACAGAGAGAGAGAGAGAGAGAGAGAGAGAGACAGGCACACCTGACTGTGGAAAAGACAGAGAGAGAGAGAGACAGAGAAAGAGACAGGCACACCTGACTGAGAGACAGACACAGAGAGAGAGAGAGAGAGAGAGAGAGAGAGAGAGAGAGAGAGAGAGAGAGAGAGAGACAGGCACACCTGACTGTAATACAGACAGAGAGAGAGAGATAGGCACATCTGACTGTAAGACAGACAGAGAGAGAGAGAGAGAGAGAGAGACAGGCACATCTGACTGTAAGACAGACAGAGAGAGAGATAGGCACACCTGACTGAGAGACAGACAGCAGAGAGACAGGCACACCTGACTGTGACACAGACAGCAGAGAGAGACAGAGAGAGTGCGTGAAAGACACACAGATAGACAGACAGACACACATAGAGACAGACTGAGATGACACATCACACATAGGTCTACCAAGAGACAAGCAGTTGCAAGGTGCAAGACAGACAGGCAAGCAGAATTAGACATGCAGAGAGACAAACCTATGTATTTGTATTTGTTTTGCACATACATAAGCATCCTCACTCACTCACTCACGCACAGACAGACACAGACACATAGTGCATGGGCACTCACAGACAGACAGACAGACGGACGGATGAGTGGAGTCCAGACGCTCCCTCGGGCAGCCGACTGACTTTTGCAGACAGGCACCCTGCTGAGGGGGTGAGTGTGCACCCCCTCAACCCCTCATCACTAGGGCTGGTGGTGCAGACAGCCTGTAGACATGGCCCAGGCAGCTCCAGCAGCTGGTGAAACTGCCCTGTAATACCCTGTGAAAGGGCGTGTGTGTGTGTGTGTGTGTGTGTGAGAGAGAGAGAGAGGAGAAGAGAGAACGGGAGACAGTGCAGAAGAGATTCTGTGACAGCACAGTGGAGGGCAGGCACTCTCACACAGGGATCCACCAGCTTGTTATGTAGGGTTCAGCTGCTTTTAGTGAATGTGTGGGTGTGTACCTTGTTTTGTAAAGGTGGGTGTGTGTGTGTGTGTGTGTGTGTGTGTATATGTGTGTTTGTATAACACAGGAGGAGTCGTGTCAGATTCCCTTGTCTGCATTAGGCCAACCGTGTTGAGCAGTTGGAGCCTGTCTTTTCCCCGTATAAGTCTGTCATAAGGCTGTATTTTACTATGTGCTCTCACTTCAGTGAGCTTCCCCAGCCCCAACACAGTCAGCAGCCAACCAGGCTGAGTGTGTATATTTATGAGACTGTATATTTTTCTATTGGATATGTTTCTGTGTGTGTGTGTGTGTGTGTGTGTATGTGTGTGTGCGTGTGTGTGTGCGTGTCCGTGTGCGTGTGCGCCTCTTGTGGTTAAAACACTGCTTGCCCTAATTTCATAAGGCCATGAAATAATTGAGAAGTTTCACAGAAAAGGGCATTGCTTTGAAGGAACCCGTTATGCATGGGAGTCTCACATCCGTGCGCAGACATACCCCAGCATTGCACTGACCCACCCGTGTGTTTGCACTTAGAATGTTGCACATCTTATGACAAAATGATTTTGGCAAGTTATTAAGGTAGCTTTAGGTCATGCACGGCGGACTTGTTGATAGTCGCGTTGCCCACCAATGAAATTAGGGCCCTGTGTGTTTATGTTATTCCATTTGCACCTCTGTCTTTGTGAGAGTGAGAGCATTCGTCTTTGTGTGTGTGTGTAACACAGAGACGGAGGGCATCTGTGTGTGTGTGTGCGGTTGTGTATGCGTGTGTGTTTGTCACAGCCCTTGGTTCCTGTCTCTGAGCAACAGCCACTTAACTATGCATGGTGTAGAGAGGAGGGTGAAATGTCATTCACCACAGCAGGAGAGTGCAGCGCATGATGGCACCCTGTACACACACACACACACACACACACACACACACACCACCGCACTCCACTCAGGGGAACGAGAGCACCCCCAGGGCCCACATCACTTTCCATGATGATGGGGAGGACCAGGCAGAGAGAGATGGAGAGAGAGGGACAAGAGTGTGACAGACAGAGTGGAGGAGAGGGGGAAGGAAGGACAGGGAGACGGGAAGAAGAGAGAGAGAGAACATAGAGAGATGAGAGAGAAAGAGTTAGGACTGAGGCAAAAGACATGGAGGGAAAGAGAAATGAGAAATGCTTACCAATAAAAGAGATGACTTTTGCCTGGAGCAGGCTCTGCCTCACCATGCTTGGGCAAACACAGCAACCAGAAAATCGACACAGGGATGTGACAACTTACATTGGTGTGTGTGTGTGTGTGTGTGTGTGTGTGTGTCTGTGTCTGTGTCTGTGTGTGTCTGTGTGTCTGTGTGTGTGTGTCTGTGTGTCTGTGTCTGTGTGTCTGTGTGTGTGTGTCTGTGTGTCTGTGTGTGTGTGTGTGTCTAGGGAGGAGGGAAGGTCCAGCATATCCAAAATCGATTGTTTGTCTCTCACTTTTTGTCCTGTTCCTGTGAAGTATGTCGGTATTGAGTCTGGTGCAGAGGTGGGAATTGTGTTAGTTTCACCAGATGTGTACGTTTCTACAGTCATCATAATACTATCCACACACGAATGACTGCAAACTCACCCACCCACTGTTATCACCCCTTATCACCTTACCTCCGCACCACATCAGCTGCTCGAGGATGGAGTTTCTAGCAATGAAGTGATTTGAGTGTAAAAGTCTGAGCTCCTTGTTTATCTGTGAAGGTGAACGAATTTAAGTGTAAAAAACGATTTGACTCTAACTAACAAAAACATCATCGTCAGTAACCACAAGACTAGAAAACACCAGAAGCAAGACAGGTAGTATTACTCAGACACAGGACCCTTCGGGGGTGTGACGACATGACTGTGTCGGTGACTGTGACAGTGACAGTGTCCAGAGGGAAATGTGATGTAAATATCTCTCTTCTGACGTGTTTACCAGTAGATGTCATGTGATGCTGATGTCATGTGATGTATGATCAGTGTGATGTAATGTCCCTGCTGTGTCTGTGTTCACAGGTAGAATGCAAGAAGGCCCAGCCGAAGGAAGTGATGTTTCCTCCAGGGACGCGGGGTCGGGCCAGAGGACTGCCCTACACCATGGATGCCTTCATGCTGGGCATGGGCATGCTGAGTAAGTCCCCTCCCCAACAGTATGGAGACACACTCCCAGAAATGGAGAAACAGGAACAGAAAAATGAAGAAACTGGCAAAATGGAATAGTCTGTAGATAGATAGATCCACCCTTGTGAGTCGGGTTATGCTCTTGGTGCTTTCTGATTAAACAGAGTATTTCAGGGGTTCAGGACCACTGGGGTTCTTTAGACCTTGGGCTTCCAGAAAGTGCCTTGAGACAATGGGCATTGTTAATGGTGCGTTGATTAATGGTTAATGGAACTGAACTGGGGCGCTGTGTGGATAGTGCTCCTCAGAGACAGCCTTGTGCCTTTCAGGCTGCCACCAGCACTGTATGTTTGAGTTAATGTCACTCTACTCCGCTCCAAACGGCACTGGCAACATCCAACACAGAGACAGAAAAAAACATCATACAGTCTGTCTCTCAGCCCTGTGTTTGCTTGCGCCTTTTTTTCTCCTCTCTTTCTTTTTTTCTTCGATGTTTTGCAAGTAATAAAAGAGAACAGACAGCCAAGAGACATCCAGGCAGAATAAGAGAATAGAGCGTAGAGCAAAGGGAGAGAGAGGTGGGGTTGGTGTTATTCCTCTAACCCCCCCCCCCCCCCCCTCCCTGTGATCTCCAGCCAGAGCCCCCGTGCTTTAGTGACAAGAGATAATTATTGCGAGATTGATCGTCTGCCGAAAGTAAGTGAAGCAAATAAATGGTTTGATGCCTGGTGCTGAGTTGCGAACGGCTCAGGGCCCTAATGGAAGCAGCGGGGATAGGTCGTCCCACCCGTAATTTGCCTTGATGAAGCGTCCGTGTGGGGGAAAGGCTTGCGCAAAAATATGCCATTGATATTCTGGCCTTGGCCCCCTCTGTTCTTCTGGCCAACCTCATCGTCCCCCTGACCCCGTCCCCCACACACACACACACACACACACACTCCAACCCACCGGGGCACAGTCCTCCACATTACAGAGCTAAATGAAGAGGAAAATTGAAGTAATGTTAAATTATGAATTTATGATTTCATCTGTCCCCCACCTCAGGAGTGCTGAATAATAGGTGGAAAGGATTTTCATGGGGAGGATGAGACCAAGGGGAGGAGAAAAGGGAGGCGTCTCTCCTTAGTTGTAATCCATCTTCCCCCCCAAACTGCCCGTCAGACACTCCGCTGCGGCACCCAAACTTTGTCAGGCGTTTGGCCAATTTACAGTAGCAGCGGCCCTGGAGAGGGTCTGAAGGAGTGCCGCTCATTTTTGGGGATTAATGGTTGCCAATCCGAGCACAGTCTTTTTGCTTTTGTACGTTGTAAAAAGTCAAGTCTAGAGAGAGGTCGGGAAGGCAAGCCGTTCACACAACGGCGGCCTCAGATGTGTTGTGAGGGGTGCCCACAAATACACCTGGTGAAATACACCAATACAAGAAGGCATGTTCAGTTTATTAAGACTACACCCGTGTAGAAGATGCAAATGCAGAATCAGTTTCAGAGGAGCAGGAATATTAGCCGGTTATTTCTTATCAGTGCTTTTGTCTGAGTACTAATATTGAAGATGCAGGATAAACTTCCTTTTCCCCAATTTACATACGCTTATCCCCATCCGAAAAAAAAGAATCAGCGTGGCTCATTATTTAAAGGAAGTGTAATTTCGTACATGCCAAAATCTCATTAAAGAGCACCCCTCTTACACACCCCTTCACCCTAAACACCCCCCTCACCCGACCCCCCCACCCACCTTCGCCTTGCCTTTGTTTACCACACCTAATCGAGCCATTTATCTTTATTGCGTTAAAGGGCCTCGTGTATGCCTGCTTCAAATGAATATACATTCTAAGCCCCCACACACGAGAGCAGGAGCCGGAGCTTATTTTTTAAACAGATGGATAATTGATTCTAAAGCGAATCTGAACTGTTGAGCCATAAAATAGGTGCATTAGTATGCATATTAATAACACAAATAAGGGCTTCTGCTAGAGGGAGGCGGGGGGGCTTGATGAAGTGACAGCTTTTATTTACGGGGGAGAGGGTGCATGAAGGCAAGGCGGTAAGAGTGTGCAGTGAGGGATGGAGGGATGGAGGGGTGGGGGGGGGTTGGGTTCAGGGGGGGTGTTTGGTGCTTTTCTTTTGGGAGATGATCTTACAGTTCCTACACACCAACCACTTTCCTGGGAGTTGACAAAGAGGCACGGGAGGTCTACACATGCACACATCAAAACACACACACACACACACACACACACACACACACAGACACACATTCAGTGGTGGTGTTTGCGCGTCTTTTACTCAGATGTGCAGGTGATAAGACAGATTGGAGGTGGGAAAAAATAACAAACTATGTAATCTGCCTGTGTGTGTGTGTGTGTGTGTGTACATGTAAAGATGAGTTTGATGGCCTTTTACTTTTACTCATATTAGCATTCAGCCTCACTTCTAGTCATGGGCATGCAACAGAAGGCTGTCTCTTAGTAGACACATTGTCAATGATGGGTAGACTTCTGTATGCGTGTGTGTGTGTGTGTGTGTGTGTGTGTGTGTGTGCGCGCGTGCGTGCGTGAGTTTGTGTGAATGCTTTTGTGTATGTGTGTGTGTGTGTGTGTGTGTATTCGCATGCATGCACACGCATGTGTGTGTGTGTGTGTGTTGCTCCCCATTCCTCTGACGAGCACTGGCTTCCCCTGAGGTTCAGACTCCTGTGTCGCACTAATCCCCACGCTGTCAATAGGAGCCATGCCACAGTGCATTCACAGTAAGCTCTTAAAATGTCACAGGAAAAGCCTGTGTCATGTATATTTAGCTTTAGCATCTGGCATTTACCTCTCTGCAGACGGGGGGCCACGAGAGCACACAGCGCCCCTGTGTTTGTGGAACGCTTCCTTGGCCGTGTCTGGAGATGTGTACGCTAAGGCAACATGTTATGAAAAGGCGGGTAATGAAAGGCAAAGGCGAGAGGGCCGCTGTAAAGGAGAACTGACAGCGAGGAAAGCCTCGTTTCTGCTGAAGAGTCCCGTCCCACACAGAAGAGTAAGGTGGAGAAGGACACCATGTTTAATACATGTGTTTCACTGGCCATAGAGAGAGAGAGAAGTGTGCTCTGGGATTAGGTTTGTGTTAGGGCTTTCAAAACAAAAGTGTGCGCTGCTGGCTTTAGGAAGTTGTTAAACGATTGGAACATTTGCACTTATAAATATAAGTAACAGTTTCACAAATAATAATGTGTGGTTTGATAAATCTGCTGTCCTATAAATCCAGTAAATCCAGACAATGCCCACAATCCACAAACAAAACAGAGGACTATATAAAATAGGTCAAATAGAACTTCAACAAATAGAACTTAAACGAATAGAACTTCAGGAGGAAAGAGGGAAAGTCAGAATGAGAAGCAGAGTGCCAGTTAACCTGGCAGAATTCAGTGCATCGTGGGTAATGAAGTGCAGTGAGGACTGTGGTGGATCTCTGGGCACCAGCCTACTCAAGGTTTAGATTGAGAATAAGATTGGCAAGGAAAAGGTCGTGACCTTTATGTATAAGCTTCATGTTGAAGTTCTGGTGAGCATTTGGCCTCAGTGCTCAGCGGTCAGATAACATGTCACATTTAACTTCATACACGGAAAGCCAGGTTTTCATCATTAGCGAGGAAGAAAGGAGTTTTGATATTCACTCACACTGATATTTCTGCAGATTTTAGTTATTCATTTTTTTCCCCTCTCTCGCTCGTTTCCACGCCTCTCACTGAGCTACAGGCGGCTGAGAAAGTGATGTGTTGCCTACGTGTGTGTGTGTGTGTGTGTGTGTGTGTGTTTGTTCCCTACGTGGCGTGTGTGTGTGTGTGTTCCCTACGTGGCGTGTGTGTGTGTGTGTGTGTTGCCTGCGTGGTGTGTGTTTGTGTGTGTGTGTGTTGCCTACGTGGCGTGTGTGTGTGTGTGTTCCCTACGTGGCGTGTGTGTGTGTGTGTGTGTTGCCTGCGTGGTGTGTGTTTGTGTGTGTGTGTGTTGCCTACGTGGCGTGTGTGCTGGTGCACTGATTCTCATGGACAGCTCGGCTGGCCCACCTGTGTGTGACGCACACTCACCTCCTCGGATTTGCAACAGACTCCTCTCTTATGCATGGCTTCACCCCGAGCCTGGGGAGAAACCTACTTTCACCGAGAGAACCCCCCACTCCCCAACACACACACACACACACACACCCATGACCACACACACACACATAGAGCCATTGCGCCGCAGCTGCCACTCGCCTTGGCCGGTGACGCGGGCTGCTGTCAGGCTGAGTGATGGGCGCTGAGGCTGGGATCACGGCTGCGTCCCGAGAGGCTCACTTATCCGCCGTGGCTCCCAGCAGAGGGGGGCGCTCCGCTGATGTCAGAGAGGTTGTGCCGGTGCCGCCTAGTACATAATGAGCCATTTGGGTTAAGCCCCAGATGTGGAAGAGAGGAGCTGAAACGAGGTGTGTGTGTGGGGGGGGGGCATAGAGGAAAGGAGCCGGTAGAAGAGCTTTGGTGAGACTCACTAGCACAGCTTTGGGGGTTTAGTGTTGTAGTTCTCCCAGGCATCTTTAGGTACAGTCCCTATTTACCTTGTTTTTTGCCTTCCTCTCCTCGTCCTCTCTCTCTCTCTCTCTCTCTCTCTCTTTCTCTCTCTCTCACTCTGTTTCTCTAACATGTCGCATAACACCACCTGGGTATTTCAACTTCAGGTCTGGAGGCTGTATTTAGGCCTGGCTCACAGCCCTTAATGGTGGCATGGGGAGGGAAGAGCACCTTTAAAGCAGCAGTTAGGGGCAGACCTGCTCCCACAGATAGATACACACACACATACACACACACACACAAAGTGTGCTCTCTTGCACGACCCATTGTGGCTGATGTTTTGAAATGCTTCCAGATAATTAAGTCCCGGGCTCCTTGTGTGTGCAGTAAGGCATTGTGACAGAATAGGAACAATAATCAGCAGCTGGCCCAGCGCAGCTCCAGCTCCAGCTCCAGCTCCAGCTCCAGCTCAGCCACACGCGTCGTGCCCGTCCTCGGCTGCTGGCAGAGGGACAAGAAGAGCATGTGTGCTGGGCCCCATCCCACCTCCCTCCAAACTTCAACTCGCTCCTGCTCCTTTCTTACGTGTTCACTCTCTCTCCCTCACTCCCTCCCTCTCTCCCTCTCCCTCTCCCCTCTCCCTCTCCCTCTCCCTTTCCCTCTCCTCTCTCTCTCTGTCCTTTTCTGTCCTCTCAAATTCCAATTCAAAGAAGCTTTATTGGCATGACTTCAACACTGCGAAGTAGTGCCCGTATGAAAATAATGAACAGACATGGAAACAAGCAAACAAGTAACACATGCAAGTAATTACAAGAAGGAAGGAAAATGAAAATGTAAACAGATAATGTGAAAGTGATGGCCTGAATCACGTTGTTTTGTCCAGTAGCTTGGTTGTGGTCGGCTGCTACATCTCCGTTCGTGGTTATTATTAATTTGACCCTTTTATTCCGTATAGTTCAGTCTGTTGATTAAATATTAATACATGCTCATATGCTTACACACAAAATGGACATGATGTAAACGATTTTATTGTTTATCACATTTATCCTCGGAAAATGGCTTCATTAAAAGCTTCTGCGTTGGGCAGGAACGCAGGATTTGGAGAGAAATAAGTGCGGTAAAAATAATAACAGTGATGCTAACAGCATTTCAAGTGCATTTCCCTCCTGACAGCGTGGAAATGCAGGTTTCCTCTCCTTATCCTCTCCCCCCCTAACACCCTGTAATCGCTCGATCATATTCTCCACGTCCCCGCGCCACACTGGCTATCTCGGCTCCGCGGCTTTAGCCCCCGTCGTGCGCCGTATCGCTAAGAGGCTGTGCGGCGAGCTAATCCGCGATGTCCTGGCAACAAATATCACCCCAGTCATTGTCTCCCAGCTCTGGCGTGTCCTTCATGATCGATTAGCTGACCGCTATAAAAGAAAGGTTATCGATCAATGACAGTTTTGGAGGGAGGTGGGGGGGACAGGACTGGGCAGGGGAAACAAAACTCAGGGCTGCAGTGAGAGGCGTTTTTGTGTGTGCGTGTGTGTGTGTGTGTGTGTGTGTGTGTGTGTGTGTGTGTGTGTGTGTGTGTGTGTGTGTGTGTGTGTGTGTGTGTGTGTGTGTGTGTGTGAGAGTGAGTGAGTGAGAGAAAGAAAGAGAAAGAGAGAGAGAGAGGACGAGTGCATCTGACTCTAAAGAGTTTGCATCAGCAGAATGGCCGGTGTGCTTTCGGCGTCTGACACTTTGAAGAGGGCGCTGTCACTCTCCTCAGCCTATCTGTAATCTGATAATGACAGAGGCAGCTCTGCATACATGAATATCTGTGCGTGTCCAAGTGTGCAAGGCCATGATGATTAAAGACATCATGTATTGAAAATGGACCTTTAGTCTCCTGACCATTCCAGGGCTGTGTTATCCATGCATGTAACTGAAAGCAAATGTTGTATTGCTCTGTATATTTGTATGTGTGTGCATGTCTCATTTGTTTGTGTGTGGGTTTGTGTGAAAATACACTGACAGGGTAGCTAGCTATATGTCTGTATATGTGTGTGTTATTTTTTGGTTATGCGTGGGTGAATGCCTTTTGTGTAGCAGGTCTTCAGTCTAATGTAATTGTGATTTTCATAAATGTATTTTCTTTCCTTCCTTCTCCTTAGGTTACCCAAACATAGTAGCAACGTATGGCAGGGGATACACCGGCTTTGCCCCGAGCTACAGCTACCAGTTCCCTGGTAAGTTCCATCTTGTTAAGCTCCATGTGTGACCCCCCATCCACCCCCCCCCCCTCCCTCCCTCACACAGCCACCCTGCTGGCTGACAAACATGCCTACCCACTGCGCACCCACACACACTCCACACACAAATAACACACAACCCCCAACTCACACACATGCACGCGCACACACACAAACACACAAGCACATGTTTACAAGCACAACTATTCATACATGTGACTACAGGCAGGCACTCACACACACTCACAAACAGATGGGACACATGCATGCACGCACACACACACATGCATGCACGCACGCACACACACTCACACACACACACACACACACACAGGCAGGGACACACATGCAAGGCCTCCTACTGTGTTATCTCCCTCTTGTTTCCCCTCCTTACACACACACACACACACACACATATGTGCACACACACACACACAAATCATGTTTCCTCAGGCTACAGCAGGGTGCCACAGCTTGAAAGGCCTGTTTTCGAATCAGAGCGAAACCACATTTATTTCCCTCGCAGATTATGCTCTGATGTTCTTAAAAACTGTACCATCACTCTTGCCAGGCCCAGGGAATATGCCAGCCCTGATGCCACTTCCAATAGGTGGTCCTTCTACGATTGTTTCACGTTGGACTTCCTCAAGAGAATTTCTCGGGCTGTGACGGGTGTAGGCTGAGATTTTGAGGACCCAGTCAAAGCCACCTCATAACTGCACTAAAGTCTAAAGGTTTACCGCCCACCCTACCATCATTGATTGGGAAAAGCTCCACTTTGGCGAGTTAATGCCTTGTAAGTGAATATGTCATAGCAGGCTGTCGAGAGACCCCTGAGGCCCAGGCAGTATTTTCTGCGCCATATAAATACACGGGCCGGTGGAGAGTAGCTAATGCATTGTGGCACTCCAGGCTTTCTCAGAACCAGCCCATATTAGTCTGACCACTCAAGCTGGAGCTGCCTGAGCGTGTCCCTCGAGCACAGCCAGCAAATATCAGTGCGGGGGGGGGGGGGGGAGGACGACGACAGGAGGAGGAAAACAGATAATGGAGATGTGTAAATTGGCAGGCGGTGCTGGAAAAGGCCAGTGGTGTGTCTGAACATGGCAGAAGGGATCGAAAGAGCGGAAAAGATGGAGTCTGACTGACGCAAGGTTGGGGGGTTGTTTGCTGCGGCATACACACACACACACACACACACACACACACACACACTGTGGGCATGAAACATACACCCATACGCCTATATGCCCTCACATTGGCTCTCACACTGATGGACACATATTCATGTTCACAGCTTCATACTCAAGGGATCCTGAATTGGAGCACAGCGGTTGCATCTGTCTTGTAACAGAGTAGGAACACCTTGTCTAATAGCTGTCTGGCTGGTGAGCTTGTTCTTGAGCCAGGTCCAGATCAACACAAGCACTTGGAGATCATTGGAGATTGGCAGTCCACAACCCTCTTGAATAGAGACAGGAAGAGGTGGGGGGTGTCACTTCAATCACCCAAAACACATTCACATACTTTACCCTGTCAGACAGTAAGTGTTCGATACAGTTGAAAGAATACGAGGGAGGAGGGAGAGAAATGTAATGGGCACAAAAGAGGAAGACAGGAAAACTTTTGGTTGTGTATAATCCCTCTGTGAGTCGCCTGGCTGCAGAGGATCCCTCCCCAGCCACCTCTCACCACACAATCCCCTCTCTCTTTCTCTCTTTCTCTCTCCCTCTCTTTCTCTCTCTCGCCGACCGTCTGCTCAGATGGCACCGGTGACCTTGGTGCCGAGCTCGTGAGGTGAAAGAGGCTTTTATGCCACACTTGTGCGCTTGTTGAGTGTGTGGGGGTGGGATTTACCTTAAGCTGGGCTGCAGCCGAGGTTAAAGAATTGACTGTTTAAAAGACAGCGGGTATTTTCTTCTCTCTCTGAAGTGCTGCATGAAATCCATACAGGTGACTGGATTTGAAGGCGGTTGTATCGGAGGGCGAGCTGGATCCTCTTCAGCGTGGCCTTTGGCCTGCCCCTGTCAGATAAATCTTTAGATGTGTCTCAGCACTTTGGATTAGTTCAGTGCTATGGCCATGTGGTCTGCGCTACCGCAGAGTGGGTTTCCTCTCACACAAGTCAGATTCATATGAGCATAAGCTGTAGTTGTAAATGGTACGAGTTACTTGATTATATTCTCTAGCCTGTATTTAATGTATGTCAGAGCAAAACCTTTCATCTTAAAAAAAAAGCAATTTTAGCACTTAAATGCCAAAGTACATATCTTACATGTGAATAAGAACGCTGTCATTGTGCACGCATTGAGTATTATGGGATGTTCCCAGTAGCAGTGTTAATGCAGGTGATGGTGGCCATGTTTGTCTTCTCTATTGCTCTTTTTATTCCTTTTCTCTCTCCCTCTTTCTCTCTCTCTCTCTCTCTTTCTCTGTCATTGGCCATTCACTTCAGGTTGCCATAGTGCTACCAGAAACAATGGCAGTGTTGGGAAACATTGTTGACATCAGCGTTGAAAACAGCACATGGCGTAAACACAGTGCCTCCCACACCATGTCCCTTTGTCACGTCATGAGACCCCTTTCCCTCCAACACAATGGAGTAGCAGGTTCTCTTTCAGCAGATCTATGCTGCCTGCAACACGCGCCGTGGATAAAAAATAAGACAGTCATTCCTCCAGTGGGATTTTTATGGATTTTCATGCACTATCTAGGTGTAGTCGCTAATAGTGTCAATTTAGCACTTCAACAGCAATTTCACAGCGATTTCCCAATTTAAGTAACACAGCCTTCCGTATTTCTAAAACACAATCATCAGTAACCTGCCCAAACATCTCGATTCAGCTGGTGTTGCACAGCAGCCAGGCTGAATGTCCAGGCTCTATTTAGTGAGCGTTGTAAAGTATTGCCAAAGCATTTGGTTTGGATATATAAAAATAGATATATAAAATAGATATATAAAAATATAATATAATATTAATATAATATATATATATATATAAAATCTTTATCTCTCTCTCTCCCCCCCTCTGTCTCTCTCTCTCTCTCTCTCTCTCTCTCTCTCTGACACATTCATCTTAAAGCAGCATCTCCCAACTGGCAGATGACCTGTACCTCTCTTCATCATCACAGGGCTCTGGGAGGCCCCTGCCCAGCCGTGATGTCACAGATACCAGCCTTTAAAAGGCAGCAGTAAAGCAGGGTTGGTCCGGCGCCAACAGAGCCAGGCGGGAATAGACGGGCCGCTATTCCCAGGGTTATCTCCGAGCCAGCAACACTCACCCGCCCACACACACACACACACACACACACAAACACACACATCCGCACACATTTGTAGTGTTCGGCCCTACCTCATTTTTATGGGATAGAATCTGACATTTCAGAGACCGTAAATCCAGAGGAGACATCTCAGTGGCATCATAAACAAGCCAAACGTCACATCAGAGGCTTCCGTGTATGTATGTATGTGTTGGTGTGTGTGTGTGTGTGTGTGTGTGTGTGTGTGTGTGTGTGTGTGTGTGTGTGTGTGTGTTGTATGTGTGTCTGTGACTTGTGTGAGCTTGCGTTCTTTTACAATTGTCCGTGTGTGTACAAATTAATGTGTGTGTCCAGGTGAGTGTCTTCTTACGGCCTGTGTTGTTCAGTGGGCGCCAGTATGCAGTCTGAACTTCACTGGCTGTTTAGCTTTAGCCGCTCTCTCCAGTTAGACATGACAGCCCATCCTGCATCCGCAGGCAGCCTGCTGGGCGTACCTTTATCAGGCTGCCTGCTGCCTTGTTATCACCCAGTCAGCCCGCTGTCACGCAGGCACTCGTTGATTGAGTGCTTGATGGTGCCGCTCATGCTGTGGTCTAGCGGGGCCTTTGGCTGCTTTCAGGAGTGTCTTTAGCAGGAGTTTTGAGGGGGGGTGGTGAAGGAGACGAAGCTCCACGGGGAGCTGATTTCCTCCCCCCTTTCGACGCAGGCTGGCAGTGATGAGAGGTGACGGAGGTGGGCCATCAAAGCTCCGTCAGTCAAGGTCAGAGACCATGCCTCTCTACCCCCCCCTCTACACACCCCCTCTCTGATTCCTACTTCCCCGGTATCTTAAAGAGGAAAGGTGTGTTTATCTCTCCATGGGTGCATGTGTATGTGTGGTTTAGAGGAGAGTGACTGAAATTGGCTTTTCACTTTTGATTAGGCACCAATCACTTATGCAAACGGGCCCAGGCATCAGCCCAGGCGTCAGCCCCGTCCAGGCCCAGAGCGGAGGCCTGGCGGTGGGGATGCTACCGCTCAAAGCTCAGGGGAAATAACGCACACATACAAACACAAACACGGGCAATGCGCTCCCCTTGTCTAGTCCTCTCTGACCTCTGTGTCTGCCTGCCTGCCTGCCTGCCTGCCTGCCTGCCTGCCTGCCTGCCTGTCTGTCTGTGGGCATACAGCAGGCTGTCTTCATGCTCATCTCAGCCCTCTCTTCCTCTCTCACACCATGTGTCAGACAGTCTGCCCACCCACACACAATGCCTGAAGGCACAGAGCGAGAGAGAGAGAGAGGGAGAGAAATAGCAAGGGAGTGAGTGAGTGGTGAGAAGGTTGGAGAATACAGGAAAGGAAATGAAAGGAATAAAAGAGGCAGGAAAGAGGAGAACCAATAGCACGTCAGCAACGCCTGCAGTCAAGTGGGTTTAGGGAGAGAGGAAACGTGTGCGGAGCTTTCCAGCAGCTGTGCCACCTCATCCAACTCTTCACCCAAATTGCCTCTAATTGAAAACGCTGCTTATTAACCCAGTGGGTGTACAGAGGCAAATGCATTCAGCCTGTTACTGGCTTCAGAAGGGAGCTGCTGGGCTGCTTGAATGCTCACACACACACACACACACACACACACACACACACACACACACACACACACACACACACACACACACACACACACACACACACACACACACTTAAAATTGTGGTTCCAGATATGCAAACACACACTTACTTTAATATGTGGTTCCAGATATAAACATGCACTCACACTCATACCCATACTGGCTCCCACACGTCTGCGTGCGCACACACACACACACAAACACACACACACATACTCGCAAAGACGCACAAGCACATTCACACACATACACACACATACACCCATAGCTCTTGCTTTACAGGCTTGAGCCATGCAGATGTCGGTGCCCAGATGTTGGTGCGTTAACTGTGTTTATGTGGCAGCTGTCTGACTTTGAGGTAGGATCATGGCCGAGGTCGTGTCCCCGAGATGAATGCCGTCATTAACCCGTCCACCCTCGCAACCTTTAGCAGGTGATTACGGCAAGGCCCCTGAATGAATTTTTATCGTCAAATTACTATATTCAGTCAAAGTCAATCAATCCCATCACCAACCAGTATGTGATTAACCAGCCCTTTCTATGTGCAGACTGAAACGCTTTAATATCACTTGTCCCAGTCTGAATGTATATCTGCCATATTGACTGACAGTGCAGAGGTGTCAAAAGTCCAACAATTGCATCAAGTCTTTGTTTCACAGACTTTTAATTGGCACAAAGGTCATTTGGGACTGGGACAGGAGGGATGACCAATGGCCTCAATAAGGCAGGAGGCTCATCTTTGCCTTGCTGTTAATGGCCTCTCCGGTCCTCTCCTTTGTCAACATACGCTGGATGACGTATTCATTCTTTACTTCGGATATGCAATGAGGTTGTGTGTTAGATTACGAATGCTGCGGTCCCTGTGGCCCTGTGTCTCTCTCTCTCTCCACCCCCACTGCACCTCTGTGTCTCCCAGCTCCCCCCACCTCCACCAGGAGGGCCTCCTTGGATGAGCTCCCCAGGAGACTGCAGCTCTTGTCTTCTTGGGGCTGTGCCTTACTGTCACTGTGTAGACTCCGCCATTATTCTTCTCCCTGCTCATGGGGAGCTCAGGGTCTGTGGCCTCTGTGGAGGCGATAAGGTGTGTGTGTGCCCGAGGAGGTCACCGGCCTCTGTGGAAGGGATATGGAGTGTGTGTGCCAGAGGAGGTCAGCGGTGGAATCGGTGCTCTTCATCATCAGTGGCCATGCTATTACGAGAGCGGAGGGCATCCTGTGGGGCCACAGTGACACTACATGAGACAGAAGGTACGGACATCTCAGGCATTTTGAGTGACGGCTCCGTCTGGACCTGGTGCCCGCTGACCTCAGCTGTGGTTACAGGAGCCTCCCCATGGCCCGGTACAGGTTCAGGTTGGTTAGTAAGTTAGAAAACAAACCTGAAATGGAGCCAGCAATTTGGTTTTCTGAGAGCTGTGGCAGGGCATTATACTGTCTTAGGAGTGCACCCCTTTGTCATTGTCAGCTTTCAGTGTACAGTAAACCCAAAATCATCAGTCTACAGTTTGTTTGGCAGATGCCCTGCGACGTCCTGATACAGCCAGGCCGCGCAGGCTCTGTGCTCAGGGGGGCTGTTGTTCTCACCTCAACATTAAGGCTTCGGAGATGCTGTGCGAGTTGAAACAAGTCGGTATATGCCCTTTGGTGTGCTGAATGAGGAAAATAGAGCGTGTTCTGCCAGAATATGTATTTTCACTCATCTGTTTATCATTTTATGCATTGGGATGTTGGAAATATTATGCATAGAAGTGGCACAGGAGCATGTCTTCAATCCCTTTTCTCCTCAGATTGAATACTTAACGTTATCTTTCTATTCTGGTTACTAGAGATAAAATACATCGTGTGTGTGTGTGTGTGTGTGTGTGTGTGTGTGTGTGTGTGTGTGTGTGTGTGTGTGTGTGTGTGTGTGTGTGTGTGTGTGTGTGTGTGTGTGTCGTTTTTTTTAACAACTGAACATTTACCCAAAACATCCTAGCTTTGCAGAAACCTTGCGTCCTACCTTGGAACTTCTGCATCTCCTGTATTACTTACGGATTGTGTGTGTGTGTGTGTGTCAGGATGTGAATACAGTTGACCCACGTTTGTGTACAGCCACAGTCACATTCATCTGTGTATGTGTGTTGTGTGAGTATTTTTGGGGTCTGTTATGGGGCATATAGCCTCTGAGTTTCCCTCCGGAGCTAACTGCTATCCGCACACACGTACGCTAACCCACCCAACGACTGTCTCTGCAGTTAGATGGGCGCCTGTGGAACATGTTGCTGAGATGATGGATGTGGCGCGGGTCTCTCACCGTGTCTAATGCCCCTACAAATAGCTCTGTGAAATGCTCTATTAGCCCGCCGCGGTAATGTGCCGGTGTGTAGCGCGCTAGTGGAGGGCGGTAATGCACACAAGCCAATTTTATTCTTGTGTCTGACAAGAGGCCCGGCTCCAGATAGTGTGTTTTTGCTATGGTGGGATAACCTGGCGCCCAGATGGGTGGTAGACAGATGGAGGTGGAGGCGGAGGGTGGTGGTGTGAGGGGGTGGGGTAGGTTACCTGGGTGGATGCATCAGTGCCAGGGTCAGTGGATGGAGCCAGGTGTGTGTGTGTGTGTGTGTGTAAGTGTGTTTCTTTAAGCACTTCACGAGTTCACGTTCCAAATGTGCCTAAAGAGAAGCGAGTGCAAAGCGTGCTTGGCAATGTCTGTAGCCAGGGTCCTGAAGTGCTTCGCAGGGATCGCGCAGGAGTCGTGCAAGAGTCGTGCAGGAGTCAAGCCGGATCCATGTGTACACCCCCTCCCAAGGGGAGGTGCTTGGTTTAGAGTGAGCAGTGAAGCACATGCCGCGGCTTGAGCAGCTAGGCTGGGAATAAGTCACCGCATTGAGTTTGATGCTACAGGCGCGGCAGATTTCATCACTCTTCTCCCGAACCTCCATTTCCAACGGCATTAATGCTGAACCGCAGGGAGAGAAGCACTGTTAAGGCAACTTGAGTCTGTTTGTGTATCCTCTGTCTCGGGTTTTTTTCATTTGGGTTTGGTGTTATGCTGCAGTCAAGCACATCAGGCACACACAAACACACATATATTTCGCTTTATCAATGCCAGGTTGTTCAGGTAGTGAAGAAGTGTGTGTGTGTGTGTGTGTGTGTGTGTGTGTGTGTGTGTGTGTGTGTGTGTGTGTGTGTGTGTGTGTGTGTGTGTGTGTGTGTGTGTATGTGTGTGTGTGTGTTTGTGTGTGTGTGGCAGTGCTGACTCTCTCTGCCATCTTTTCCCAGGATTTCATGTGCTTTTATTGCACAGATGGTGCGTAGCCTTTGATAGCTCAGCAGAGAAAAGCGACACAAGTGAAGGGTTTCAGGTGGCGGGGGCGGGGGGGCTAAGGAGTGACTCACCTCTTCACGTTGCAGATGAAAAGATGGTTGTGGAGATTGTGTTCTCTCTCTCCGTCTCTCTCCCTCCATTACACCTGCGCTCTGTCTTTTTTTTCTCTCTCTCATTTGCTCTCACTCTCACTCTTTTATAGCTCACTTCTACTCTGCCCTTTTAGATCAGGCCTCCTTTTCTTCTGCACACATCCCCCCCCCCCCCCCCCCCCGCCTCCTCTCCCACTACAGACTGCATTCTCCTCGTCAGAAAGACCTTGGACACAAATGTGTTCGCTGCTGGGTCATTAAATTGAAGGGGTTCTCAACCTTGCGTTCAAACTAGTTAACTACAGGTGGCCACTGCCAATGTCACTGTCAATAACATCTCAGAGGTAGTAGAGGGTCCTTCTTTTGACTGAGAAAAGAGCTGAATGTCATTTAAAATCAACTTTTTTCGGTGGAAGATGGGAGCTTTGCCATCAATACATATGATTCTGCTCTTTCTCTATGATAAACATACCATCAGGGTTATGATGCTATGCTAATTAGATACTGAGCACAACAGAACTGGAGTTCTTTATGGTTACTTTGTCACAGAAGAAGGTGTGTGTGTGTGTGTGTGTGTGTGTGTGTGTGTGTGTGTGTGTGTGTGTGTGTGTGTGAGAGAGAGAGAGAGAGCTCCCTGAGCCTCCTGCAGATGAGGTGGGCTGGAGAGAGAGCTTAAGTGGGTGGGAAAGACAGAATGGATGAGGGTGGATGAGAGGCAGGAAAAGAGTGAAGAAGATGGCGAAGAGATGGATAGTGACGAAGAGAGGAGTGGGAGTGAAAGGGTGAGGAGAGTGGGTAAGATAAGTGTAGGGGTGCTGGAGAAGAGAGAGGGAGAGGAGGACGTGTTAATGACAAATGATGGAGTCACTACAGAAAGACAAAAAGAAAGGCAATTTGTTTCACTTCTGCACACACTCACTCACAGCGTGTGGTAGTACATTTTGTTTAGAACAATAGGAGTCTGTAAGCAGAGTTTTTAATGAGATTCCCTTATTACTCCTCATTTTTCTTCTGAAATTAACTTTGCGCTTCATTCAAAGTCATCCAAAAAGTACCAGAAAATGAGAGATGAAAGCGAGGAGAGAAAGAAAGAGAGAGGGAGTAAGAGAGTGTGTTGGGCAGAGAGAGTGAAGGAGAGTAAGATGGAAAATGCCCCCCAGGAGTCCAGCTGAGAACAGATGTGTCCTTGTCCTCTCGCCAGGCCACTGCCCCCACGGCCCCCCCAGAGTAGCCACCCCCCACAGGCGGGAGGGGGGTAAAAAAAAGGGGGCAGCTAAATGTTAGCTTTGTCTACTGGAGTAATAAAGGCGGTGTGAAATGGATTTAATGCCGCAGGGCCTCTCTTGGGTGGCGTCCTCCTCTCCCCTGCTAAGACAAAAACAATGAGGTGGCGCCATCTATTAATTAACCCTGCCTAATCCCCGCGCGCTAATCTCTGGCTAAGAACCTTGCCCCTCCCCTCACACTGGATCACCCGCTAGTCCTTTAACGCCGGGCACCTCGCAGCCGTGACGGGTGAACAGAAGAGAATCAGAGACACAGCATGGAGAGATGGGCAGGAGGGAGAGACCACTACCTCCCATCGGTACAGATAACGCACATACACCCACACACACACACTCTCTCTCTCGCTGTCTCTCTCACAAACACACACACTCTCGCACAATCACGCACACACACACAGAGACACTTTTGCAAAATCACACACACACACACACACACACACTGTTTCCCTTTCTCCCTTTCTCTGTCCCCCTCTCTTTCACACACACAGACATATAGACTGTGCACACACACACACACACCTGCCTAGCCTCTCAGCAGAGGACAAACTGATGCATGGTGAAGCTCTGAAGGATGGCGATGTCAGATCAGGGGGACACTGGCCGTCAGCTGCGAATGATTTCCCCTCTTGTCAAGGATCCTTCTCTTTCCCCGTCTCTCCGGAGATTGATGAAAGAGGCCTAAAAACAACACGCGCTATATGTTTGATTTTCTCCAGCCGGCTGAAATTATGCATTAGGCCCCCGTGATGAGCAGATGCACTAGAGAGGAAATGAAAGGGATTTTTGGATGGCCACTCATTTCTGGTGATTGCTCTCACTCTTTCTCTCTCCCTCTCTCTCCGTCTCTCTCTCTCACTTCCTCTCTCGCTCTCTTTCTCTCTCTCCCTCTCTCTCCGTCTCTGTCTCTCTCACTCTCTCCTTCTCGGCCTCTCATCTGTGTGGCAGTGTGGTTTTCCTTACTGCTTCACAGCAGGGAAGGCTCCATATTGACCTGTCAGCTCACACCCAGCCAGTGCCATTGGAAGTGCCAATGACCTCATTCTCAGTTTCTTCCATCTCGACATCTGTGTGTGTGTGTCTGTGTGTGTGTGTCTGTGTGTCTGTGTGTCTGTGTGTGTGTGTGTGTCTGTTTGTGTCTGTGTGTGTCTGTGTGAGTGTGTGTGTGTGTGTGTGTGTGTGTGTGTGTGTGTGTGTGTGTGTGTGTGTGTGTCCGTGTCCGTGGGTGAGTATAGCAAGTGTGGGTGCTCTTTAGGTGGATATTGTGGAGAGAAGGTTAGAGAAGGAATGAGAGAGAGAGAGAGAGAGAGAAAGTTGGAGACGGAATGAGAGAGCTATGACCCATCTAACATCACTGGTTTCCTTCTTCTCAGCAGCTCTCTGTGGATTATATTACTCCTTCATCCCCAGCTGCAACTCTTCCTCTTCCTCTATCTCTCTCTCCCTCTCTTGCCCAACATGTTTAATTTTCCCCCCCTCTCCCCTCCTTTATGCCCCCTTCTCTGTCTCCCACCCTGGGAGAGATGTCTTGTGTGTTGATCACACGGCTATGTGTGTGTGTGTGTGCATGTCTTCTTTTATTCTTGGCAGGTCCGAAACTCTTCAGAATACGGTACGAACCACCCCCGCTTCCATTCCATTTCTCAAGCGTCAACTCGCTCCCATTGTTGCCTGTTCTTCCGCCGTGTTGATTAGCTTGTCCCAAAGACACATTTTTGATTATGCATTAGTGGAAAATAAAAGGTTATTAGGGCCACTAATATAATGGTTTGGGGGTTGTCTTAGTTGAATAATAGGGAGAAACCCGCCAGAGACGAGGCTAATTACATCCCAGAACTCTATCAGAGCTGCGCCATCTGCCAGCGCCCGTCCCTGCATTGTCTGTGGGGCGGCGGCTGTGAATAGACCAGTGCGGCCAAAGATGTGTGTTTTAATTAGAGCCGCACTGTAATTATATTTATATTATAATGATGACTTAGACCGAGCGTTGGAGTGGATGTCTTTCATTGTTCAAAAAGGGGGAGATAATATTTAATTACAATGTTTGAACAGTTCCCATTTTTTTTTTTAGAACACTGCAGATTTTGGCAAGTGGTGAAAGGAGAGTGCATTTGTGCATTTGTTCACTCATGCTATCTCTCTCTCTCTCTCTCTCTCTCTGTCTCTCTCTCTGTCTCTCTCTCTCTTTCTCTATGTGACTCGCAATCTTATTCTTTTCTTTCACATATGCACACACGTATACCCTGCAAATGGGTGTTCACTGGCTTTTGACTTCTGTATCTGAAAGCGGTTTTGGGGCGTGTACTCCATATACGTGCAGACACACACAACACATCCACACACAGACATACACACAACACCCACCTATGCACACACAGACATACACACAACACCCACCAATGCACACACAGACATCCACACAACACACCCACACACAGACATACACACCCATGCTTACACAGTAGGGCTGTAACGATACTCCTACCTCACGATTCGATTCGTATCACGATTCTTGACCCACGGTTCGATACACCCCACGATATTATTATTATTATTATTTTTTTTTTTTATTTCACATTAGAATAAGTATGAGCTATAAAAAAATGAAGAAACAATTTATAACCAAATATTGAGGTTTTTATTACTCAAAGCAATGCTGTTGAAAAACATTCAACAAACTTCTGAAAAAGTAGGCTTGAGCATAGCCTAAAAATATGAGTGAAACAACACATAAATAACCAAATAACTTAAATAACTTAAACTATGATGGCAGTGTATGGCCAAATGTGACAGACCCTAACTGCCACGTATTTTATGAACAGGGCCCAGGCTAATCAAATGAATGAATATCGAGGAGGCAAGAGTTTAGCAAAATAAAACGTTTTATTTCTGTAGTTTAATAAATATCTGGTCACTGGTGTTTAATAACATGACAAAAACAGTTCTCACACACGCACACCCTCATAAACTGCCATCATAGTTACCCACGATTACCCGCGATATACAGGCTACTGGCAACAGTAACACACCCACCAAAAAGAGCTATAAGATCTGGAATAACCCAACTCACGCACACGAACCAGAGCAATCAAACGTGTTACAATGTTTCAGAACACTACACACATTAGTGAATAGCCGCCACACTACTACACTACGTATTATGGTATGCACTTCCACACAATGCGCACACAATGCGCACACTTGGGAACCACTACAAACTGAACGTTAGGGTTACACAGTAACCCCGTACATCACAAGATGGCCGTTAAGTAACAAAAGCACACACACACACATTCATACACACAAAATACAGAAAGATCCAAAGAAAGTAACATAAAGTACTGGTGGCCCTCTCACAGCCTATTAACTCAAAACTATTTAAGTACGGGAAAACAGTGGTCAAAACACGACGCAGTGTACGTCTTTCTTCTGAGGGAGCGTTAGACCACCCGCAACCAAAACTCCGGAGAGGGAGAGACAGCTATGGAGCAATTAACGCACACACTTCTATTCTCCGTGCAGAGCAGTCATCCAGACAAACAATCCGGCAACCACGCGCCAACAATTCAAATGGCCGATTCAAATGTCATCTGAGGTAGCCATTGCGCACAGCACACGTGTAGGCTTACTAGCGAACCAAACTTTTTGTATCACGTGACCGCTGAGGGCATGTCGCGGTTCTGCCTCCTCGCATCGCGATGCAGGTTCGTGGCCCAGAGTGTCGCGATTTCTCGGTTCGATCCAATATCGTTACAGCCCTATTACACAGACATACACACAACACATCCACACACAGACATCCACACACAGACATACACACAACACCCACCCATGCACAACAGACGTGCACATATACAGACACACACACACACATACACACAACACCCAACCATGCTTACACAGACATACACACAACACATCCACACACAGACATACACACAACACACACACGTGCACATATACACAGACACACATACCTATGAAGCTTCCAGCCTCCCATCAAAGCATTTAGGGTTCAAGTGAATTAAAAGGCCATTTTAGAGGCATTTGGAAGGGAACAATTAATCCCTGGTGTCTAATTTCATGAGGGGAGCATAAAGAGGCTCTCCCCTGGCAGCAGGAGGCAATAACGCTGCCCACCCAGCCCTGTGTATCATCATGCCCAGCTTCCTCCCACACCTTACAAATCACCCCTACTCCAGCGGACACTGCAGGCACACACTCACGCCCGGGCCCAGAGGCCTGGTGGCGATGGGGTGGGACGAGGTGGGGGGGCTGGAGGGACCAAATTACCCCCCTCCGCCTGGCTGATTGAGTTCCAGAGCATAAAGCTCAGCGGCGAGGCAAGAGTGAGATGATTAGTGTCGTCTGGCTGTGCTGCCATCCATCGCCACCGCCCCTGCTAGCCCAGCCCCCTTCCTCCCCATCACGACACCCACATTCCCCTGCCCCTCTCCTCTCCTCTCCTCTCCTCTCCTCTCCTCTCCTCTCCACTCCTCTCCTCTCCTTCCCTCTCCTCTCCTCTCCTCTCCTCTCCTCTCCTCTCCTCTCCTCTCCTCTCCACTCCTCTCTTCTCCTCTCCTTCACTCTCCTCTCCTCTCCTCTCCTCTCCTTCCCTCTCCTCTCCTCTCCTCTCCTCTCTCCTCTTCTCTCCTCTCCTCTCCTCTCCTCTCCTTCCGTCTCCTCTCCTCTCCTCTCCTCTCCTTCACTCTCCTCTCTCCTCTCCTCTCCTCTCCTCTCCTCTCCTCTCCTCTCCTTCCGTCTCCTCTCCTCTCCTCTCCTCTCCTCTCCTCTACTCTCCACTCCAGCGGTACACATGTGGAACCACAGAGATAAGTGTCTTGTAGTGGGACTACAGGTTGCTATGTCAATCCTGTGTTTCTCTGTTGTTGCTGTTGTTTTTCCGTAAGCTTTAATGGCCCTGATGTCCACAGGCTGTCTGAATCAGGTCCCACCACCACCACCACCACCACCACTGATGTTTCCCCCTGCCACTACAGGGAAACAACACTTCTGTATGGACTGGTTTAAAAGTTCTATAGTGAACCTCTATATGAAAAGGGTGCTTCTCTGTTGAAAAACTGCTATAAATCCCCTCAGCCAAAGCAAACCCTTTAGCTAAGTTATTATTGCATTAGCTAACGTAGTAATGATTGTAAAGAGTCCATAATGCAGAAGTGAAATGGTAATGTAAGGAGTGTGTCACTTGATCAGGAGTCACGGAGGAGCACCACTGCACATGACATGTAGTATCAAACTCACTTTAACACACAAACTTCACTTTCAGTGGATGGGAGGAGAGCTTGACACTCGTAATGTTTTCGCAGATATCTCCTCCGCAAAGCTGGCACAAAGTAATGGTGTGCACCAGTAGAACATCAAGTGCACAATGGAAAGGCACTTATTCATTTACAAGCACCGAAAGAAGCGCTGAGCTCATGTCATGTCCTGTCCTGAGATTCACCCTGTGGACTGCGGCCCCAGCCTGGTCTGCTTGTCTGTAGGCTTGATAAGCTGAGGGATTGTCACGTACTCATCCAGGCGTAAACACTGAGGCTCTGCTGTCCTGTGATACTGACGAGCAACTCCTAATGACGCCGTGGATAGGGCCCACTGGTCTGGGATCAGAGGAGAGAGAGGGCAGGGCTTTACCACGTTAGACTGGGCAGAGGAGGGGGAGGGCAGGGCTGTACCACGTTAGACTGGGCAGAGGAGGGGGAGGGCAGGGCTGTACCACGTTAGACTGGGCAGAGGAGGGGGAGGGCAGGGCTTTACCACGTTAGACTGGGCAGAGGAGGGGGAGGGCAGGGCTGTACCACGTTAGACTGGGCAGAGGAGGGGGAGGGCAGGGCTATACCACGTTAGACTGGGCAGAGGAGGGGGAGGGCAGGGCAGGGCTGTACCACGTTAGACTGGGCAGAGGAGGGGGAGGGCAGGGCTGTACCACGTTAGACTGGGGTGCTGGGATAGACTCATCCGACCCCTCCACCCCAGTGCGATCTAAATTGAGATGCATGTGGACAGTTTTGAGTTTGTACACTCTCTCAAGGTTGAAACTAAATATGTGTCACACAGTGTGTGATCATGGTGCAAGTTAAGGTTTCCCTGTTGGATTATGGACGAATGGCTGTTAGTCATGTTGCCCAGGATCTCACAGAGGTGAAATAACCTTGTTTTTATACTCGTAACATTTCAATCATTAAGTGGCCAATGTCTCAACGAACCAATGCATATCTCTCTTTTTTTGACATCTCTCTCGGATCTTCTCCAGTAGTTTTGTAATATCGTACGGTGCAGTACAGCATGATTACTTCCTTCCCCAGTGGCCCTGACATGATACCTCTCTCCATTCATCTGCACTCCTCAATGCTGGGAACACGCACACAGACACTCATACACACTGACTAGCTCACCAACACAGCTACTGCATTTCTTCCCTCTTACATATACAAACACTCATGTAGACATGCACTTAGGCACCAAGTGACATATACTGATGATTGAACATGAACACTTCAGTAGTGTTCTCTCATTAAGTCCAAGTGCACACACCCACCAACATACATAAACACACATTCTCACCCACATACATACATACATACACACACACACACACACACACACACACACACACACACACACACACACACACACACACACACACACCCGCACACACATTCTCTCATACAGGTAAGCCCAAACAACTCCAGCACGAACTCTCACCTAGACTGACCCCGGTGTCCCCCTCTCCCCCCTCCCACCCCAGGGTTCCCGGCTACAGCGTACGGTCCAGTGGCGGCGGCGGCAGTGGCGGCAGCAGCGCGCGGCTCAGGTAGGGGCTCGCGCGGACGGGGCGGCTACACGGCATACCCGCAGAACGCAGGGG
>NC_137928.1:24052208-24412208 GCF_963457725.1 Sprattus sprattus | reverse complement strand
GAGAGAGGGAGTCACGCAGGATCACCTCATTCAGCAGAGGGCAGACAGGGGGAATATCAGTGCACACGAGGATGTCACCTGTAATTGGTTATAGAATATGCATTTAGGCATGGTCATTATCACTGTGAAGATTATGTTGTTATAAAATAAAGAAATTACCACGGGTTTTACGTGATGGTTTGATGTAAAAATTGCATAAAACTGCCCCATATATCACCGGATAAATACACTTTAGTTAATGAAGCCAATTGCAGTTTTAAAAGGACAATGTCTGTATAATCACCTTTCCAGATGGGGTCTGTGGTATCGCTGGAGAAAGTGTCAATTCAGTCAAGTCTAATTCAGAAGCACATGGATGTTATGTCTTCCTTCCAAACTTCCTCAGTTTCTGGTTCTTGCGACAGACATGCTCTGTATTGCAGTCAGACTGTCTCATTATAATTATTCCATGCCTCATAATGATTCTAAGGCATGTGAGAGTATGATTGGTCGCTGGCCATTTGACAGAAGGATGAGAAAGAGAAAAGAGGTGAAGAAGAAAAGATGAAGAAGATGAAGAACATACTATTCCCCCCTTGATCCACAGGCACACTGTGGTAGATTAAAGACTCCCCCATTCCTCCTCTGGAATAATGTAGTGCCCCTGGCGCCATTTTAAAAACATTAGACCCGTGCTTTAATTCCCATGTAGCCTCCATTTTGCATTTGAATAATGTGATCGGCTTAGCTACTGTCTGAGCAATAGCTCAATCCTTTCCCTCCTGGTTGGTTTCGAACTGTGCCTTTTCTCACTGTCATTTTCCCTACCCGCCTTCCTATGGAAATCAGTACATATGCCATGAAACAGCAAAGCTGTGTACGACTTCATTTTCAGTGCAGTTGTTTCAACTTTACCTCCATAGGGGTTACAAAAAAATACATTTATATTACCATTACATTTATTTCTTATCATATTACTCTTGCATACATACACATGTATGTAGATGTATGACGTATTTCCATTATTTCAGGAAAGATGTGATGGCCGAAGCATATCCTTGTTGCTTTATATTTTTATGTGGGGATATGGTATAATTGGTGAAGCTTATTTTGAAATGGAAAAGCGGAGTCTTCGCGGTTCTCCTGGCTCAATCACAAAGGGAAAGGGAGCTCTCTGAGAAAGTTAACATGAGAGTGTTGGCTGGAGAAGTACTGTAACGTTAGCAGGGAGAGCTTTGACTTACTAGCTTTCTCCTTGGATGCTACTGGTGGGATAGTTGACTCTTTGTGGTAGAATTCATAATTCTGTTACAAAAAATATAATGTTAAGCTAATCACTGTAGTTATATTGTAATGATAATGTTTAGCTAATCACTGTAGTTATATTGTAAATATCATGTTCACCTAATCGCTGTAGTTATATTGTAAATATAATGGTTAGCTTGTCGCTCTAGTTATATTGCTGGTGATGTATTTTCTTGTAATTTGTGGTTATCACTGAGATTAGCTATGTTATATGCAGTTTTGTGTGTGGTAAAGAAATGAACACGTACGTTTGTATAACAAGCTAATTTAATGAAGAATTGTTTAGGAACTCAAACCATAAAGTAGACATACAAATATAAACATTGAACCTTCTTTTATCCCTGCATTTAAAGCACATTAGCCTAAGTCTGACATCAAACAGATTTTAAATAGTTTTTCTACCGCACTGTAGAGTTACCTGGGGACTATTTGCTTCAGCATTTCCTCAACTTGGTGATTTAGCTGAGAGCTAGCCAGGGTTACATATACTACCTTTTAAAGCCAGTATGTGCTTTCAAACTCCCTACAGTGACAAATAGACTGGGAGGTAGCTCTGTGCTGAGAGACCCGAGACTGTCCACAGAGCAGGAGCCCTTAACTGGGAGAAGAAGCTCAGTAGTGGAATGGAGCAGCCTGTGTGTCCTGTCCAATGGGAGACTGCTGTAGTGAGCCTGTGTGTCCTGTCCAATGGGAGACTGCTGTAGTGAGCCTGTGTGTCCTATCCAATGGGAGACTGCTGTAGTGAGCCTGTGTGTCCTGTCCAATGGGAGACTGCTGTAGTGAGCCTGTGTGTCCTGTCCAATGGGAGACTGCTGCAGTGCGGTGGCCAAGAGCTCTGTCTCAGGGTGACTAGTGAGTGCTCTAGTTTGGCCCTAGCTTCCTGGTTCTGGCGTCTTTGGGGCATCCCTGCAGACGTCCTTCCCCATCTATGCACAGTTCTCAACATGAAAGCTTACGTATGCTCAAACGTACTCATACACATGCAGATTCACACACTCACTCCTCCCTTCCCACGTGCCTCACATAACCTATTCACCTTTTCTTACAGATAAACACACACACACACACACACACACACACATACAAACTCACCTTTAAACCTGTTCACACATTCACAGGCTGTGAGTGTGTGTGCATGTGTGTGTGTGTGTGTGTGTGTGTGTGTGTGTGTGTCTGTGTGTGAAATGGCGGTGGAAGCGGTGGTGGCAGAGCACTGTCACTCTGCATTAAGGCCACACGGCAGACAGGTCCACTCCTGCAGCTGAGCCTCCCTCTCCTCTCATGACTCCCCTCACCTCTCCTCGCCTCCCCCAGCAGGGCCCCCGCGCTGCAGGTGTAAACTAGGCCATCGTCACCCCCATCCCCCCACACACCTCCCTCCTCTCCCTCTGTCCCTCCACCTGATGACACCCAGCAGCGGCTGCTGGAAATGTGAAATGCGCGGCTCATATACGTCTGTCGCCTCCCTGTGATGAAGACAGATGTGTTTTCTCCGTCTCACTGCTGCCATTGTGCAGCCTTTTTTTTTTATAGGGAACCTGTCCAGATTTTGATGGGATGTGTTTGTGTGATGTGTGATGTGTGTGTGTGTGTGTGTGTGCAAGTGTGTGTGTGTTCAAGTGTATGTGTGTGTGTGGGGTGTGCGTGTACCTGTGTATGTGAGTCCCTGTTTGTGCGTGTGTGGCATGCATATGCACATCTGTGTGCATGGTTGTGTCTAAGTCTGTGTGTGGCATAGATGTGAGCGTCCCTCTGTGTGTGGGTAAGTGTGTGTGTGTGTGCGAGTGTGTGAGTGTGTCCTGACTTGTATGAGCGTGTTTGTGTGTGCGAGTGTGTGAGTAAGTGTGTGTGTGTGTGGGTGAGTGTGTGTGTGTGTGCATATGTGTGAGTGTGTCCTTACTTGTGTGAGTGAGTGTGCCTGCAAGCTGGAGATAGCCAGTGATCAGTCAGTAGACAGGACGTTAATGCTGCTCCACCAAATATTACGGATATTTCCTGTATTAAATATCCATTATGCAGGCCTATCTGAACACCAAATGACACACTATTATCTATGGATTATTTATGAAACATATTCGCCATCTGAGAGGGGGAGAGATCTGCCTGATAATTAGTCACCTATTCAGATAGAAAAAGGGCTGTTTCAAATGGAATGGGAAAGCCACTTCAGGCAGCAAGGCTGGCAATTGTAATATTTTTGAACAGACAAAGGTGGTGATAGAGTTGGCTAATTAGAGATGCTCCCTAATTGTATCCTAATTTGGAAACATATTTGATAAGGTTATTGACACCCTCTTCACAAAGAGTGCCAGAGAGAACTCTCATTGACTCGCATGTACAGCAACATACCCAGGCTCACAAATATGGCCCAACCACCCAAACGCATAGACACACAGACACAAAGACAAGCAGACACAGGCACACACAGACACATGCACACACAGACACAGATACGCACACACACACACACACACACACACACACACACACACACACACACACAAACAGAGACAGTTACGCACACACACACTCACATAAATTGAGTTCATAAATGGAGTGGCGTGTGTCTCGGGGAGAGGGACTGCAGGGTCAGTGCTTTTAAAAAATGACAGTGTTTTGTTAGAGAGCACAGATTCCCCACTCTGGTGCCCTCAGATGTATTCACCGTCTGTGACATCCCCCGCTTGAAGTAGATGATTGTGTGAAATGTTATTTCCAAGGTTGGCAGTGGTCCTTGAAGGTGTTTTTTTTTTTTTCTCTCTCTCTCTCTTTTGGATAGTGCTCCAAAACTCACCGTGCAAAAAATGTCAGCGCCCCCCCCCCCCCCCCCCCCACACACACTCTTTCCATATTCTTTGTGAAAAGCTATATTCAGAGCTTTAAAAAGGCAATATTTTGCTTACATCAACAGGCAGATTGTGTTAATGCACTGCTGACGAGTCAGGTTTAAAGCGTGGTTTCATACGCAGTGACCCATTTTGTCTCTAGAGCCTGGTGCACATCTCAGAATGGGCTTTTGGGCTCCTTCCTCTCGTCTTACCGGCTGCTTGTTTTCCCTTCCCTCTTCCATAATACACCACTGATTTTATTGTGATGATCCAGTGATCAACAATTTTTGATGCAATGATAGGCATTTGTACCGCACTGATTGCTGAGCTTCTTCATGAAAAAGAGAGATTTGCCATAGCTTCTTCATTGTGCCTGTTTCTGTAGTGTATTTTCTGTGTGCTGATTGCAGCAGAAATGAAAACCCCCTGATATATATTTTTTTTATTTAGAAGTAATTTATTTCTACATTCATTTTGTTTGAGCAAGCAAACTAGCATAAGGCACACCATGGCAGGAGCAGACAGGAGACAGCAGTCTCTGTGTTGTTTTGTTTCGCACCTGTTCAAAAGGTGCCCTCATTTTCCCCCTGCAATGAACTACACTACTGCCCCCATGATGGCTTAGATCAGCACATAGGTGGAGGCAGACCAGGCCCCTGCTCTGGCACTGAAGAGATAAACAACTCTGGACCTCCCAAGCTATTCTCTTCTTTCTTCAAGGCAAAACTGGAGAGGTCGTAGCAGTAGCTGTTCCATAGGCACACACACAGACCCGCAGCTAACAACCCCGCCCTCTCTGTCCGTGTGTTTGAAGGCTTGAGAGAAGCAAACAGGTGGTGGTGGAACAGCAGATCATCATCTTTACATCTAATTGAACCTGACACGGTCAATTGCGCCAACACACTCGGCATGTGTAAGCGGTGTCGGCAGTACTGAGGGGGATCACACACAGTCTCTGCCCAGGCCCTGAGGCGCGCTCAGAGCAGAAGGGCTGGGCGTGATGTGTTACCCACTGCAGTTATTGGGCCCTTGAGAGGGGGCCATGAGACCGATGCAGAAAAATAAAAGCGATATCTCTTTTACTCTCTCTTTCCTTCTTTCTCTCTCTCTAGCTCTCTCCCTCCTCCTCCTCCTCTCCCCCTATCTCTGTCTTTCTACCCCCCTCTCCCTCCCTCCCTCCTCTCCCCCTAGATCTCTTTTTCTACCCAACCCCTCTCTCTCTTTCTCCTCCTCTCCCCCCAGATCTCTCTTTCTACCCCCTCTCTCTCTCTTCTTCTCCTCCAGTGAGGCCTGTATAGTCACCCTAGGGGCTTAGATATGTCACTTAACAGTAGGGCTAGTGGTCTTTGGTGTAGCAACAGTAATTAGCCAGCAGAGTAGATGACAGCTCTGAGGAGAGCCTACGAAAGCCCAGAACCTTCTGCCGGAGCACACGTCACTGTGCTGCACCACTATGCTGACAAATTGCCTCATTCGCCTCTCCTAACAGCTGATAAAACGGCTGCTTCTTTTAGGTGGCCGTCCATTCATGGCCTTATTTATATTCATGCTTTGTGTGTTTGTTTTGTCAGCAGACAGTATGTTTACTATCACAGTAAGAAAGACATTGACAGAGAGAGAATGAGCACCAACAAAAAGACATAGAGTAATGAAATGTCTGGCAGAGAGAGAGAGAGAGATAGGGAGAGGAAGCGAGAGATATCAAGTGAGATGGGGGAAAAAGGGGGAGTATGTGTGGAAGAGGTTTGTAGAGCGAGCTGGAAGCCGCCAGGTTTGGCTTGGAGGTGAAGGCAGGTGAAGGTGGGCAGGCGAGTGGGTGCTCCTGAGGGTGGAGTGGTTGGCATCCCTCAGTGGCGTGACCCTGGTCAGCTGACAGCTTTCCACATCCCCCTGGAGAGAGATGTGTGGTCAGAGGAGAATGAGACCAATCGGTCCTTCTGTGGGTTAAAGGGCCACTCTCCGCCAGATGTTTCCCAATCGGCACACATCTGCACACTTCCAAACGAACGCCGCTCATGCCGTCTATGCGCGATGGTGTACCCTCTGTCGCTTTTACCCCCCACCCTCCTCTCCACCCCTCTTCCTACGTTCATTTCACACACGCGCCACGCCAGTCACATAGCACGCCTGCAGAAAACAGGAGTGACTAATAGCTGGAGTGGAGCGCACGCCGCCACCACACCCACCTGGGGCTGCGGGCGGTGCTGAGGCGAGGGTCTATTCATCAAGTCAGACACGATGCGCTCACACATCCATCTCCTGCTCCAAAACTCAGCAGCTCAACGCTATCAAGTTTTCTTGTGTTTTTGGCTTTGATGGAGAGGAAACAGATAGGCACAGAGCTGTGTGGAAAGAAGACGTTGTCCTTCACTATATATATACACACAAATGTTATCCTACAGAATATATGTGTGTGTGTGTGTATATATATATATATATATATATATATATATATATATATATACATATATTCTGTAGGATAACTTTTTTCCACACAGCTTAGTTTAGTAGAGTATACTATAGTTTCCTGTTTTTAGGGCTCAGTAGTTTTTCAGGGGAGATGAGCATGGAAGCAATTACTTTTCGCAAAATGGTGAAATTGCAGATAAGAGATGTGTATATGTATGTCAATCTTGTAGGTATTGTTCAAATGGTTTATTCATATATGTATTTTTTCCCTCCCATCTCTCCTGGAAGTTCCTGTGATATCTGCGAAGGCATAAATCATGCAGAGCCCCAGTCTGCAGCCAAGCAGAAAAAAGTACGGCAGTCTGTAAGAGGAACATCAGAAGCAAGACACTATTGTGGCAACTTTGATGTCTCCGAAACTGTACATACTTAATTCAGAGCCGTCTCCTAGCCTCACCGGTACGCGGTCAAAGCAGTGCATTTGCATGCGAACAGAAAGGGAAAATTACCTGGCAGCAACGCTCAGGTTGGCTCCTTTTTTCCAGATGGTGGGTTTGTGCGGAGTCTGTAGTCAGGAAATGAGGATGAGTTTTTTTAACTGCATTTATTCCACCTTTTACGCAGATTACGCAGATGTGGGAAGTGCGTGAGTAATAAGAGGCCTTTGCTTTTGACGTAATTATTAGATGAGACCTACACAGCTCATTTATGTGTTTCAGGGAACAAAGCTGCCAGGTGTGTTTGCTGTGTGTCATATTTTTTTCCATGTCAGTCAGATTGATGCTGTGTGGGGGATTGCACATATTACACCAAAGGAACTGTTCCATTGTGTTTGATCAGAGGCCAGGGAATGGGAGACAAATGGAAATCTCTCTCTCTTTCATTCTCTCTCTCTCGCTTTCTTTCTTTCGTTCTCTCTCGCGTGTTCTCTCTCTCTCTCTCTCTCCCCTCTTACACCCCCAGCCTCCCACCTCCTCCTTGGTGTATAAATGAAAGGGAGGAGGGGCGGGGGGGTCATAACGCCTCGCTTTGTAAAAGGTCTTCATTTGTTTGTTGTTAAAGATCTAATTAAGAAGATGAGAGGAAATAGAATGGGACAGCGGCTTTCGTCTAATTAAGAGCCAGGGACCTAAGATCACTTTGAACCTCAAGGACATGCCGCTATTAACAGCCCCACATCAGAAATGCATTGCCAAACCTAAAGAGCATTTCTTCCCCCTCTCTGCTCTCCTTCTCGTCTTGTTCCTCTTAAGACGGGGCAACTGCTCAAGTGGGCATTTCCCAGCCTTTACCGTGTAGACAGAAGCACTTGAGGTCAATGCAAACTGAAGAGATGTCTCGTTCACTGGCTATTTTGTTAAATAATTAATCTCAGGGGAAAAGTGAGCTGAATGCTCTCCTATCAAAGCATTGCACTGGGAATGAATTCATATGTTTGATCTCGCCAGTGTCATGATATTCAATTAAAAAGACCTTGTTCATTTTCCAGGTGTTGGAAACAACAGGTCAAGCAACCGTCATGCAACCTGCAGCCTTGTTATTCTTTTCCACTGTCCAACCAGAGAGTGTAGTAAGCCTGACGTAGCAGAGAAGCACCACCCTATTATTGGAATGAGTATGTGCTCCTCTTTGTTGAGGCCTTGAATCAAATTCTGCAGTCACAGAGACATTGTAAAGAGTGATAAAGAATCTTGGTGATTTCCCTGCCATGGAAATTGCTTTTTGCCAAGAAGAGAGAGAGAGAGACAGAGAAACAAAGGAGGTTAATCAGAGACAAGCATCAGAAACATCGCAGAGAACAATGTGGGAACATGACTTGGCTCAGACAGTTTTGTATTTTGTGCAGGCCTGTGTTTCTGAAAGGCCTGAAAAGGCTAAATGGCTTAACCCTGTGCATGCAGGCTCTTGATATGGTAAGCCAGGAACAGAAGCTCTGTGTGTGTAGGGGGGGCGTTTGGAGCTGGGTAGGTGGTCATTTTTGGCCAAATGGTCATTTTTGGTGGTCAAAAGATAACAGGCCTTTCATGAGCTAGTACATCTGAGTGTGGACGATGTACATCATTGTGTCTCGTTTGAATGTTTGTTTCAGTGGTCTTTAAATCCTCTTCTCGCCTTGTTAACTGTCGCCTTAAACTCATTAGCGTGCCGTAACAAGAGAATCACTGAAACCATTGAATGTGCAGCCATCCACCAAGATCTCTCCCTGGCCAGAGCAGCTGTTTGCTCTACCCAGCACCCCTCTCCTGCTTATCTCAGGCGGCAATGAGAAGGAGGTGGAAAAAACAGCAAGGAGGGTACAATCAGTCATAGTCATGACATTGAGCGTTTGACTCTCTCCTCCATAAATAGACACCGCAGCTGACTCATTGTTCTCAGCTCTGGCCCATAATGCATCGTGTTCATTACCCAGAGTTACTGTGTAGGACCTGCTGTAGAAAAGAAAAAAAAAGGTTTTAAAAAAAGAAATTAAGCTATTTCTTCAAACTGATTTCCTGTCATGACATGAGTAATAAGAAAACTCTCTATCACTTAATAAACGAAGCCCCACGAAGCTCCATATTTTTTCTCCCTGAAATGTATTTGGGCTGTTTATTTTATGTGAGCAACATGGGAAAACTGCCGTATATTTGGCCCATAATTTGGGAGAGCTGGCAATCTGCCAAGCAGCAGGGAAATAAATACCATAAAGGTTTTTCTTTTTTTTTGTCCTGGACTGTGGCAGCATGTGTGCGTTCCAAATGGGAACCCATTCCTCTTGTTTATGCAGTGTTTGGCAGGCCTTTGATGATCTCATTAGTATTTACTAAGCGTGTGACAGTTCTGCTGGTCATCTGTGCCATTTTAAAACACATATGGCAGGAGAAAACAAAGCGTGAACTTGCAAGGTGGTGTCAAACTGTAATTGATCCGCAGCTTCTGGCTTGTTTCAACACACTCATACAAATGCACACAAATCCAAGCACACAAACACAGGTATCTGCCAAGGCACTGTTGTTTGCATAGTTGTGATTGCCCCGCACATTGTCCATGTATTCTACTTCTGTGGCAAGGGAAGGCACTGTAGGAAACCCACATTTTGTCTTTATTTTGTCTTTGCCATCTGGCTGGTTTCTGGTCTTCTAAGCTGTTTTTATCCGTAAGCATTTACTGTCCTTTTCACATCAATGCAAGATTGATAGGAGGATTATTCTGGTCTGATCACCAGCATTTAGACAAACAGGAAGAGGGTATTGATTTGATTTAAATTACATTTCCCCTCCCTAACTGCTGTTTGTGGTGACTTTCTCTCTCTCTCTCTGAGCGGTGTCAGCTGACAACAGTGGCTTTTTTTGGGTCTGGTTGAAAAGATTTGTATTGACGCTGGTCGCCTCTGGTGAAACAGGACAAATACAGGAAGGTGGAGGCGTGTGTTTATCCATTCCTCCATTTGGCTGAGGCCAGTATTGACTTTGCCCAGTTTCGATCTGCAGTGTTTGGTGCTAGTGCAGCTTCCCATGTTTGGCAAGAACACGAGATCTTCTCAATACACACACACACACACACATACAGTACATCTCTCTCTCTCTCTCTCACTCTATCTCTCTATCTCTCTATCTCTCAATAACACACATACACACATACACGGATACACACACACACATAGACACACACACACACAGGCAAGTGTTATTGAAGTGGTGAGGGCTGGCAGAAGGGTGCCAACTCTGAGAAATACCCACCCCCCCCACACACACACAAAAAGTATAAACAATACACAAGCCATCATCGTTTCATCGCTCTTCATGTACCGCCGGTGTACCACATCAATGCCATGCCAATGTAATGACAGCAACAAGTCTACTATGTAACCATACTATGCAAAAAGAAACCACTTTCCACAATGATGGAGTCCCCCTCCCTCCTCCTCCTCCTCCTTCTCCTCCTCTTCCTCCCCCCCCTCCCCCCCCCTATGACTGTTATCTCCCAGGGTACCCCGATTACGGGTTCTATTCCTCGCCCAGCGACCAGAGGGGCCCCGCGTTCTCCTTCGCGGACTACGGCTCCCTGGGGCCCCACCCCCCTCAGCTGCTGCACAGTGAGCATGCCACGTCCGCCTGCCACTCCCCCCTGCAGCAGACGCAGCCCCAGCCGCAGCAACAGCAGCAGCACCTGCACAGCCCGGATCAGTTTAAGAGCCCAGGTGTGTACCCCCAAACCCCCCCCTCCTCCTCCCCGCCCCCCACCCCCCTCACTCATCGCCTGCACAGCACTGCAACCCAGCATTCCGTAACACATCGTCTCATCTCGCCTCCTCCTTCCAATGAGTGATCCATTGATTGATTGACACAGATTTTACTCTTTTTCCATCACGAGAGTGGGGGAGGGGAGGCGCCTAGGGGATCTGACGGGGATAAATGTGTGAAAAAAGAGACAAGGAGGATGTGTTAAATTAATGATAATGGTGGTGAAGATGATGATGAGGCGATGAAGACAAAGTGTGCTATGAGAGCAGGAGTGCGATGAATAATGTCTCTTGTTGGCACTTTGTTTGCATACTGGATGCTCTGCATGCTGCACGTCTTTTTATTTACAAATGCAACATCGTGTGTTACTTTGATTTTTTTTGCTCTTTTGTCATTCTCATTATTTTTTCCATTGATTGATTGTTGTTTACATACTGCCATGCATGTGTATTTGTCATGCTATATGCACTGAGCATGGAGTTAAAACTGTGTGTGACACCATCAGAAGACATCAACTCAAAGCACACCCCATTTAAACTCCTGCGGTATGCAGACATGTCAGTAGCAGTTACTTACTCACATGAAGAGTTCATCACAGCAGAGTAGGTCCTCATATTACTTATTTCTATGAAGGGGAACTTGGTCTCATCAGACCTGACCAAATCTATAGTACTAAGTGTCAAAGTGTAACCCTAAAATGTGTATGTAATGGCTTTATTTTTATTGACATAACTGAACTGTGATGAAACACATCAGTGCTGGTTTCACTATTGATGATATTGACAATTTATATAGTAATCTGCATTTTATTAGTTGAAAATGGCTCAACACACCATCTATTGATCCTTTCAAAGCCAATGCTGACGTAGAGTCAACTGTTTGGCAGGAATTAAAAAAAAAACTTCTTGTGTAGTCTTAAAGACCAGCACATGTCGTGCAGTAGGCTAATTGTGGTAAGTTGTTAAATGTTTGAATATGAATAATCGCATGCAAAAAAGAAGCATTTATCATCAGTATTCAAGTGCACAGCCATGCCATCTATAGTAAGACAAGGTTTGCGAGGTCATGCGTTAACCTAGCTATTAACTATCCCAGCTATCTCTAGCTTAGGAAACCATTTCCTTAGCTAGTTAGCTCACATAGCAACCATTGCAACCAGGAAACACACATTTGCTGCATATCCTGAAGTGAATTTTGGCAGCAGCTGGATTGCGTGTATACCGCAAGCATACTTCATTTGGTAGGACAAAAGCAATGAAAAAAAATCTGGATTGGCTTCAGTAATTTAACATGTTAAATATGGGGACAATGGCCATGATGTACGTAACTAACATTTTACACAGGTTAGCAGCCTAATTGGTATACAACCAGTCTGCACAGTATCAAGAACAAGTATGAAACACTCCTTGTTTTATTTAGTAGCAGTAACCTGACATAATATTTGTCGCAAGCAATTTTATTTTTATAGCTAGCTAACAAAGAGGCATTATTTTAATTGAAATATTCAAACAATTCATATGGATGCAAATCTCATTCATGTTTTCTGTTACATTTGATATTGTTTGTCTTATAAATTGGCATAATTTAATAGTCTAGGAGGAACTGGCTTGCTATTACCTCTGAGCTGGTCTAAATTGACTTTATAAGATACACAAGATATTAAGCATGACATCCATTCAGTGTGTCAAGCTGCTTATGTAAACCCTTTTCTCGAGTCCCCAGTCGGGTACTTGCACAGTATTCTACTACTTATGGGCTCCAAATATGTGAATGACAGCTAATTTAATTTTACAATCATTTTTTTCCAATACATGTTGAAGGACTGACAACAAAAGCTAATGAATAATAGGGCCTGAAATGTGTTGGTTGGATTGAACTGATGCTGTGTGCCGCTGAAGCTGCTCACCTATTGAGGCGCTCTCTTGATGCTGTTTAGGCTCAGTACTCCCAGCACCTGACAATGCATTTGGATAAGAACTGTTGACAAAAGAAAGCCTTGCCTGATGTCCTTTTCTCAACCCCAAAGGCTTTTGCTGGTCTGCAGATTTTGCCAATTACCAAGACTATAGTTTGCTGTGAAAACAAGAATGAGCCAGTCAGTAATAGCTTCCCCCTGCAATAATCGAGGGAAAGGGCCCTGATTAGAATACTAAAGAACACCTAGGGAAAAGGGAAAGATTTGGAACAGGACTATGACAAACACTTAACAGCCCAGTGTAGTACACTAAATCACATTCAACATGTCAAATGTATAGTTTATGGTAGTGCTTATAATCATATAGAGCATCCTTTTTTACTTGGTCCAGGCCTGGTAATAGACATTGTTGGGTGTAGTGCTGTTGTTTCACCTCAACCTATTTTTGGTGAGTTGGCATGTTGGGATTAGGAAATCATTTACCACTTCATCACCTGTGATTGGATGTTATCTTTCCATGCCGGCACAGATGAGTTTGTAGTACATTTATTCATAATGCTTTTTTTGGATCAAGGCTTTTAACTCCTGATTTTTGCTCCTCCAAATTGGTTTCCACTTCCTATGGGTTTCTTCCATTTCAATAAAATTTCAATTACATTTTATTTATATAGCACCAATAACAATTGAAATTATCTCAAGGTGTTTTACAGAGCCCAGAGCCTGAGACCTCAGGATTAAGGCGAAAGTGGCAGGGAAAAACTCCCCTTTTACCTGGAAGAAACCTTGAGCAGAACCCAACTCATAAGGGCAGACGCATCTGCTTGGCGATTCATTTATACATAAGGATAAACATATTAGCATACATGTGACAAATATACATGATACACACAAGATTACATGATACATACAAGATGGTATATACGTGATACATACAAGATACAAATGGAGAAAAGCAGCATTCAAAGAAGTGGTTGAAGAACAGCTTAGTGTGTAGACAAAGTGTTTATAATGCCAGTATGCAAATATAATAATCATACAACATATTTAGGGTCATACTCATAGGGTTCCTATTAATAGAATGAATTGATGATTGTGATCATATTAGCATATAAATGGTTTATTAAACTGGCAATCCGAATGCATGTGTGATGCATTGTAGGAAATGTGTAGTAGAACTTTGGACATGATTGTTACCTAGGAATGGGTAGCAGAAGCAGAGGATGGCAACACCTGCAGTGAAGAGTCTAAAGGGACCGTGGAAGAGAGAAGGCTCAATGAGAGAATGGAATTAGGTACTCTAATAGATTTAGTAGTTTGATTTACATAAACTTAAACGTAATCATAATAGTGGAGAACAACGGTCAAGGCAATCAGCATTGGAGGCAACACTGCTATAGGGAGAGAGAAGAGAGACAAGTTAGTACACAAATTAAAAAAGACATGTTCCACTTCTTTTTCTCTGGCTTCTTTCCATACCTTGGACTTTTCATTTCTCGTTTGAATCTCTGTCTCCTGAGTCTTCAAGTCCTGTACATTAATAGACCTCCCTCCCAATGAATATCCAAGTGGACTAAAAGCTTCCGGCCACGGAGGGGTTTGATTTAATATTCCCTGTTAATGGAGACTGTCACAGAGAGCTGGATAGAGAGAAAAATGAGCCTGGCCACCGTACTGGGGCCCTGGAGTTTTTTCAAAGATAAGTTATTTCGTTGAACTGGAGCACCGTAGACTTGTCTAATTTGTGTTTTTTGAAATGTAAATGTTGCTGATGCCTCTCTGTTTGCTAGGTTGAGTTGTATACATACAGTTTTAACGATAAGCGATAAAAGCCTACATCCATTATCTTAACGTTTTTCTCTCTCTCTCTCTTTCTTTCTATTACTCTGCCCTCACATTTGTAACGACCATCATTAATGGTTTGGGATTTTCTGACGGATGTACTATGCCTTCCAAAATTAGCTAGTATTGCCCTCTCCATCTCAGGTCTCAGAATTTTTTCTCTTGCCCACTGTGCCTCTTTATCGCTCTTCTCTTTGAATCTTTTTTAATGTAATCTAATCTTATCTAATTAAATCTCTTTCCCTTCACATACACCGTCTTCTGAAGTCATCCATACATTCGCCAGACTATATAGATCCTCTACAACAGAAGCTGTGAGCCCAAAGCCCTCTTAGTTCTGGCATGCTCCCCTACATCTGTCTCATACCCAATATCTCTCGAGGTCACTTCCTGTTCCCCTAACCAAAAGCAAGAAGCTGCTTAGGTCACTTCCTTATCTGTACCTACGTTTATATATTTCCGCTGGACGAATAAGCTTTCTTTTAATGCTGTGGAAAAGGGACTCTGTGATGGCCTGGTACCCAGGGCACCTGTAGTAATTTTCTTACCGTTGCCAGGTGCCAGTGTGCTGAGATGCCCACGATACCGGCGGGGCCAGTAATCACTCTTGTATATTTAAAGAAGCAGAGGGAGAGTGTGGGGAGAGAGGGAGAGACCTCTCGCCAAAGTGACAGGTGTTGATTAGATAGGGGGTGTTGTGCCAGAATTCCCCGGTGCCATCCCAAAGAAGTACTCACGAAGTGGCAAGTCATATTTTTGATGACAGCTGGAAAAAATACCCCACAGTAGGTGTGAGAAGAGGAGGGGAGGAGTGAGAGAGAGAGAGGAGAGTTAGAGGACATGATTATGATTGAGACCTGTAATACACTTTTTGTCAGTTCATTTTACCAATCCAAAGAATCCCCCAAAGAGGAGTCCCTGTAGTGATCTTTCTCTGTAACACCCCCTCGTTTCATACCCTAGCAGCACAGTTCTAGCTCTGCTCTGCTCTGTCGATTGTTAGTTGTGCATGGCCATTTGTAGGCACAGATTAATAATAAAAACAAGTACCTGTGTGGTTTTGAAGTAGACAGCTGGTCAGCTCGATATGTCATTTCCATGTATTGATCTACACACAGGCTCTAAGCATGGAACCAGTTCATTTCTCAATTGGTCTTTGATCGTAACTTTATGAAACAATTTCAAAATATTCCATCTTTAATTGACTTGAGCCTGGTAGACACATACATACCTCCTTAGTCAGTCCCCCAGGAAATCGTGATTTAGTTTTTTTTATATATATTTTTTTTTTGCGTTCAAAATAACAAATTTGTTTGTCATTTCATGCAACAAGAGCAATCATTTTAGATGTGTTCTATGCTATGTTCTCATAGTTCTACGGTCATTTCATCCATGTTACTGAAATAAGCTTAAATAAAATGTCATGCTTTGAACTGTATTCCCAGTTCTGTAGTCCTGATTCAGAACATTAATCATTAGTAATCCTGTTCTATTGTTTAAAGAAACCTGAACAGAAAACATGATTATTCAAAATGTGTTTACTATTCCTTACTTCACCGATATTCTTCTCACGCTAATTAACCTTCAATAGGCCTATACGTGAAATTTAGAAACAGGATTTTATTTTAATGTGATCTCCGTGCAAGACGATCAGTTGAACGCAACAGTATGGCAAATTTTACGTTCAAACACTCAATCTCACAGCTGTTTGCCAGGCAGAATAACATGCTGTCTAATACCAAGCTAACTTAACCACGGTCGTGGATCCCTAACACACTGAACAACTAAAACTAAGCAGTGGCAGGAGTTGACAGACTGTGCAGAACCTCATACCACCATCAGGAGGCGAGAAGAAGCGGAAATACGTTGAAATTTAACAGTTTTTTTGCAGTTGTATGCAGTATAACTAAAATACATGCAGTGTCATGGAAACAAATGCATTAAATAGCTAATTTTGCGTTCAATTTGCAAATCACAGAATTGCGAAAAACTGAAGGGGATGCCCTGCTTTATTGGTTTGATTTGTGTCAATCTTTGATAATTATTTTATTCATTTATTTACAATTACAATTTCATTTTTTTTCCAGTGTACTAGATAGTGTACCTGTTTTATTTCTTTGTTTTGTGCATGCAAGCTCGTCGCTCAGCACGTGTGATCTCTGCACAGCACCAGTGCTAAATAGCTGCCCTGCTTCCCCTGGCAGGAGGTAACCCAGCACGGCCTGGAGGCTTCCCCGGTGCCAGCAGCCCAGGGCCTGTGGCTGACCTGTACGGCCCCACCAGCCAGGACTCTGGCGTGGGGAACTACATAAATGCTGCTAGCCCCCAGCCTGCCTCTGGCTTTGGCCACAGCCTTGCCGTAAGTATCTCCATACGCCCTGATCCAACCCATGCCCCCGCCCATCCATGCCCCTCTACCCCTAGGTCACCTTAAGCTCAGCCAACACAGGTCACCCCAGTCCAGTCCATCCTCACTCTCCATTAATCTCCACTGTTCCAGCTCTCACCCTCTGGCACTCGCTCTTACACACTTGCTCTCTATTTTACCCTCCCATAAAATGGTGTGATATCCAGCAGCGACAGCCATCTACATTGTAGCCATTTCAACCCAGTCCAATCTACATATCCATCCAGGTGGATCCATGCATCCGCCTCCCTCTCTTTATGTCCTCTTTTCAACTTGATTTCTCACATTTCGCTGGTGCCTATCCATCTGAAGAAAGCTAGTATCAAAACCATGCCTTAATATTAACCCCACCATGACAATTCATTATGGCTTTGAAACACACCCAGTGTAGTCAGAGGCTTGCACTCAGTATGAGGGCATTTTCTCCTTAGCGATGTAGCAGATATTTCCCATTTGCACATTGGGTGTGATTAATGAGCTTTTAGACTTTAAGTTCATTCATTGTAAGTGAGAATCTCTATAATGACTTACAAATGTTGACCAGATTCTGCTGGGGATAACCAGTAAGTAACACTGCTTTAATTAAGAACATAACAGAAGTCTCAAGCCCTCCCAGAGATATTTCAGGATGCCTGGAATTCTGGGTATGAAATTGAATAGAGCTCATTTCTCTCCAAGCCCTCGTATCTAATTATCGCAGCCCTAGACTGCATTCAGAGCGGCTTTCAGAGCAGAGAATGGCCTCAGAATGTGTGTGAAATGTAAGAGATCGCACAAGACCACAAGCGAGCAGGTGCTTGCTCTCCATATAGAGGCAGAGCCGTCGGGCAGTATTTCTCTCCGCGAACATTTCATCATCTTCCAGTTCTCACATTCCTTTTTTTGTCATCAGCCTCAGTATAAGAAACTGTGAACATACAACACCTGTCATCAACACAATAATGTGTCAGAATGCTGTGTTCAAGTGCCAACAAGATATATTAAAGAAAATACTTTTTCCCTAAAAAAAAGAAAAAAAAGTATTTTGCATCCACAGTTGCCTCGTAGTCTCTTTCACTATGTTGTTGTTCCGTAGTTGTTTCAGCCCCCAAACATCCGCCCCACACATACACGCTCACAGACACAGACACACACACACACACACACACACAAACCAGTAAGACAGTGAAACAAGTCCCTGGAAGGAAGGAGAGCCATCATGAGTGTGTGTTCTCCTGCCCTTTCCACACTGGCAGGCGTTCATTACTCTGAATGCCTTTTGTTTTACCCTGCCTGTAGTTGGAGGGAGGGAGCGCAGGGGTGAGGGGGTAGTCAGGCAGGAGCAGACTGTTACCTACGGGGGGCTGATGAGCAGGCGCGGGCAAAATCACTGCCTATTGTGAGAATTACCCCTATTCCCGTTTCTCCTCTGGTCTGCTGTGCGAAAAGGGAGAAAAAAAGGAATAAAGAAACTACTTACAGGCACAAGTGAGGGGAAAAAAAACATTGAGACGCGTTGAGAGAGAGGGTCAAAAAAATGGAGAAGGGCATTTTTATGCCCTCTGTTTGTTATGTCTTTGATCTGTCTGGCATTTGTCCATTGAACGGGCGGTGAATGCTCAGAAGGGACTGAAAGATAACTGTGAATTGTGCAGCTCTCCCCTAAACGGGACCGCACATTTCTCATTAGTAGATTCTCCAAAGGTAAAGCATGCTTTCACATTCAGAATCATCTTATTTTATTAGTATTTTATTATTATGTGCCATTATTATATATAAGATAATTTGTACCCCTTGTAGACACAACGGTTTCTTACAGTTAATGGAGGTGTTATTTCAGAGACAAACAGCAATGCGTCTCAGTATTTGCTGAAAGCTTGAGCCACTGAACAGATTTTGACACATTTTGTGATTTCAGAAGTTCACAGTCAAATTTTAAGAACTGCCCCTTCTATCTGTTTGTTTTGTTTGCCTTTGTGGGCATCCATTTTCCTCCTGACATCAATGCATCATTGCCTGAAACTGTTTTGCTGCATGATTCTGTTTTTGATTTTTATTAATGAAATATAATGTTAGCATGAATGCGATTCACTGCGGGAAGCATCAGATATGCTGAAAAGTTGTTGCCTTTGATGTGTTGGTTCGCCACCTTTCCTTGGAGCACAATCTGTGTATATTATCAACAATTTGTAGCCTCTTTACAGAGAGCAACATCAATTTGCTAAAAGTTGAACTAAATATAGAAAAGTGGTATGCAGTCTTTTGTCCTCAGTGAAATCCCTTTCCTGACAAAAGATCTCCTTCCAATATAAAAATGTCATTATCACTGAATTCCCTCCATTGTGATGGGGAGGTATTATCCAATCTATTCAAGCATAAAGGTGTGAAATATCCGGTGTAATGGGACGCATTTTGTTAACTGCAGTCGTGGGTAGCACAAGAGACTCCATGTAATTCTGTCTCTCAAAATGCGTCCACTGTATTTGTTCCCTGGAAGAGAGAAGGGAACACAGTTCCTCACCTCCAAAACGACTCTAATTCCAAAGGTTATCACACTTTCATTTCCATTCATGCTGACAGCACATTGTATGAATAAAGTATACTTACCTGCAGTAGATTCTTTCTTTTTTCTTTCTTTGAAATAAATGCATACTGACTCAGGAACTAACTGTACACTTTTAGGGTCCCTTGATTGCGACAGCTTTTACAAATGGATACCATTGAAACCCTAACAGGTGGTTGGTTGCCATCTCTATCGAGGTAGCTATAATATGCCATTTAAATCATTCATTTAATACTTAAATGTTTATTATTATTATTATTTGTTGATTCCTGATTTATGACATAGTAGCTGTCTTCCATTCGCCTGCCCAGCCTTTTCTCCCTTGCTTTTATTGCTTTTGAAATAGTACATGTCTAGTTGTCCATCCTCCCACAACTGTTGAAGAAAAATGACAAAAAAGATTGTCTTTTACAGGGTGTCATTGGCAAACACAAAAGACAAGATAGTATTTTGGACTTGAGACACAAATGCATTGTCTCTAGCTCGGGTGAAACCCTTTAAAAGAGAAACACACGTCTTTCTTGTCATTTTTCATTTTGTAAATAAGAATTATGGTGAATGCTCCTCATTAATACCCTATCTGACCTCGCCCTATGCCAGATGTGACTGCATCTGCATTCTCCCATCTGTTTTTGTCATGTTTATTAAATGTGACTTGGTTCACTCAAACTGTTCCGTTGCTTTCTGTTTGTAATCTAGTGATGAGGGAAACTGCACAAAGTCTATACTGAATAAGTTGACAGGATATTTTCTGTTAACTTCTACATTGTCAAGTCTCTATTGGGTTTGTCAGCTGTTGACACTTTGAAAGGCTTTTGTGAAAGCGTGAAGAGTTTTGATTGGGGTCATGAGAGATAGAGTTTCCAGAATGGATTTTTTTTCCACATGTTGAAATATCCATGCTTGTCCGGAGGTTTTCATTTTTGCTGCTTGCTATTTTCTACCATTATTACTATTTCACGGTGAAGCGGGGGTCAGAGTAATAAATTATCTTACCCCATTAATCTGAGCCTGTGTGAATCCCACAAGGCTATTTTGCTAAATACTCAAGAGGACTTGGTCAAATCTCTTTCTTCTAATCCCACACAATTTTTTTTCTCTAATACACAATTTTATACTCTCTTAATTTTGTATTTATCTTCTATACCTCCTTCTCTACCTCTCTCTACTTTTCATATTTGATCTGTTTGTATTTACTGCCCTCTCTCTGTCCTGACACTGTTTCAGCACCACAGTCGTACGCAGATTCTCCTGAATGCATGAGTGAAAGGATGCTATGTTTAACATAGAGCACTAGACTCTATTGTGTGTGTTTGTGCTCTGGGTCTGTAGCCTAGCATGAGTGAAAGGATGCTATGTTTAACACAGAGCCCTAGACTCTACTCCTCTTCAGCTCCGGCCCTTTGCAGTCAGGGACGTGAATACAATGAGGTCAAGGATCCCACTCAGATTCCTCTCTCCCTCTCTCTCTTTCTCTCTCTCTGTCTCTCTCTCTCTCTCTCTCTCCTTTACTCTCTCTCTCCTTCTCTCTCTTTCCCATGCCTGACTAGTGGTTTTGGCATTGAGTCTCCTGTGCTTTGACGTCTGATGTGATAAAGCCCTTTCCTGGCTTATTTACCTTGGGTTGGCCTGGAGTAGCCTCCTGGCAGAGTTTGTAGTGGGAGCAATGTGGTTGATCCATTTCCTGTGGAATGACCATGACATTACCATATTCATTTGAGCTCAAATAAAAAAAATGAATATAGACTGACTAATAAAATGGGTCAGGTAATACAATCCAAATCCACAGTTTGACAGACAGTAGTGTTTGCTGCGTTGCTGTGTTAGTTGGTTGTGCTAGTACCCAGCGGTGGAATGCCGCTACACATTTTCCAAACGCATTTGTTCATCAGAGAAAGCAACAGTATGGTGCAGTTTCGGTCAACCAGTCCAATCCTTTCATTATCTTGGCACAGTAAATACACTTCATATGGAATGGACTGTTTTTATGTACTTACTCATTTATTTTATTGTGTCAGTTGTTGCCCGTGCATGCTGTGAATGACTAACATACAAAAAACAACATTTTCTCTGTAGACCAGTAGAACAGTGCAATATGGTAGTGATGAATGTACTGCATGCATTGTGCTTAGCCCACTGATTCATATGTATAAAATACATTATGGCCATTAATCCCTCTCTGTTGGGTGGATAAATTATGGATTTCTTTGCAGGCAGCAATTGGCATAGCACTGTGTTGATTTGACAGGCCACAGCTAATTTCAATGACAAACACTCGATTTTGGCTGATGCCGTGACACCAAATCAAAGGCTACATTTAGCAGACCCAGAGAAGGAGCGGCACACGTCTATACAAATGTGTCAGTGAGAGCTCGGGCACAATGCTGTTGTGTTACCATGGCAAAACGCACACCTGGGTTAGCATGACCTGCTTTCAAATCCTAGGCTGAATCCCCGTCTGGAGTGCCACATGGACGTGGTTAGAGTAGCCGGTCCATTGGTTCCCATTGGTTCCCATTGGTCTCCATTGGTCTCCATTGGTCTCCATTGGTCTCCATTGGTCTCCATTGGTCTCCATTGGTTTCCATTGGTCTCCATTGGGCTCCATTGGGCTCCATTGGTCCCGTTGCTCTAGGCAAACTCAGTCAAGGGCAGAAAAGTGTGTCTCTAGCCCATGTGTGCAGGGGGAGGGGGAGCGATGTTGCCATGGCTACTGATGGATCTGTGTGTTTGATTCCAGCAGAGTTTGTCAGGAGGCCCGGGGAAGACAGGGCGGAGTTTCTAGTGGGTTCTGTGTACAGGTAATGCAGTGAGAGAAAAAGAAAAAAAAACACAAAAAAAGACAACCACCGCAACATCAAGCACTACATTGTGATACACGACGACGCAGGAAAAGACTGTGGAGATGGCACCACCTGAAGAACAAAAGAAACACACACAAATATATGAGTGAGAAAATTGTTTAGTCATCTCAAGAATGACAAATAATGGTGATGATAGAAAATCTGCTGTACTATATCTAAACCTGGCATTGGAGTCCTTTGTTATCCTTCTTTATATCCCTATCTTAACAACAGTACTTTAAGATTATGGCATTTTTCCTCTTTCTGTGTTTTCCTTTCTGATTAGTTGAGTTGATTTCCTTATTGTCTCCTATGATATAGTCTTTTAAATATTCAATGTCAAATTTAATCTCAATATGTTAGGATTTATTTTCAACATTTCTATGTAATCCGGCTCATTTCTTCGTTTCTTTTTTCGTTTGAGGTTCGAGTTGGTGCAATGGATGTTTATTTTCACTGTTAGTATCAATCCTCAACTGTCAAATCTTCAGGTGTCATTTTGCACATGCAAGAGCTGATTGACATAGAAAGGGTTGAAAGAGGAGGAAAATGTTTTTAATCCAACCTTAAGAAAGTGAGTGTGTAACTAACTAATAAATCTTAGTAGCTATGTTTTTGTTCCTTGTAATGTTTCGTTAACCATAATTACCTATTTTGGGCAATAAGAGGACTATAATATTTTCACAGTCCTTTTTTTATAAGTGTCTCTTTTTGTTGTCAGGACAAAAAAGAAAGGCTTTTTTGCTTTTAATACTTTGTGAATTCAGATTTAAAAAAAGAAATATGTAATATGTAAATATTATTCCAGTCAGTACATTTAACCATTTGAGAAAGAAAGATATTTTTGTGATGGTGTGTCTGTCCTGAAGGCTGTTACTGTGCGAGAGCTCGAAGATTAAGTTAAAAGCAAAGACTTTAAAAGCTCTAAGCAGTACAAGAAAAAAAAGAAACATTTGTAGCACAAATGCCGTTACTACCCCACCGAGGACAAGTTCCTATCAAGAAAAAAGTACTGTTGGCTTGCTCTGTAAATATATTTGGCATTATAACTGTGTTAGTGTCATACCAGCATATTGACTAGATAGTGACTTCAAATGTACACATCTTAAATAGAACTGTAATGAAACGTTGAGAAAGGGTTGTTCCACAACACCTTCCTGAGAATCAGACCTGGTTAATTGTCTTTCACGGTTGATTAATAATAATTTTTGAAAAATCAGCAAAGAAGAAATTATGAGGAAATCCAAAGCACACATTTTACTCTTAACAGTTTCAAAGAAGAGGAGGAAAAAAAATTCAAATATATATATGTGGTTTTAGACATTTCATTATAATTACACAGATTGGTGTTTTTACTTTTTAATTTCCCCTTTGATCTAGTTTGTTTTTAGTTTGATGTGTTCCCCTAGAAGTCTAAATGTCTTTTTTATTCAATGTAACACAAGGCAATATTTCAATAGTTTGAGGTTTGAGAGAAATGGCTTCTGAGTTATTTTGAATGAATACGGAAAAACCAACGTTTTATACCATTACCTCAGTCATGTGAGTTTTATTTTAGAAGAGATGTCAAAGTAATTTATTTTAGGCATAAAGAAAAGAAACATTTGAAAATAATGAATGGATTGTTTTGAGATGAAATCATTGCACTGTGACTTGTAGGAAACAATTTACCATTTTCTATTTGCACATGAAAAGTGACGGCTATTTAAAATGGTCTCCACCCGGGGATTTATATGAAGGTTTGAGGCAGAGGGACGTTAATGTCACTTGTTTTGCATCATTTACAAGCTAGCCCCTACAGTGAGCCCCAATAGGCCTAGGCCGGAGGAGACAGTAGTACTGTTGTAAAATCACTGTCCAGTGGGTTGTAATTAGTAAGTTATTACAAGCCATTGTTTAATGTCACAAACCAATCCATATATATTACAAAAGTTTTGAATGCAGCCTGCAGAAACACTGAAATAATTCTAACCCTAGCTGCTAAACACACGTCTCCTCTACATGTAGGGACTGGATTTGCTCGAGCAAAGAGAAATGGCATTAAAAGATATGCTTTAAGATGAAAAAAAAAAAAAAAGAGTTGAGTGATATTTAAAGGTATGAATCAATTGATGTATATGCTGATGTTTATCTTCTCTGAAAGTATGTTTTATCTTGTTTTATGTTATTTTATGTCTTTGATTTCTGATACAACATTTCACTGAACAACCAGGTGAAGTAGAATGCTGGATTCTTTTTAGACACCATGGAGAAAATTGATAGAGTAACAATGGTAGACACTTCACAAAGCGGTCTGTGCTTATGGTTCACTCTTTAAAAATGTATTTAAAAATGAAAATGATGATATAATCCCTTAAATCATTTTATTTGAATGATACTGAATTTGGGATTTTTTTTAAATCAATTTGTTGTGGTTGTTAATGATACTACTACTAATAATTATGATACAGATAATTATATAATTATGTGCTGTACTCTTTTATCATTTACTCTCTGTCTCCATTCCCTGTCACCACATACACTCTTATGTTGGTCATTGTATCTCAGTAGTGTATTTAAAAAACTAAAAAAAAATGTGACAGTGATGTCTATGATGCCAGTGTAGTGGTCAAAACCCCTTTGTTATTCTCACCTTTCCCCCTCCTTTTCCCCATCCCTTTCTCTCGCATTCATATTTTGTCTCTGCTCTCTCTCTCTCTCTAACGTTTGTCTCCCACTCTCCTAGTGAGTAGACGTAGATGTTATGTAATTAAGACTTAAGATGTAGTTGTAGTAGATTAGATTTAGGACCAGTGAGGATAGAACTTCCTCTTACTGATTATTAGTTCAACAACAGAAAATCAAATGCTAATGGTTATTTTCATAGCATTATTCATTTTTTTGTGTTTATCATTTTTTGTTCTGTCTTTTTCGCTAATCTCACATGGTTTCAACTAACCAAAGCTCTCACGGATTGAAAATCTACAAAATAAGAAATTGCTGTACGAAACGAATTGTAAACAAGACATCAATTGGATTCCCGCCCTTGAATGTTTTTAGAGGGGTGTGCCATACTACCTTAAATGCTAATGCTAGATATGCAAAACTGTTTTATTTTTTATCATTTTTTTTAAGTGGGACACAAGCTATAATTATGAAGTGGAGGATTTTATTACATGAGCAAGAAAGAAAAAAAACATATTTTTCTAGAAAGTTTTAACAGAATAATGATAATAATGATCGCATAATAACTATAAATATCAATGAAAACTCTACTGGGTTTTGATGTTTCTACTCTTAAATTTTTTTTCCCAATTGCCCATGGCGCTACTATTTTCAATACTGGTTTTATTTTCTTCTTTTTTAACAAGTCTGCCTAGACAGATCGGTAGTTTAGTTTCCACTCATCTGAAACATTATTTTTGTACTCCAACAACATGGAAACCAGCTCTTTGTCTTAATCAATGAACTAGCCCATATCCATTTAAATTTAGATGCTTTCAGGTGAGTTGCCATCTCATGATGATTTAGATGTCATACAGGGTTAGACATTTCTGTAGGTGCACACTCCTACACATACTGGCATTCAGTTCCATAGAGGAACCTATACATATATGAGCATGTAGGCAGGCACATTGATTGTGTGAACACTTTGGCTGACTCGTGCCCAGCTTTTCATCCCTCACTCAGAGCTGGGCATATGTAACTTTATGCCTCAGGTGCTGTGGGGTAAACACTTGACTACCACTCCTCTGTAGTTGAGGAAGCCAGATGCAGTGTGTCTTTTTTTGTTGAAAGAAGAGTGGTTGTCCTGAGTGAGTGAATTATTATTATTATTATTATTATTTAGGTGTTTTTTACCCTCATGGGTCTCTACTACTAACCGTTTTGCTGAATTCAGTTAAGCAATGGATGCTAACTGGCTTTACTGTATCCTCTAAACTGTTATAGATAGCGTTGCAGTTAGCAAGATATTTGTTAGAGTTACCAGTTGCACCTTTTGCCATTTACTGTACTGTACTGTATTAAAATAAGATATATAAAGTGAATGTCTTGCTCTAGTCTTTGATTAAAAGAAAGGCTGGTGGCCATTTTAAATAGTCTACACCCTCCCATTAGTTTCATTCTCTTGTTTTGTTTCTGATTTGATCTCGTAGCTTGGACTTTAAGGTAGCATGGCTCTGTTGCTGTACTTTTGTTTCTCATTGACAGCAGTTTACAGCTGATGAATGTTACACATCTTGCTAGACTAGTTAATTCATTGGAGAAAAAAAAAACTGTTGGTTTAAAAAAATATCTGAAAAAGAAAAAAAAATTGACCTGGAAGGTGTTGTGGGTGGGATTTGGAGTGTACTACCGTATCCATTTAAACTTGAATCTTGAGGCAAGTGCTAAGCAATGGTCAACCACTCACCCCGTCATCTTTACAATGCAACTCTACACGCACACACACTGTAATTACACGTGTATATATTTGTATACAAATACAGGATATATATGTATAGTGTATATATATATATCTTTGTTAAAATGTTTAAACTGCCTCATAGACTATGACTCTTCGTTATTGTTTTTCAAGCTTAAAGTGAAGTCCCTGTCACCTACTTCAAACATAGTAGTCAACACTGTTTGCTGTCAGTAGCTGTTCACAACCTTTGCTGCAGAGTTGCTGTGGAGTCAGTTGTAGGAGAGTTGTGTTTGTAACCAGGATATTATTGGAATATCTGTGTCGTATGAACTATAAAGTTGTAGTTTAGACGCTGTACGCATTACACGACGTGAATGTTGGTCACCACCTGATGCTGACTCTTGAGGGTGGTCTTACCATGTTGGGGGTCTCAGCACGGTGGAACAGGCCAAGACTTGTTATTATGAGGGGTTTGAGTGGGGACTATAATATTTCCCAGCCCCATGTCTCCTTAAGTGATGAATTGTTTCCATACGTTCAACTGTCGGTTGTTTCACTTCACTTACTGCCTTGCCCATTCCTTAACACTTGCCCATTTTTTAATGTTAATGGACTTTCTAAAACAGCGAGAAACTGACTGAATGGACAGGCGTCTGAGAGCATCTTTCAGGTCTTCTTGTATGGCTTGCTCAAGCCCTGTTGTAAAATAAAAACTCAAAAAATGGATGGGGCTCTCTCACATCTCAGATGTGGAAAGTATACTTTTATATTTGTATTTTCAAATAATAATAATAATAATGATAATAAAAATGTTTGTGAAAGGTTTCCATCCTCTACTGTGGTCCAGAAATCAATGTGTTTGTCTGGAAAAAATAATAAAAAAAATAAATAAATACTGTTTTCAACCATTTCACTCATGGTTTTAATTTTTCACTTCAATACCTGTTTTAATCTGGTGTGTGATTAATACTCCTTTGAATATACCTTGGAAAAGACTGTATGCCAGAAGATGCACAACATTAAAATGCACAAAGCTGATTATATAGCTGAAGACTTGTGTAAGTTTTTTTTGTGTTTTCCAAAATACTGAGTTGAAGAGCATGTCTTTTCAGCCAGTGATACTTCATCTGTTGAACATTGCCACTGACACTGAGGTAAATAGATAATATTTTAAGATCCATTCCATAAGTCACATTTTATATACTTGAATATTTTAATTAATGTTATCGTAACATGGTTTGGTTCTTTCCAACCGTTTAGTTCAGGCATAAATGGACTGGATTAGCTTGGCGTTGTTAGGCTAATTTTCAGAAGCTCAATTTTCACTGTGGGGTCATGGCATAAGCTGATCAAAACACTTGTAATGTAATTTAAGTGCCACCATCAAAATGATTGAGCAATTATGAACAATTGCTCTGTATATGGTTGTCTTGTTTGCTTGATCATTAAAATAATGAATGTAGGTACTTAGGTGAACAGGTACATCACAATACTGTACTTCAGTGCTTCAGCATTACTCTTGAACATCGCACGTTTGAATCGTCTACTTACCATCACACTCTGTTGAATGTTTTAGGGCTATATCTCACCTTCTCACTTCATGACTGCACACTTAATATTTCTTGGTATGAAAAAGACTAGAAGGAGTTGTGTAGAGCAGTGAGGCTCAACTGACCTGGCCTTGGGACCCAAAGTTTCCCATGACAGTTAAGATGTGACTCAAATGTCATACAATTCAAACTATAAAATAAACAAACAAATATAAACATAAACATTGGGCCTTTTTTAATCACTGTATTCGTAGCCGATAAGTCTGACATCACATAGATTTTAAATAGGTTTTTTTTAACCACACTGTCAAGTTATCTGGGGACTATTTGCTTCACCTCATATTCTTCATCAAACTAGCTCATTATACAAACATTTATGTTGATTTATTTTTCTTAACATTTCATTTTATTAACTATCCCACCAGTGGCATACCCGCCAGTAAGTCGAAGCCGATATCCTGGCACAACCCCACTCCGACTGTTCACCTTTAGTAATCACTCCACATTTGATAAAGTCAATTAGGCCCCGTGCCTACAGCCGAACCACCTCCGTGGAGATGTCCTTTACAAACCCCACCATCACTTGTCATATTGCTTTAATCATTTTGTCCCTGAGTACTATGCGTTCAATAACATGAGCTGCACATCATAATTCAGAGTGTTGGCGCCAGTGCACTTTCTCTCATAGACCACTTTTCAGAATTGGCTTCCTTTATGAATATATTTGAAGCTCCTAAGGGTGTTGATCAGCACATAGGACACCAGTTAGAAACACTTTTACACCTTTGGTTTAAAAATAGACGTCCCAACAACACTCATTTTCATACCTAGCCAATTCCTATCAAACAAAGGCCCAAACTGTCTGATGTACAAATGAAATGTAATTTATGTGTTTAAAAAGCTAAAAATGCTCTGTCCTCAAAGTAATACTATGAAGAAGCAATGGCAACAACATTGATTCCAGAACACAAAGAAAATGGCTGAGGTTTGACACAGCATTCATGTGTGTGTCTGACTATTACATTTATATTAACTCATTTTGCAGAAGCGACAACAATCACGTTCCAGTAAAATAGGAGACCTTGTTGTTAGCACTAAATACTAAATCTACTCAATATGAGTCTTTTACTGTGACATAACATTCACAAACATATAGTGATACATGTCCTGTTTGCATGGGAACATAAGATTTTCTTTGCCATAGATTTGTAAGAATAGAGAGGAAGAGTGCCCTTGTAAAAGGAGTTTGTTCTCAACTCATGTCCAACTGATAACCTTGATGGGCTTGTCAAAACAGCGCCAGTCCTGCTTGGACTTGTTTTTTGCTTTGTGTCTCTGGCTTCCTACTCTTACTTGGATGCTGCAGTCTGCATTTTACAAATGTTAACTACGGGCAGGGGACCCTCAGAAGATATGTGAGAGCACAGCTGAGTCTGTGATACGAGCCACTGCTCTTCTCCAGGAGCAGACTTCTGTCTGATCAGCGCTCAGCTCTACACAGTGCTGCCGTCGGAACTTTGTCAACCCAAAACTCTCACAGCTGGCACTGTTGTAAAGAATAGATTTTTCACTCTAGGTTCATATTAGTTTAGTGTTTGTCTTTGGAAAAAGGGATTTGGCCGTCTGTATTTAGCATCATTTTCCCAACAAAGACCATTCGAAATGAATGTTAATTTTGCTCACTATCACAAGTTTGATTTGAATGCTCATCAGTATCTCATGTTTCAAAGTAGACCTGAGGCCCAATGCTCGTCCGCTGATGACTGATACACCTGGCTCAGAGAAACGCCTGCAGCTGTTCCCCTTTCCAGAGTGACGAGCTTTTTTTCTTTCCCCAGATGAAAAATGCAGCACGAGGTGGCTGGCAAGAAATTAATGTCATATTTAATTTGAGACGCTGTTCCATTTTCAAATTTGAAATTGCACTGGAGGATTTCAGGTGTGACAGCTATTACAAATGTGAGGAAATCCATCACCTCCCTGCTCTCCTTTCTCCTTCACTCTGCTCTCCTTCTCCTCCTCCTCTTTACCCATCTCTCTCGCTCTCTCTCTCTCCCCCCTTCATGCTCGCTGTCTTTCTCCCCAATTCTGTCTTTCATTCATTGATTCCAACCCCTCATCCCCTTCTCTCTCTCTCCCTCTGCATTTTCTCTTCACTTCTTCATCAGTATACATTCTCTCTCTTTCTTTCTCTCTATCTTTTTGTCTCTGTCTTTCTCTCTGTCATCGTTGCTCTTGTCTGGAAGCCAGAGGAGCTTTCCCCCTGGTTGTCAGCATCACAGCTCCTGTCCTCCCACACCTGCTGGGCCAGAGAACTCGGGGAGAGACGGCACACTGCCTGACGTGACTCATCCTGGATGCTGTCAGGAATGGAAGAATTCTCACTCCACAAGACAGAGCGAGAGAGACAGAGAGAGAGAGAGAGAGAGAGCGCGAGAGAGAAGACAGAGCTAGAGAGACAGAGAGAGAGCGCGAGAGAGAGAGCGCGAGAGAGAGAGCGAGGCAGGAGTCAGAACATCACTCCTGCAGACGGAGGCCCTACTGGCCTCTTGTACGGCTTCAGCTACTGATTCTGTTCCACAGATTCAGTCTGAATACTAACAGCTCCCAGACAGAATCGAAAGAATTGTCACCCATGCTTACTGAGGGCTTCATTTACCTCTAATACTGCTATTAGGGAATGAAATGGCCCGTATCACATTGAAAGACTGATGAGTGATGCATATTTACTCTTTAGATTTGAAGGGGCCCAAATAGCAACTCATTTATTTTAACTCTGATGTTATGGTGTTGATGTATGCTGCGATCTTGAAGTGCTCTTTGAAAGTGTTTAAGTAGTTAATCTATTGGTGAAGCATTCTCCCTCTTACATTTGACATTTGACTGAGGGGTGACTTAAGGTGAATGAGCTCACCTACAGTTTTGTACTACCTCAGCAACTCATTCATTCATCAATGTTTATGTTTGAATCCGTACTAGTTCATCCCACAATGAAGTTATTTCACTAAAGTCCTTAACCATTACTACTGTTTCTGCTTACCAGGGGCCTCATGATTAAAGGCCGATCTAGAATGCTACAGTTGCCTATACATATGCTAGAATGCTAAAGTTGCCATACACATGCTAGAATGCTAAAGTTGCCATACACATGCTAGAATGCCATTCAGGAAGGGTTACCCTGAAGTTTTATTCCCTCATTTCCATTGACCTCTAACATGCATTCAACATTGGACATGGATGCTTGTAGCCACTTGTAACCACAGTTTACTTTGTGTCTGTTTCTCTCTCCCTCTTGATGTGTTCTGATTCCTGAGTGGTTGTCTGGCGTCTGCAGACTGCAGACAAGAAGTAATCAGTGCCTTCTCATAGAACATCCGCTAACCTTGTTATTAATGTCATCGTTTTACAAATCATGTCTTGCTGAGAGGGCTGCTTAACTGAAAACCAATACACAAACACACACACACACACACACACACACACACACACAAACACACACACACACACACACTTTAGAGCACAAGTCTGATTGCATCTGGAGACCCCAGTGTCACAGCGCTAAGCAACAGAAGCATCATCGCCGTGTCAGCTGACTACAGAGGACCAATTAAATTGTTTGAAAAATGACTACAGGTGTCGAAAGCCGTCTCCAGAGGACTCATTTGGAGAGCCGCAGTTCTCTGGCGTGTGCTTGAAGAGTGAGTCGCCATACCCTTTAAAACAGACTACATTTTTTTCTGTTTCTCTCGGCCTTCATGGTGAAATATCTCTGTGTGCCCACGTTTATCTTCTATCTTTTCACTCATTTTTCATCCCTCTCTCTATCAAAGTCATATTACATTCAAGCAACCCCCTACCTACTCTCAAAAATACACTTCGGCTATCGCCATTACAGTTTTTTCCTATCATTTTCGGCCATGGTCACTTTTTCCTATCACTTAACACAGTGGGCTTTAGAGACACACACCTCTGCATATCTGTTAACCTTTGGTGCAAAATGCACTACAACAACCACACCACAACCAATGCTGCCATAACTTAACACGTGTTTCCTCTCAGAACACAATGACCTAAAAAACACTAACATCTTGAAGCATTGCCAATTGCATATAAAAAATGTTGCTGTGTCCTCCAGTTTGGCATAGATTTCCTGTAGTGTTGCATTGAAAAAAGAGAAAAAACACACACAAACACTTCTTTGGACTACAGTAATAAAGTTTGTAATATGACAGTAAACAAATCATTCTAAAATGCTGAAATATGTCAATCCAAGCCAAGAATCTGCTGACAGTGTTCATATGTCGGTTTCCCTCTCACAATAGATGTCACAATTGACAAATGTTGTAAATGTACTTTACTGTTATTGCAAATACAGTAAATTAGTGTTTTATCAGAAACCTAAAATACAGTTTTTTCCTATCGTTTTCGGTCACGTACCCATACCATGGTCACTTTTCCCTATCACTTAACACAGTGGGCTTTAGAGACACACACCTCTGCATATCTGTTAACCTTTGGTGCAAAATGCACTACAACAACCACACCACAACCAATGCTGCCATAACTTAACACGTGTTTCCTCTCAGAACACAATGACCTAAAAAACACTAACATCTTGAAGCATTGCCAATTGCATATAAAATGTTGCTGTGTCCTCCAGTTTGGCATATATTTCCTGTGTTGCGTTGAAAAAAAGAGAAAAAACACAGACAAGCACTTCTTTGGACTACAGTAATACAGTTTGTAATATTACAGTATGACAATCCAAGCCAAGTATCTGCTGACAGTGTTCATATGTCGGTTTACCTCCCACAAAAGATGTCACAGTTGAGTGTGGTAAATGTACTGCAATTGTAAATACAGTAAATAAGAGAAACTTTTTGTACAGATCATTGTATATAGTGTTGCTTTTATGTAAAAAAAAGTAATTCCATGCCAATTCACCAAGAACTATGGTGCACAGGGACGGGGGGGGGGATCGAAATAATTACTGTAAAATAAAATAAATAAACTATAAACTAAATAATTTTTCTTATTCAAACATATAACTTCATTTGTCTGTCCAAATGCAGCATCTTTCCATCTACAGTGATCTAAATTACTGATAAGTTAGGTTTTGAACAGAAAGTTAACTGTTTTGAACAGAGTATCTAAACATTGGTAAAATATGCTGTAGTTCCACACCGTTTTGCCGGGAGTGAACATTGACTGGGGCAGGTATCCATGAAATTTGGAAGAAGGCGTCATTGCCAGCATTTGTATCTAAGCATAGGGGCAAGTAACCACAGTTTGGTTCACCTGGTCTACTGGTATGCTCACTGTGTGAAGTGTTTAGGGAATGTGAACATGGTTTTTTGGGGGGGGAAATTACGTAATACTGTATTTGATCAAGAAACAAATCACAAACACAACAGATTTTCGTCAACATCGTAACATATGGTTTCTCTTGCCATTCATCGTGGATAAAATCTTTGTGCATGCCTTATCCAGGCCTGGATGTCTTCAGGGGCTATGTCCATACACCCAGCAGCAATTGCCTCTAAAAGTGACATCTGGTTCTGTGGGCGTTGGTCATAGACTTTCCATCTCCATACAGAAAAAAAATCTCAGTGGGGTTGAGGAAAGGAGAGTACAGCGGCAGGAATAGGGACACCATCCTAGGATGCGCTGCAAACCACCATGTGACTTGGCGGGAGTTGTGAAAGGCCAGAATATCCCATACAATCACTAAAGTTGCTAAATTCTGCCTGTCTAGCTGTATTTCAAAAAAGGAAATCCATGCCAATTCACCAAGAACTATGGTGCACAGGAAAACAAAAATAATAATAATTAAAATAAAATAAATAAACTATCTGCTAAAATAAGAATAATGTTTCTTATTCAAACATATACAGTAACTTCATTTGCCAGTCCAAATGCAGCATCTTTCCATCTACAGGGATTAACGTAATAACTGATAAGTTAGGTTTTGAACTGAAAGTTAACTGATTTGAACAGAGTATCTAAACATTGGTAAAATATGCTGTAGTTGCACAGCGTTTTGCCGGGAGTGAACATTGACTGGGGCAGGTATCCATGAATTTTGGAAGAAGGTGTCATTGCCAGCATTTGTATCTAAGCATAGGGGCAAGTATCCACAGTTTGGTTCACATGGTCTACTGGTATGCTCAATGTGTTAAGTGTTTTGGGAATGTGAACATGGTTTAGGTAAATTGACTAAAACGATAGGAAAAAACTGTAACATGGCATTGTCGGTACAGTTAAATTACTTGAATACGTTAGTTGTTTGAGCTCTCAGTAGGTTTGGGCAACTAATGTTTTGTTCCTTGAAGCTTGCATTTGTAAAGTGAATACAAAAATATAGATTAGGAACTACACTCTCTCCATCCTTCTCCACTGAAGGAATGGCAGCACCCATTGGCAAGCTCATAATAGATCTCAAAACATACTAACCTGCTTCTTTACCAGTTACACAAACATAGCCATCAACGCAAGCACGTAATGCCCACACTTTGCCCCAACACGCAGCACTCAAGCCAGCCCTGACCAAAATAAGGACATGCTTCAGCAGTCCTGCTGGTGTTTACTCGGAGATGTAACAACATGGCCGCTCTGATGTGAGGCCTCTTTGAGTTGTCATGGCTGATGAGCATTTGACTTCTTAGCTGAGAGGCATCCTAATCATTTCCTCTCCTCAACTCTCCAATCATATCGTCATTAGTGCCAGACTCTACCTGCCATTAACAGCACTCTCTAATCAGAGCCCCAATCAGCCAGAAGCATCCATAGCTCTGAAGTGTTCCACACAGGAGTGGATCAGGATCATTCCTAAATTGCAGATGTTCTTTTTTTTTTTTAAGTGCTGAGCCCAGTGCACTTATCTCCTCAACTAAATCAGTGGTGAGAGTTATGGAGTTAAACAGAGTATCTCCAGAACTGTTTCAGCCTAGAGACAAAAGGAGCATTCAAATGAAGCATTCAACTTTAAATGCTAAGGTTGTTCGTTGGACATGTAAGTTATTGAACATTGAGGTTTAATGTTCAGTATACCAAGTATCAACTGGATAACTAGGGTTTCTGTGGAAATTATATTGATGGGCTACTGACTTATCCTTGAAATTGCCTGGATTGATAATTAGGTGGGAATCAAGCCACACCACATCTAGTCCTGCAAGGGTTATAATGGCTTTTAGGCACTAAATGCCCTGATTTGATTGCACCATAAATGTAAAAAGGTCTCTAATTTGAAAGCATATGAAATTTTCACCTAAGCACATTATTCTGAGATTTATTATTCCATTTGTGTCAGTCATTTTGGTCTCCCAGCCATGATTTGGAGAGGTCTGGAGGTCATTTTTCTCACCGGCAAAAGGCCTTCCTTGACAGACCAGTACATGAATATGAATATTGCAAGAGATTTGGGATATTTTTAGCCCAACTGAAACTGAACCAATGGCATTGCAAGGGGGACGGGTTTGCTCAAAGGTGATTTCTTAATTTGTGTGGTTTCATTACGTGCATAAAAAAAAGCAATCTCTCTCCTGTGACTGTGTCAAATTGACTCTGTACGGCAAAATGCACTCATCTGCATAGCTGTCACAGCCCCTCACAAGATCTGGCACCCAATAACTTCACAATGCACAGAATTACCGGTGTCAATTTTCGATGTGACACAGCAATTTACATTGCACACACTGCAGGGACAAGCGCATATTTCCAGAGCTTTGCGTGGTTAATGGGTGGAACGCTATTTGCATTATAATTTGGGGCGAATGTGAAGTGTAATCAAGCTACATTGACTCTTGTGGAAGTGCGGTGACATGGTAGGCGCTGAATTGGAAACATGGTGAGCACTGCATGCCACCCAGGCTATAATGTTAATACTAGTGTTGGCTTGTTTGTGTTGTTTTTTTTAGCCTTGTTCGTTGGCTTGTTGACCAGTATGTACTGGAAAACCCAAAGTTTGCCGCTTCGACATGCTCGGAAATGCCGATGCATAATGGTGAAGTGATCTGATGAGTTAAGATGTCAGTTAAATGTACAGTCCTCCATTATAGTCCTGTGCACTTTTTGTCTTATTCACTACATTTCTGCTTGTTCGGCTAGCTATCCATTCTGTGCGCGCGCTCAAAGAAATGGGGGGAGGGGGGAGTGAAAAAAGAAAGTGGCTCGTCTATGGAGTTTCCCTTGTCTGGGTATTCCCCGCCCCCTTCACTGCATTTCATTTGCTCAGTTGGTCTGGCGAACTACTCAATGGCGGTCCACTTCAGTCACGTAATTGGACACTCCTTTAACCAATCAGACCAACGATACAGATGACATACTTTGCAGTTTCTGTTCTGTTTTCAAAGAAAACTTGCCTTTGAAATCATCCAAGACAGGCACGAGAGCAGTATCAAAGTTTTGCTGTGCTTCCGAGGCCTCCATGTCGAATGTTTTCAAACTCTGTTTGCCGTCGATTTTGTTACGTAGTCGTGGTTAGTTCAAATCCGCCAATGGCGCGCCAGGTCATAGCCAGGTAGCCAATAGCCAGTTTGTGATTGGCTCCATGGATCCTTACAATTCCCCACAAAACTGGCATATACACTTTGCCAGACTGACTCTGGAAGCAAACTCAAATTGGCCAGAAGAAGAGGGGCGGGACTTCCCAGACAAGAGTTTCCCCCCTGTCTTTATTCAAAAGCATGGTCTTTCAATTGATTTATTCATTTCATATTAAAATGTTGCAATGTTGCAAATAACATGTCCTCTCTCTCTCTCCCTCTCTCTCTCTCTCTCTCTGTCTCACTCAAATAACCCCCGCTCGTGTGCAAATTTGCTCTTCTGCTCAAAACAGTCTGCACTCAGATATACAGTTGCTTGCACAAATGTCATGTGCTTCCCTGTGAGTGCAGGCTTTCTCTGAGCGCTCATGAAACTTCATCTTTAAGATTTCTCCTTTTTCTCCCGGATTGTTGTGAAATGACCCTATAAAAATTCACCATTCAATAGAATGCCAGGTATGAGAGTGACCAATGAAATTGTCACCCCTTTTCACCAACATGGAACAGGTTCTGTTCTGGTTTGCGCACCATTCTGAGCATTTCGACCAAAACATAAATTGGTTCAGAACCTGAAAAGTTGGTTTGCAGCTGGTACCTATAGAAAGTATTTTTTTCCAGTGTGAACCGTGACGATGCGACATGCAGGTAATCAATGCGCTCCAGCATCTTGCTACTAGTGTTTACTTCAGTTGTGCATTGTGCAATGCCCTTCATTGATGATGCACTTGATTACTCTGGTTCTGCCCAAAACTGGTTTGTTAGATGGCACCAAGGTAACAAGAATCCTGGACAGAACCAGGTCCCTGTTGGTCGAAAAATGCTAACCGTGTGCCTTACAGGCGGTTACTCATAGATAGCATACAATCATTGAAACTGTTGAATCAACGTTCCGCTGTCAACTTCAATTTCATTGAAGTAACATCAGACTTTAATGTTGATTTATCATCATTTTTGCACCCTTGATTCATTTTGAAAATCATAACTAAACATTAATAGGGCACTATGGTATCTCAGCTGATCTTAAACTACAGCAATAGACAATTAATATTGTGAAAATAAAGGTAAATGTAAAGGTCAGGTATTAAGGTCCTAAGAAATCATAACAAGAGCCACGACAAATGTCATTAAACATTATCATAATCTATATAGTAGCCTATTTTACATTATATAACAGCCTGAATAAAATACAGTGGACTAATGGAGAAAGCTAGTCTAATAATGTTGTATAAGAATTTCTATGCTGAACAGATTATCAAAGCAAACACATTTTAAGCCTCAGTCCACAACCAAAAAGAATGATATTCATCTTTACACCCCACCCCCCTTGCAAATGTGCTCTTTTGTGATGTGTAATATGGAATCATAAATTTCAAACTTCCACATAAGCACATCCGCATCCAGGCTTACCTCTTGTTCTGACCGTGTCTCTCTGCTTTACTGTGTTCTCTATAGACACAGTAACCACACTTCATGGCATCCTCTCGAGCAGGCTTCGATTGACATCAGCTATACACAACTCCACGGCTCTCCCTTGATAAAAATAGGAGTTAAAAATACTGTAGTCCAGAGGAGCTGTCCGCTGTCAGCCAGCTCTAGTGTGCAGTAATTGATGTGACATACTGTTGGGTACTTTATTGAAGGCTCTTAAGGCCGTACACTCCCTCCACCCACCACTGATGACTTATTAAAAATAGGTTAAGAGCCCATCACTGCTAAAATAAGCATTACTGAATCACCTTCAGGCTGTTGTAATTGCCAGATGCAAGTTGGCACGGCTAATGCTCTGTACAACATTTGAATCACCTTAATGCTGTCACCCTCATGAACTGCACTGAACTCTGACAATATTTCTGTTGCAATCATGGGGTACTCTGATCTTGTTGAAGTTAATGTGTTTGCTTGTTTGCTTTGTAGATATTTAGTATAAGCATTGTTACATCCCTATCTAGGCTAGCTTTTCCCCGGAGCACCACAGTAATAAGAGCATGATGAACTGATAGAAGAACAATCATGTGGAATTCTTTTTCATGAGTATTCATTCATCATCAGTCCTGATCTTGTCTGTCTGTCTTTGCTCTCAGGCCTGCCGATAACCAGGGGGATTCGCCCATGGCTTCATACAAGCTACTACTGTACAGGCTTACGTTAGCTACCTAGCTGGGAAGCCACCACAATAAGCTATATGTAATTTTTTGTGCTGGCTGAATATAAAGAACAACTAGCTAATTGAAGTAAGATGTAAGACACTTATGTAAGAACTAAGACACTCATAATCAAACTGTTTGCACTCTGCCATGTCTGTAGTCAGATTAATGGTTTGGCACTGCTTTCAATAGAGAACCAGCTGGCGCAAAGTCTGGACTTTAAGGACTTAAAACATGACTTTGCTACCAAAAAGCGGATGGCGCCATAAGGGCATAAATTCACGGGGATCTGATGTTGAACAGGTGGAGCTGGTTGGCTATGATGTGTTACCTTTTACATTTGCTTACTTTGCCTGCATGTCATTGTCAGCGTATTGTGTTTGACATAATGCTGATTTTGACATTTTGACATTTGCTAACTAAGTTTGGAAATGATTATTATGTTATGAGTTAATAGGCTAGGCTACTAATGTGAAGTGATTTAATACAAGCCTGTATTTTGAACGTTTTTGAATGAGAGTCAAGTTGACGTAACAATAAAGCATAGCGTTGAAGCCTGCTGTCAAACGTAGTTTTACTTTAATTGGTGTGGGGGCGGGGGGCCATTTAAATAATGTTGTCCCTGGGCCCAGACATCATGCAAGACAGCCCTGCTACAGTGTGTTTGAGCAATTAAAGCCAAGTCTCAAATCTCAGAGAGAAGGGGGAAAATGATCTGTCTTATGACAGCCCTCACGCATGCTACATCATCCATTCACTTTCGTACCATACTTATTGCTCATGTCATATCTTTATTAGCTGGTGGTTATCACTTGAACGCGAACCGTTGGAAACACACTTGATGTATTTTATTGCTTTATGACTTTAAGGGAATGACTGAAGCATCATCAATCTGCCAGTGGCACATTTAATTGGCATAGAGAGTGCATGATGTGTTTGGAACATCATCAAAATAAAGGACAATTAGGAATTCTCTTTACATGCAGAAGAACAGGTCCTATAGTATCGCTGTTAATTAGCAGTTTGTAAATATTAGTTTTTTTCATAGATTTGTTGCACACATCAAACTAGATTTTCTCTCCATAACAAAATGAACATAACCAAATCTATTCATCATTTTTAAAGCATTTGGAAAACGTATGATAATCTGTTAATTCATTAAGTACATTTGTGAAATCTTGAAATGAAAAAAAAAAACTACATGTTCATGTTTGTAAATCAGTCAATCGTAGCTCTCCTTGCCCACCACAACTGGACCAGAGATTGAAGTGTGGAAATGGGGAGGAATGCTGAGCTTGTTTCTTTTAAGCTCCATTGCAGGGTCAAGTGGTCAAAGAAAGACATATTAAAAGACTTGACATGAAAGTTAATTGAGTTTCTCAATGGTACTTGGTCTGTAAACAGAAGGTGTGTGCTAACAGAGGAGAAACACAAGGGTAGTGTGTTTGTGGGTGTGTGTTTGTGGGTGTGTGTGTGTGTGTTAGTGTGTGTGTGTGTGTGTGTGTGTGTGTGTGTGTGTGTGTGTGTGTGTGTGTGTGTGTGTGTGTGTGTGTGTGTTAGTGTGTGTGTGTGTGTGTGTGTGGATGAAGGTTAAGACAAGCCTGCCAGAGGAGATTGGCATCTCGATGGACACAAAGAAATAGTGTTTATCCAGGGTGCATCCAGTCTCCCTTCAATGTAGCTCATTATGCTGGCTGGCTATCTGCCCCAGACGTCAGGAACACAATTAAAACACAATCTCAAAGGGGTGAGCAAACTGCTCATTGGTTTTCTGCAGCCAACAGCAGAGAACCGAAAAGTCTTCAGGAGAGCCAACCATTTCCGATCTGTTTGGACAACCGCTTATTTGACATCCTTGACCCAAGTCCTTGGCTTGAGTCTTTGTTTTTTGTCAAACATGTGCCAGCAGCGCTAGAACCGCATGCATTGTGTCCTGTTATTTTGATGAATGTCATTACTGTACTATTAACCTTGCAAAGGCAGCCCCCTCCCCTCCCACTCACCCCCTACATCCAGACAAATGACAGCATAGATATCTTTCCCAGATAAAATGGCCTCTGATGGGGTTTTCTGCCCATGTCTCGGGCCTGAGGTATCAAAATAAATTAACTTTCAGATATTTCCTCCTCTTCGATCCCAGCCATGATATGCTTGCTTGTAGCTCTTGAGACCGTTGCTCTCCCTCTCCCTCTCCCCCTCTCCTCTTTTCCCCAACCTCCCAGTGACCAAATGTAATCTTTCGCATTTCATTTGCACATGTATTATTATTTATGTGGAGGGTTGAGATTTACTGTGGGCGATGGACACAGATTGGATTTTTTTGGTCAGGGGGAGCTTGAGGTTGAGGTTAGGGAATGATGTGTGTTTGCGTACGTGGTGGTTGGGTGGAGGTGGAGGTTGATGGTTGGATGACATGGGATGGGATGGGGAGGAGGGTGGGCTCAGGTAATTATCCTAGAGATGAATGGGGATGGAGATTGGTCTCAGGCTCTGGCAAGCTGCAAGGGCTTTATTATTAAATATGGAGCTGCGTGATCAAATCTGCTGGCCCTGCGGCTATTGACCGCCGCAGGGGGAGAGATAAAGTTAAGGAGGACAGGGAGACGACAGGCTGATGGATGTATTATTTGTGTATGTGGCCCATCGATGCAGCTCTACCGCTGGCAGTTTCGTGTCCTCATTAAAGTTTGATAATCTGGCATACACGCTCTCACTCACACGTGCACACAAACACACACTCACGGGTAAATATCTGCACACATATCTAAGCAGATGAAATGGTCTGTTGGTTTTTCATGAACGGTGTGAGAAATGCAAGATTTGCAAGAGAATTGAAAGATAAAAAACTTTAGATTTTTTGTTCAGCAGTGAGATCTCAACATCCATTTGTCAAACTCACTTATTGATGATAAGGCTGAAGGAATCAATAGTAGCACTAGACAGAAGATTGTAAAAACATATATAAAATATTGAATTCATTCATCTCAATCATCTAAAGCTATGAATGACAGGAATCAGCTATAACTTAACTACACTAACTAAAACATACCTTATGTTTGGTTGCTATTTCAAAGTACTCACATTTTAAGATGTATTTTCCAGTTATTGGACTTTTATAAATCCCATGTTAAGTTTCCTGTTCAAGGAGAACAAGAAACACATCTTTTTACATGCATTTATAACTTAAGGCCAGTGTTTCATTTTAAGACTGGCATTTTGCATCAGTCGTCATGGCAATAGTTCCGAACAATCAGTAAAGAGAGGCTCAGGTTCCTGTAAAGTGCCTATAGATAATAATTCAATGCAAATCAATTCCATTTTATTTATATAGCGCCAAAAAAATACAATTGCTTCAAGGCGCTTTGCAGAGCCCAGTCCCGGAACCCCATTAGAGCAAGCACAATGACGACAGGGGCAAAAGAAATCTCCTTAAGCAGAACCGCGGCACATAAGGGGGGACCCATCTGCTCGAGGTTGGATAATAACTGATCCAAATGTTCTGTCCTCTCTGTTCAGTCCACTCTCCTCAAACCATGGTTTTGCAGGGCAGAAAAAGTTGTGCTGAAATTCAGATCTTGTTAATGTATCATCAAATGTGATCTTGATGCTCAGCTGCATCTGAGCATTGACACTGACCCATGATTTATGATAGAAGACATTTGAAAGACACTCAAGAATACTCAATGAAGGGAAATCCTCAGATTCATTTTAATGGTACGTGGTCCATGTGAAGTTTGCTAGGTAGCTATTCTCAGTACTATTCTATAGTAACATTACCTTGCTTGATGTGTTGTGGTTTGATGCAGTAGCTTGCTTGTTTGGTTGTTATCAGAGGTATTAGCTTGTTGCATGTGTTCATACATGTGTAGTTCAGAGATGTGTACCTGTGACTCAACTGGTTGGTTATTCTGAGAAAGTTGGAGAATATGCACATCTGGAGAAACAGCCTTAACTCTACATTTGTTTAAGTGGTAAAAATTCATAATATCCAAATGTCCTCTAAAACCATTTCAGAGGAAGATGCTTGGTGAAGGTTTTGTGGTCACTATCTGTGCCATGAGACTTTAAAATTCAGAGCTGAGTTTGTCCATCACCTCCCAGAGACCCGAGGCTTTCTTATTTATCAACCTCCCAGTGGCTGTGGGGATGTGACGGGACAGATGTCATTCATCATTTCCATGGAAACTAGCTTTCCGCCGGACAGCCGCCGCAATCTGCAGCCCATCAGACCTCTGCCGCTCCCTGTTTTTGTCCCTCACAGGCTGCCATCGCTGCCCAGATAAGATTGTCACAGACAACCTCAACTCTGCCTGTCAAGTTGGGAAGAAAAGGAGGGTAAATGGGGAGTGGAGAGGTTTTCTTTTATATTTGCTTTTTCATTATTATTATTATTGTGGTTTCTTTCTTCTGCTGTCAGCCTTTGACCTGGATTTCAAAAAGAGGCTGTTTGAAGCACCGTGTGTCAGGGCTGGAATATTATCGGGTGGAGGCAGTGACAGCTCCGTTCAGAGATCAGGTGGCTTTATCTAGTTGTAAACAGATTTAAAGCCGAAGGGAAAGGGTAAGATGTAAAACTCTGAGGTACAGAGCACTATGACATACCAAGTTAACAGTGACTGTGAACGTGCCATCTGTTTGGATAGAAAGGTCACCAGTGAAGCAGTAGAAAGTCACTGGCTGGGAGAAAAAACATTGGATTCAAAGACATTCATTCCATGCTGTGTGTTATAATTTATTATTGGTCATATTTTTATGGTGTTTAAACATTAAACAAAACAATCATTGCACACTGCTTCATATTTGGACCTATTGAGATGTAGACTGATGTCACATATTACATTCCAACAGAGGACAGGAGAAGAAGTTTAAATAGCTTCCATATTTAGCAACCTATTCCGTCCTCTGTTTTTTCAAGAGCTGATATCAAATGGAGAAAAAGTACATTCCCCAGGAAACAAAGTGTGCCTGACTGCCATCATCAGCGGATCTCCTCGTCGTCCTTGAGGGATTGATCAGATGCGGGGGCTATGTATGTATGGAGAGAGAGAAAGAGAGGGACAGAGAAAGCGAGGGAGAGCGAGAAGAGAGAGAGAGGAGAATGGAAAGCTAGATAGATAGTTGGATAGATTGGAGATGAGCAGGCATTATTTATTTAAAGGGATAATTAATAAGAGGCCTGCTCCATCACCGTCTCATCCACTTCTGATGCTTTTCATTTTTAATGTTATTCATGGGAAGGAGAGAAAGAAGAGGGGAACATTTGAAATTCTCCCTTTCCTTATTACTGCGGCAAAGAAAGTGTCACATTACTTTGCCAGATGATTACTTGCCGGGTGCCCTCAAAACTGTACATGAATACTGTATCGACAAACAGGCCAGATGAAGGAGGGGTGACCTGCCAATGCCAACCCTTTAACCAGCAGATGAGCCGCTGGGTCAAATGAAGATGATTCCTTTAAGAGCTTTTTTTTTTTTTTTTAAGGTGAATAATTTGCAAGGGTATAAGACTGTCATGACTGAGACATGAAAATATTTGGGGGAAAACTAAGACAACGAACGCAAAAATCTGTGCGGCAGCCCTGGTGGTGTGTTAGAAAAGAAATTGTGTTTTCTGAGGTTTAGCCTCAATCTCATTGTCAGTCAGGCAAGACAGGTGGTATTAAAGATTCTCATTACATGGCTCTCCAAAATGTCTCCTCTCAATCCCCAGCAGATGGACAGCACGCTGGATCAGAGCTGACAAACATTAATATGAAATGAGCACCACTGACGGGCTCGTCTTCTGCTGCTGGCGCGAGCCGTGCAGACGGGACTGGTTACCGTGAGAGCCAAGTGATTGACAGCTACTCACAAGTGACAAAATGTGGAAGCACCCTTAAGTCACATGGCAAGTTCTTTTGCTCACATCCTTGGTGGGATGAGCAGTGAGATCCCAAAATTCCAGTCCAAAACGATTCACTGCCTTTTAAAGCCAGCTGTGGATACTCAAGAGTATTACTCGACACAATGATATGTAGGGTTATTTCTGATAGTATGTGGTAGTGAGGGTCATTTTTTTCTTTGCTTTTGACAGTTCATGGCAACAAGAAGACCAGGTACAGTGCTGTTTTTTCACTCGGATGCACAGACTAAATTATGGTTTTGCACTGATATTTAGACAGCCACAGAGAAAATGTACATCAACTAAATGAACCACTGAATTGCTATATTCTGAGTTAAGGATGGTTCATGTGCATTCTTTGAATGTGTCTACCTATGTCATTAGGTACGGCTCTGTAGCACACCCTAGCTGGTCCTCTCAAACACTGCCGTTCAATTCAGAGACCGTTGATATATGCAGCACCATTAACAATGAATGTGCTCAAGGTTCTTTACAGAAACCCAAACCCCCGATATTGGTATGGGGGAAAAAATGTCTTTTAAGCAGCAGGACGCCTTGAATAAAACCCAGTCCGCCTGAGTAAGCCTAGCCCAGACTGTGTCCTCTGCTGCTTTTCAAAAGATGATTCACCATCGGAGTACACACTGTATGCGAGAACTCCTCAGAGCAGCCCTTGCACATACTCCTTTTCTGCCTCTTAGCCCTGCCACATTTACCCTTCAGCATGTGGTAATTAGCCTGATGTAAGTTTAGCTTTAAACAGTCCCTTTGTGTTGGGAACTTCACAACCTTCATTCATTCCACACAGTTTGTGGAGTTTATGACAGTTATGTGCCCTGCGGTGGGGTCCAAATAACAGACTGCCTCCTTTATCTCCTTCACATGAACTAGACTGGGAGCGGGACACCAGGCCCTTTTGATTTATTTTTAGCCTGGCTGGTGGCAGCAGGTGCTCTCCTCCTTGGGCTTATGGCATCAATATAAATGGGAGATAATTACTTTTGTGACAATGTGCCAATTAAATTAGACTCGGCAAAACAACATAATGGCGATTTGTTATGCTCTGGTGAGCAATAACACACCAATCATAATTAACCACCCGACGCACGTAGAGGAAAAGGCTCGTGACGTGAAACTGGGAGGGGGGGAAAGAACGAGGGGAAAAAAATAGAGAGATAAGATTTCATTCTCTTTCCTCGACTTTCCATCAGCTGAGTAGATTTAATGCTTGATACTGGTGTCATGCAGCTTTGCTGAAGATTTGACTGAGGGAGGGAGGGAGGGAAGACTGATGAGTCTGCAGGGAGAGAGATGGAGCTGAAATGTGATGGATTATGAAGCAGAGTATGTCAGGGCCGTATCATTCATATTGACTAGTTTCTGGATTATTGTAATGTCTATTGGCAGATTTGATTGAGACACAACTAAGAGTAATTGTTTGTGTTAATGCCTTTCTTTGAAAGTAATGAAAATAAAAATTCTTTGTATATGCCTTTTCCTGCCATGTACCACCATAAATCACAACATTCTCCACAAAGTACTACATTGAGCCATATAACATTTAATGACAACAAGTGAACTGGGATTGATTAAGGATACATTTAGTTGAAGAAGTCAAATACGTAATACTCCTCTCCTATCTCTGATAGTTTGTCTAAGTCGCAGGGCTTTTCTAGATGCATGGCTTAATTTTCTGCGAGTGCATATGCCTCGCTCTAAAACCAATTCCTTCTATTCCGAATGATACATTGCTTCTATGCAGCGATGGGAAAGAACAGTGGAAGAAACAGAATGCCAAATGACAGGCAGAACAAAAGCTCCAGCAGTACATTGTTAAGAATGTCAACACTGAGGCTGGCGGCAACCTGCTTTCCTCTCCGGCGGCAGGGAAACCTCTCCAGCCCTGTGCTGCTTCTCATTCATTCATCTGAGCTGCCCATGAAAAAGAATGTCATCCTCTTCCCCCTTTCTCTTTATCACTTGCTGCCATTCACTCTCACTCTATCCTAACTCTGCTTTGTTGCTCCTCCCTCTCTTTCAACCTATTGACAGCCTTCCTCTCCGTGCCGTGTGGGCTTGAGGGTGTTTTCATGCATGCTAAGTTATTGTTCTGATTCCAAACAGAAGAATCATTTATTACTGTTAGTGCGGATAGTATATGTTTTGTCCATGCTTGTGTCTTAGAGCAAATAGAACCCTGCATCACACAAAAGACACACTTAATAGGTGTGTGTTTGTGTGTGTGTGTGTGTGTGTGTGTGTGTGTGTGTGTGTGTGTGTGTGTGTGTGTGTGTGTGTGTGTGTGTGAGAGAGAGAGAGAGAAAGAGACCCAGGGCCCCCTGCAGGTTATTATTAGTCATTAAGAGGCAGCTCTTTGTCCCAGCTGCGGCCCCCTATTCACCACTGCAGGCCCCCGTGTGGTCTCTGGCCCACTCATACTGCAAAAAGTCCCCTCTCATTTAATATCAATATTTTACATTTGAAAAACCCTCCTTGGTGGGAAGGTTTCTAAACGCTCAAGGGCCCCGCAAATTACACCCCATAATACTCCGGCTGGGTCCAAGGAGCTCTCCAACCCTGCTCTCCTTTCAGGCTTAATTGTGAGTCTTTGATTAGATTGGGGGGAAAAAAGAGAAAAGAAAAAAAAAGCAAGCTTAAGCAAAAGCCTGTTATGTGCAATTTACGCTTCTTAAAGAGCCATTTTCATAGGGATTAATTATCAGGGGCCAATTATTTGGAATTGTATCATGCGCAAAGGTTAGCTGTAGGTGACGCGGGAAGAGGAAACAGACTGGAGGGCGCTGGCGCCGTGAGCCGTGCTGCAGCATGCTAATGCCACTAGAGAATGAAGTCACCCAGCGAGCAAATTACGCTGACCTGGATGACATGCGATTGGTGGTGATGAGAGACACACACACACACACACACACACACACACACACACACACACACACACACATGCCAAGAAGAAAAACCTCACCCTTTTCCAGGAGGAGAATGTCTTCAGCCTCAGATTCAGCACAGGGTTCAATGGCTTCCCAGGATAAATCTTCAAAAATGCACAAACACATGTGGGCACATACATCTTGAGTGTGTCATACCCCTCCACATCCACGCTCACAAACACACACACACACACACACACACACACACGTGCACTCTATTCCACACACTACAATCCTCTCATACGCACATATTTAAACACTTGCAGTATTCACAGGAGGGCTGGGTTCTCTAATGTGTCTCTTAAAGAGAGTAAAAGATCAGGGTGTAAGATCACTGTGAGGAGCAGATGGCCTGGGGCAATAGGATTCTGCTGTGGGGGGCATGAATTAAACACACCCATGTCAGGAGATCGCTGATGATAACTCATGGTACGGGAAAGCCACAGGCACTGTTAAAAGACCAGCATTATGCAGAGTTTCACATGTGGTTGCCCTTCAAGGGGAAAGTGGGAAAGTATTCATTTGTGAGTGCCACAAGAAAGTATTTGTGACTGCCACTAGTTAGTGTTACTGCCTGGAGGGTTGACTTAGCCATATTATATAGCAGTTCCGTAACAGTTATCTTTTGCCAAGCATCTTTTTTCACATTTTGCCAAGCAAGGAATTGTTGTGCATACTGTAATTCAGCCATAATAAAATTAACCAGGAGTGGTCTTGGTCAGATGGTGCGTATTCAAAAATGTGTGCTTTGATCATAATGGTCAAACACAGCCCCCATTCCCATAAAAACCTTACTCATCGACGTATAAGGAACATACACACACGGCGACCTTGGCTGTTCAAAGCAAAAAGAAATGAATAAATAAGTAAAAATAACAACAATGAGCAGGTTCCCGATCGATACCCTTTGACCACTTCTGTCTCATAAGTGGCGTTCCCTCAAAGTGACTGTGAATGTGGGGGGAGGGAAACAAACAGTGAAAAGGTCTTCAAACCCCAGCTGGCTCAACCTGCCATTGATTAGGACCAAGGCCCTGCATGTTCACGCCTCTGCAGAAGCAGGTCCCAGAGTGCCCTCAGTACAGCCAATGAGGTGATGGCCAAGGCCACAAGAGCTCGCATACCTCCGAGGGCAACAGTTACAAGAATGCTGTATGGATTATCTGAACATCTCACCACTTTAACACCATTAGTTTCATGTACATCACTAAGTATTAAGATGATTTAAAGAATCATTGCACTTATATAACTGCGAGTGTATCGGAGCATTCAGTATGGTGATTCATGTGTGTCTTTGAATTTGTCTCACGGCTTAAAATTAGTTACACAAATCAATAAGGGTTCTGCACTGAACCTGAAGTTTAAACAAAGCATCCTATTCCTTGCTTCAATCAAGGTTGTTTAGTTGAAAAGAAGCGGAACTGGCACTATATATCTCTGTTGTGACAGAAAGCACTGTCAAATTAACACTAATTGAAAATGTTACTGAATGAAGCATAATGATATTATTTCAGTGGAAACAGTGGAGTAGTATTGCACTGTTGACTAGAACAACAGCCCTCCAAACACAGCATTGTGACTTTAAGTGCAGTCAGTGATTGCAGAATGGCGGATGTATTGGCACAGAGCTCAATCTATCATGCGCAATTAGAGGCGAGTGGTAGAGATGAGGGCAAATTTGATTGATACAGGAGAGAAATGGAGGACAGGGTGCTTCCTCACAAGTTGGCAGCAGTGCATCTCATCTGCTGGGCTGTTCCAGTCAGTGCACACCTCCTCCTTAGCAAGAAATCAGACGTGGCAGTCCATCCATTCCCTCGCCTTTCTTGCTGCTGGTTTGTTTTGGTTGTGTGTTGTTCACACTGAAATGACACTGGTCCTCAAATGTTGTGGTCTCCCACAGACCACACCGTCCATATTGGAAGAATCTTCACATTGTATAAATAAACAAAAAATCAATAAAAAACATTCCGAATAGTGTCTGAAATAACAAATATATATATAAATAAAACCGAAGTGGTCAGATCTGCGTGAAACTTCTCAGTCTTTCTATTTTTTCCCTCCTCTGCTGCGCTCCTCGGGCCCTGGATGCATAATGTATCCGCTGGCATTTGCCATGGCTTCAGAAGAGAGGATGAGGGGGACGGAACCCTGCCAATCATCTGGAGCACAGCGTGGCAATTGTTCTCTTTCAGTTGTCATGGGGACTCAGTTATGTATTTGTATCCCCCTGTTATTTATTGCTGATAGGAGGCTGTGGTGGTGGGGAGGGGGCAGTCTGTGCAGAGTCTGTGCCCCCCCCCCCCCCCCCCAACACACACACACACACACAAATATATTCACATAGCACCCTTTACTCTGAGAGCGACCGTCATGGTCGCCTAGCTTTTACTACTTTCATGCCTCTTATTCCCTAATTCCTGTCGCACCTGGGCCTCCTCTGCAACAGAGGCCAACAAGAGCACCTCTAGCTTTTCTATCTGTCTCTCTCTGTTTCTCTCACACGCAATCTCGCTCCTGCCTTTCTGTTTTTCTCTCTGCACATTCAGAATACACAGAAAAGAGAATCAGACTTGTTTATCATTTTATTTAAATGGCATTGCAAGAATAACGTCTTTATGAGTCAAGAAAGTTATTTCTCCATAAATATTCAAATACATTGTACATGTATCATTTAGTCTTTCTGTCACTCTTAAATAAAAAGTACTGAATCTCACTCTTCAATGTATACTCTTTTGGTATTAAGTAAGACACTATGAATGACTCAAGGCAGTATCAACTACAACTATACCTAGATGCTGCCAACATCAATCTGTCCATAACCTGTGCAGACACTTTATCCTGACTAACTTACTTATCCCATGGCTAAATGTCACCATAGCAATTATTATGGCGTTACAGTGCCATCTAGTGGAGAAGCTGTGGTATCTTTATGAATGTTGTCCTGTCAAACCGGGCCTTCAATTGACAATAACAATTTCAAGCCAATTAGTATCTCATTTGATGTAGGTGTTCCGAACGGCCATGGGAGACCATGGAAGCAAAGATATCAAGAACAGTTAGAATTTAGTCAAATGTGACTATGCAACCACGATATAACATTCAACCTTTGTTTGTATGAATGATTCATGACCAGAGGTATGCCTATTCTTAACAAATGATATGATAATTAACTCTTGCATGAAACTTTAGCTGATATGAGAATTTCCATGACTTTAATGAGGCTCAGAGAACAAATGCTGCATGCTATACAGGAGAAAACCGCAGCATGAATAGATGACTACCTTGATACATTATAAATGTATGTCAGATTTAAACACACACTCACAATGCCTGTGGCTTTTTTCATTTAACAAACGACTGGATGTCCATCACCGTGACTGACAAGCTGTGTCTTATTGTGTACGATGAGGCAAACTGATTAAGATGCGAGCAGCTACTGTGCCGTACAGAGATGAGATATCTTTATGACAGACTAGCCAGCAAAGAGGAACAAATACAGACCATGTAATGGTGGGAACTGCCAGTTCCATACTTTCATTCATAACAATACCCTGACTTGATGGATGGATTCTGAGAGAAAGAGGGAGAAAGAGATAGACGCTTTGGCAATACTATATTATGTTATGGTTGCGTTGATAAAGCTTCTTTGAGTTGAATTGAATTGAACTGGATTTAGAGGAAGCGAGAAAGAGAGAGAATGAGAGATTACTGGAGCCTAATTTAATTTTTTTATTAGGTGGCATCAACATTGGTGGCAAAAATGAGAACAGACTGTGAATCCTGGAATCTCTGCTACTAAAAAACCTGAAAAGCATAACACAGCCACATACGTACAGAAATGTCATGCTTTGTCACACTTTTAACCCTTAACTATGTTCATTCATACAAAGGAATGTAAGCTGCAAATAATGTATACGGTAATTTTACCTTACGGCCTTAGCTCTTAGAACCTTTATGTCATTTTATATTTGGTAAAAGCGTGAACATACTTGTACAGTACAGCACAAGATTGGTTATTTTGTCAATAGATCAAGACACAAATAGACTAGAATAGAGGTGTTATGATAAAATTACATTAAGATTGATACTTATGATTCATTTGAGTTTGCTGTTAAGATTGAAGTGAGCTCCTTATGCTAATGGGGGTTGTTAGATTATCTAACAATACCACAGGGGGGGAAATCCTCCATTTTCCGCATTTAATAAGACAACTTAAGCCTTGAAAGTGAAACTGATGGAAACGGTTGGTCGAAGACACCTTTACAGCAGATATTTACCATAAATCTCTGCTTACATGAGTCAAGGAAAGAATGGCAGTTGGATCGATTCAGTTTCTGTCCATACTCAATTGGAATCATTTATAATCCAGATATCCCTGGCAGAAGTCTGGCTGGGGAGGGGAAAAGTTAATTACCTGCCTGAGAAGACACTCTGAAAGGAAATACTGAGAAATTGCAGCACTGCTGCCAAGAAGGCGAAAGGCAATGATGTGTGGCTGGCACCAATGGTAGGCATTTTCAGGGCACTTCCAGCTGAACCAAGTCCCACTAATACCACTCCAGTTCAGCATCAATTGCTGGGTAGAACACCAAAGTCGTAAACAGAATGCATTGCATTATATTGTAATGAATGGTGCAAGCAGCAGGCTTCTTTGGTGTTTCTTGAAGACTCAAGGAAACACATCAGACTGCAGGGAAGGCAGAAGGTCTTATACGTGGACATAACACAGCAGGTACTAGTAGACAGAGACACTTATACACAAGGAAACTACACAGGGGCAGTTGGACACGGACTTCAAAACAATAACAGAAATTTCACAGCAAAGGAACAAGACTAACTTAAACAAATCGTCCAGCCAACCCAGGGACTGATAGGGAGAACCACTGCTAAATTCCGTCTGACCAGCTGCACCCGATACACAAAATCAGACAGTATAGCTGGCACAGTTTATAGCCCGACCCCCTGGCTCGTTAAGTTTGGAGAGACACTCTTCTTGCACTCGGGCCAGTAAACCCATACCTCTTCTCCAGGCACAAAGGTCTGTCCTCAGCAGCGGGTATCGCATGTTGCAGTAGTAATCCAGCCCACGCTCACACTCTCCTCCGGCTGAGGAGGACCGAACACTAAGTCCACTGGGATTTGGAGTTCTCGCCCAAACATCAGGGCTGTGGGGTGCAGTCTGTAGACTCCTGGGCTGCTGTTTGTTACGCCCATAGGACCAGGGGCAGTTAGTTACGCCCATAGGACCAGGGGCAGATTGTTATGCCTATAGGACCAGGGGCAGATGCAGGTCCCAGTCACATTGCCGGTGGCTAGTCAGAGTGGCAAGCTGGGTTGCCAGGGTGAGGTTTAACTGTTCTAAAAGTTCATGACTCTGGAGGTGCAATGGGTGGAGTTCCTTGGGCACATCAAAACAGCACACCAAGGGCTCAGCAGAGGCGGCAGCACTGATGGCCCAGGACCTCCACAGCCACACACTCCAAATGTCTGGTAATGCCACCAACAGGCCCGGTTCTGAAGGGGTAGCAACGGGAGCAATTGCACCCGGGCCCGTGTGGAGGGGGGCCCGTTCTCTTTGATCCTTTCTGATATAGCGAGTGTGTCTCTAACAGCACAAGTTGACCCTGTGGCCTGTGCAACGCAATCTCCCTATTGGCTGTTAACGATTTATTTTTAAAAAATGTATCAAAACACATGTATCACGCCCCCCTCCCCCCGTGGGAAAGCGCAGGCTGGTTAGTTAGACTTAGTAGGCTAAAATGTCGGGACACAAATCCGGTTCGCTAAAGAGAAAGGAAAGTAAACGGAGGAGCGAAGGTACAAAAAAGGAGGCAGAAAATGCGAAGAGAATTTATACATCTTGGCTGAGTAGTAGGCCTAGTAGACAAACGGCAGAGGATACGGGCCCTAATGTTAGCGCATCCACTAGCTCCGCTGTGGCTGCATGCTTTCAGTTCAGTTGTGTTGATGTTGTTTAATTGATCGGATTTAGACTAGGTTTTTTTTTTTTTTTTTTGCGGGGGGGGGGGGGGTCGGGGGGCCTGGCTGTGCGATGTTGCACCCAGGCCCAGAATAGCGCCGGACCGGGCCTGGCCACCACAGTCTTTATCTCTGGCTTTGAAGATGTTTGTGAACTGTTCCAGGAGCTCTTCGCAGCTGGCGTCAGTGGCTCACCTACAGCACTGCAGATACCCACTTAGCCAGCAGATCCAGGCCAATGATACACAGATCTTGGATGCTGGTCAGCCAGAATAGATGATGAACTGCTTGACTGGCGACAGTTACCTGCAGTGTGTTCTTCCCTTTCATCTTTCATTTACCCGCTCCCTCGTAGTAACAGTAGTTATTTGGAGCTTGGTGGCACAGCCTGTTGGATTAAACTCTTAACTTCCTGGCTGCATCCTGGAGCAACATAGAGTCCATTAGCTCATTAGTTCCCCAACTCCGTAGCACCCCTCAAACTGCCCTGCTGTCTTCCTAGGGCTACGTTTCAGAAGCCAAGGAGCTGCTTCTTTTGCCTGATGAGACGCTTCTTCTTCCTCGTCCGGCGAGGCACTTCTGCAATCGCAATGGTGGTTCCCGGGTGGCCCTCAGTCGAAGCAGTGGCTGTGTCTCCAGGGTCCTTGAGCGGCAGCATCCTCCATTGGCTGCGGGCTCGCTGGCATGCACGGCCCCCAGTGGGCATGGCTGTAGCGGGCTCGCCAGGTCCTTTCAAGGCACTCCTCACTTGTCGTAAAGGCTGGGGAATGCTGGCTCCATCCACTGCTTCTCCTTGTTGGCTTTGTGTCCGCGGCACCACTAGAATTGCCTCAAGTCTGCCCAGGTCTGCCTGTGCCACCTAAATCTAAAACTGGCAACCCCAACAAGGGGCATCGGGACAGGCCCGAGCTGGAAGGGGGCACCTGAGAACAGCTTATTACGGAATTGCTGTTGCTGTGGACTAACGTAATCACCATGCAGTATGTATTTTTTGTTTATCACAAAAATATTCAGCCAACCAAATTGACAAATGGGCATTTTGATCAGTTTGGTGAGGCACACAAATGATAGAGCTGACATCTCAGATGTTGCTGATCTCACAGTAAACATCTACTCAAAATATAAAGACGGAGGGATTGTCCCATAACATGCATTTCATGATAACACTAATATCCATACATCGAATGATCTTAAAGTTTTATATCAGTAGCGTAAAATATCCCTTTAGCTCAAATGTATTTTTTTTTTTTACAACAAAAAGGGAAAATTCACAGTAGTTTTTGCCTAATCCTGCTGACAAACAAACAGACAGAAAATCGACCCAAAATGAAAGTATAAACTCCTGGGCAGTGTTAATGAAGGCTGTTAGTATTGAAAGGGCGTCTCGTATGACATTTTACAAGTTAAAAATCTTCATTGTTTTCATAGCGTGGCCTTCACCATAAAACACATCTCTCCAAGGCACAGTGGGCCTTCGCTGGAGATACTCTATTGTGGATCCTCTCAGCTAACAATGCTGCCATCCTCTGCTACTGCTGCTGCTGCTGGTTTGACGGCATTCTGCTACCCAGACTGGAACACACACACACACACACACCTATTTACACACTCTTGTGAGAACACAAAGAACTTAAAAAAAGTATCCTTTCTGTTTTCTGCAACTGGCGGCCGGCTCATCTTTCAGAGCTCCAAGTTTAGTGATATCAAATAATTTAATTTAAAGCCTGATCGATGAAGCACACTACTGACCTTGTAAATACATTTTTATTAGTTGGGTCTACCCCTTTTTATGCATATAACATAGCATTCACAGCATAAAGCTGGCAGGACTGGCCACTATGGTCATCCAGTCCTTTCACCATACATTTCTTGCATTCATCGCAGTAACTTATCGGCAATCATGTGTAAATTCAGAAAAGTAGCCAAGGTCATTTATAAATAATTACAGACAAAGCCGTATGAATTGGCAGTTGATAAAACAAAAGCACTTCGATAACTCATGCTCTGTGGTCATGTACAGCACAGGAAGGAGTTGAATGTGCAGGTCTGTATTTAGGACGGTTTGTGATCTATGGTCTGTATTTCTGTCTCTGTCTGCTCCCTCTGTGTTACTGTAGTTTCATCCGCTGCCGAATTGGTTTGCTGTTTCTCGGCCAACATGTCGGTCAGTTTCATGCCCAGTACAGGGTTTCTGTGTTCTGCTGCCACCTGCAGGACATAAGATATTGTACACTTAAGTCCAGATCATATTTACTTCTCTGCTATGATATATTTTATGCATATTAACTGAAAAAAATGTGTGATACAAGAACAAGAGAGAGGTATATTATCTTAAATTACTAATTAAACACTCACACAACAAAATTCAGTTTAGTTAAAAAAAAATTGCAAGGTTTCAGGGAATCCTTCTGAATATACAATTTGACATAATAGTAGGTTTGGCTTACATCACACTTTACGACATGAAGAACATGGCACTGTCACCTACTTTGGTTGGTCAACTGTGTTGGTCAAATGTGTTTGCTGACATCTAGAAGGGCATCACTACTAAAAATACAGTACATCTTTGATTTGCACAGAAATATAACAGACAACAGTATAACTCACTGTGGGACTACCCTTTCTCCTGAGCAAAAGGCCTTCGACGAGAAGTGCCTTACTGGTCTCCTCAAAGAGGGCGTCTTCTTCAAAGTCTCCAGTGCTTTGCAGCTCATTGTACTTCTCCACAAACCTACCCACACAATTAGAAGTGAGCTGTGTTCAGTGCATGCAAAAATTCAAAATGCAAAGGCTCACCTTGGCTTGTATAGGGATTACTATCAGTAGGCCTGACATTCAAAAACATTCACTCACAAAAATCAGCATGGGAAACAATGAAAAATGTACAGTCATAATGAACGCTAGTCAGGAATTTAATGTAACCGGGTCTGCTTTTTGAATGCAGTGCCATGGAATAGAATGGAATAAACGCGTATAGAAAATAAGGTGATGCACTTCATTCGTATTTAAGAACAAAACGTCCTTCGTCGATACCTAATATTGAGACATGGCTGTTATACCTTTGACATGTTGACACGAAGTTGGACCTGGATAGGTCGAACGTTCTGGGACCAGTCCCGTATGTGTTATAGAATTTCCTGCAAGTAAAGTTATAATCTGAATGTATACAGAGACTTTGTACAGAACTGGACTAGCAAGGCAGACAGATCATTGTACATGTCGCCCATCCAGTATCTGAACTCTAATGGAAAGCTTGATACAAATACACTGCTGAAAAATAAACATCGATACTCACGCTCGGATTACATCCTCTCTGTAGAATATTTCTGGCACTTTATCCTCAGTCTTTGGGAGTGTCTTGGAAAATGGTTTCACGTACAGCGGGTTTCTCTTAGGTGGGTATGCAGCGTACACATCGTACCAAATAGGTTTGTCTTTCTCTTTGATCACGCCAGCACGCATTAAATCTCTCACTCTAAACAAAAAAACAAGATATTCGTTAGGATGAGTCAGTTCAAAAATGAACTAGCTTAATGTATATTATTATATATATATTAGCTAATGTCAAACTGCGTCTACATGTAAGAAACGTCTATGCAAAACAACCTCCTCCAGACCACAAAACACAACAAAGCTGGGTAATTTAACGTTAGCTAAGGTTAAATACTGCAAAGGCAACTATAGCTAACGTTACAACACGAATAACCTTGGACGAACCAGCGATCACCCTCTAACCTACCGTGTAAACACGGTGCCGAACTTTTCAAGTCGACTCCCTGCCATGATACAATTGTTTCGTATATTTCTGCAATTGCCACACTGCACACATGAGAATTATATGAAACTCTTTCAAGATGAACTAGCGTACAACTCTATTTACAAGTCTCACTGCCGCGTGCATGTGCTGCACGACATCCGAACTGATGACGTCGTACGGTTACTCTCCTCAGACAAACAGAACGGTTTAAATTTCTCAAAATACTGACTAGCCTACTAACGATAATAAAAGTTGTTGTTTTTTACATGGCAATTGGCCTTGGCAGTTGTTTGCTGCATTGATCATAAAAGCCCTTAATATTATGGTATGTATCGTTGCGTGGTAAGTTCCTATTTTGTTCAGCTTAAACAGCAATACACTTTTCAAATGATTCAATTTAATTAACTATTCAAGTTTCATAACACATGAATGATAACACTGTGTATCTTTTCCTGATCATAACATCAATATGAAATTTAAATAATTAAAACCACTTTATAAAGGTGAGCTTCTCGAATTACATTTTACACTCATTCTTGACTTGACTATGGGTTTGGAAGGTCCATTATAGGACTCCAGAAGATACTTCACTGCATGCACATTTCTTTAGTCAAAGCTTGTAAAGACTGATATTTTCTGATATTCAGAACAGTATTTTAAAGCTATAACACAAAATAGGTTATTTAGTAAAGAATTGAGCCCATTGGGAAAAAGGTGCATAGTGCTTTTAATGAAAAGTCTGCAGGAGTATTTAATGTAAAAACCATTTTGAGTCTATATCTTAATAAGGAACAAAAAGTACAGATTCTTCAGACATGTATTTTGGCACATCTTAACATTTTTAAAGTAGGAGAAAATACCTAGTGGTGTTGAGGAATAATGGACAAATGAATTCAATACCATTTTACAGAGACAGTATTATGTGTATATTGTGAAAAGCATAGTCCCACACCTCAATCAAACCTACAGCAGGAGAGCATCCTAGGAAGGAGGCTAGAACCCTAGTTCCATTATACATGTACCAATTCAAGTGTGTGCAATAAGTCTGCGGAATAAATGCTCATATGAAGTGTGGAAGTGTGCATAAGAAACTGATACATGTCTCGCTTTGAGAGAATTCCTCCTTTCGGAAAATTCTGTTTATCCCTTAGGGGAATAACTAGGGTGTGAGCCACCAGTCCACTTTTATTTCTCTTAGGAAATAAAAGCGTAATATCTCAAATTAGAAGTAGCGATTATTGCAATAAAAGCAAATTTAATGAAGCTGAATGATGTGGTGAGAACAAACTTAAAAATAAGAAAACAAATAAGAAAAATTGAATAATTGCTTGTCCTTGCTGTACATGTTAAAAATAGCAATTTGTTATCAGTATTTTGAAACAGAGTGATGCCCACTCATGGAATGCCTCTTGTCCAATCAGAAATTAATAAATTGTTCCACCGGTCATACCTGTTGTATGCTGTTGTATAATGTGGTTTAAGGTATTCAAATACAAATTTTTATCAAGTAATCGTATTAAAAATGCTGTTCAAAGATTGAAAATATATATTAATATCACATAGGTAGGATACAGGCACACATTAGTATACATTTTCATAAAAAAAAAAAAAAGTATTAAAGTAATGATATAGGTTATATTTATGATATTCAAAGAAGGAATATATTCCCCATTGATTTTCCCAACAGAAGGTCCTCTCACAAATCAACTTTTGCCTGCCGCATTAACCTTTGCTTCATTACGGCAGTGTCTGGCAGTGATTACAGAGATGTTTGCCCACATAGGGCTTGTAACAACAGCATAGTGATTACAGAGATCTTTGCACACATAGGGGTGGTAACAACAGCATAGTGAGTGTTGAATGGGTATAGGGATAAATGTATGGAATGATAGTTATAGCAATAACGATGTGTAGGTGGACACATTGATGTGTAGGGAAGTTATGTGTGGGCTGGTTGTAGAAGTTGTTATGGGTAGGGTAGGATGGTGATAATGGAAATTAAAAAGTCCTAGGAACTGTTGTGTTTATGATGTGGTTAACAAGGCAGATGGTGCATTTGGAGAATGTGATAAGTGGTCTGTGTGTTTGTTGGTTTTGGTTTACATTTTTAAGTATGGCAATAACCACTTATCAATTTCAGGTTCGGTGACACTGCTGGAAAGATGGTGACAATGGAAAGTCAATAGAGTAATTAAAAAGTCCTAGGAACTGTTGTGTGTTATGAAAATGTGAGGTGTTTATGATGTGGTTAACAAGGCAGATGGTGCATTTGGAGAATGTGATAAGTGGTTTGTTTGTTTGTGTGTCTTGGCTCAAATTGTATGTATGTATGCAATGGCAATAACCACACAATTTCAGGTTCAGTGACATTGCTGCTTGGATCAAGATGAGACACCAAGTTCACGTCATTTGCATGTTTTGTCCCCAAAGATGTCCTCATGGTACCGCTTCTCACTCTGCGGATAGACAAAGAACAACTAAAAAACAACTTCACCAAACCTTATCTATCTTTGATACATTTAAAGCTGTCTTTGAAACATCAGTTCATTTTTAGGTAAGATGTACATCTCCTAAGTATCCACAATTTTACAGTATTTCATTCGGATGCTTATTTATTCCAAATAAAATAAAAGTTCATTGTTAAATGTTATCAAATATAAACGGCAGGAGAAAGCTGTTCACCTTGAGTCGGGACAGGTATTGTGAAGCCTGTGGAGCACTGATGCCCAGCCTGTGAGCTAGGATGCCCTCTATGGTTCGAGCAACATCCCCTGCCATGCTCAGGCTCCCACAGACATACAGGTGCCCTGCTCGCTGGTGAAGAACTTGTACCACCTCCTCAGCCAAAGTATCCCTCAGGACATCCTGGACATACATCTAGATGGAACAGATCATAGTTTCAAACATATGCATCTTCAGTGGCTAGAGAGGGTTTAAGGTCGTGTCATGTGCTGAAACAACAAGTTCATAGGTTTGGCACCCAGAGCTCATATTTTTGCTTGACATGCCCACACCATACAACTTTGAAATGGCTAGTAGCGCTCACACCACAACTACATGGCATCTAGTTTTCTGTGACAGGATGATGTAACATTGAATAAACTGATGTTAATACACGGGTGCAGTCAATACAAAGCTTTGTTTTATAAAATTACTTAAAATACTGCAATGAGGTTTATATAGGGTGAGATTTATAGTCGGGGAAATACGGCAATGGGGACTTTCCACTAAATATTTCAATCTCATCAACCTCAACCAGGGAGAGCTCACCTTGGCCTGACTAGGCTGGCGTGAGTAAGCAGTGCTGATGGTTCCAAACACTCCCCAGCGTTTCATCTCAAGCACCTCCTCTTTGTACAGGTGGTCTGAGTCTGCACTGCGGCAGCCAAACACCAACGTCATAGGCACACCTGCCGAGCCTGGGAAGAACACAGACCACATTGAAAATTCCACTTCAAAATTCCACAATCTTATGGGGACATGCCACTTCATATCTCATCATTGGCATTGAACTTTTCTCCGTACCTGACTTTGACAGAATGCAAAGTCGCTGCTGCCAGAAGCTTCGGTATGGGGATATGCCACTCCCTACTCCAACCAAGATGACTGGTACACTATTTTCTGCAAGGTGGAAGCCTTCGGATCTACAAACAAGAGATGATGATTTATTACAGAACATGAATCCACCCAGCTGCAACACTGCATTCAGACTACAAGTGTAAGCTTGCAAAACAAGTACATTAATTTGACGAATTACATTGTTACATTGACGTGTTAATATATGAGGTTCAGTTGTTTGGTCACAAGCGCCTTCATTCCATACCTGTTAAGGAAGCAAGGAACCAAGTCTCCCTCCTTGATTGTGTTTAGCCAGGTGCTACAAACTCCATGATGAAGTGGACCATGTCCATCTTTGAAGAACAAGAAATATGGTTAAAAGCCTTAAAGATGCAAGAAGTTGAATACAATAAAATACGTTGATAATAAGTAGATATGTTTCAAACTAAATGACAGAATTAAGTGAAAGCCTTTGCATATAGTTGCAGTCAATGAGAAACAAGCTATAGGACATAAACAAATGTATACCTCGTTCATTGCCTGGAGCAATGTCTCCAAAAAGTCTTCAATGCAAGATTATGATACTAGGAAAATGTTGTTGATTATATCTGTTTAAGGACAGTTCCAAATGGGCTAGACTTTTGATGTCCATATGATAGATCACAAAGGCAAAATTGCAATGGCAATGGGAACTGTGTCAAAAAAATTCTGGAATTGATCCTACCCTGAGCTGATGGGGTGTGGTGGATTACTTTCTTTTAAAAATAAAACAGCAGCAACATAGTTGAAAGCTGCCAGTGTGTTTTTGTGGGTAAATGTGAAAGCATTTCTCAAACCCAGTGGTGTAAGATGTTGTGCCAAGATACCTTGGGTTTGGTAGTTCACCACTGCCACTGTGAGGTGGACCTCATTAGGGCTGAGGTCAGGGGAGGAGCTGACGGAGTAGATGCGTGGCTTCAGCAGAGGTAGCTGACTTAAGAGGAATGTTGCTGTGAGCTCCACAGATGGGAACTGTTGGAGCACCTCTAGAAGAGAGGGCCTGAAGAAGGTTGTCCATTGCACATACTCCTGGTTGTCCTGTAATGTACCATACAAGCACATTTTGGGAGGCTAGGCTGACACTGACATGTTAATGATTAAACTTGCACTACAACAAGGGAATAGCAAAACAAGGACCAGCTACAACAATATCACCTTTCATGGCAAATATGCAGCTCTGGGTATTTTAAGTCTTTAAGCGTTACCGTCGCTAGCATTAGCAGGCGCCGCCTATGGTCCTCTTGGGTGGCGATCTGGGAGAGTTTATAGAGGAGGCGCTGGGAGGGAGGGCTAGAGATGTCCAGCAGGTAAGTGAGGGCCTGTGCCAGAGAGCATGCTGGGATACGCCTGTCTGTCTGCCAGCATGTGGTCCCTTCAGAAGTATACAACAGGGAAACGGTCACAAGTTATTTTCCATTTGCCATTGTGAAAAATTATTTAATAGGAAGGTAACTCTAAAGTTATTCAACCCCCAGACAACACAGTTGTAAGCTTAAACAGTTTCAGCACTACACGATATCAATGGCTGGATTTGACCATTGGAATAGAAAATCTTGAATGAAAACACTTGGAATTTGCAAGAAAATATACTAGGTCGAAGTAGAAATGTAATTGCTGGAATGGGTAGATTAAATCCCGATTCACATTTGGTATAATGCGACCGAGGTTCATGGAAAAGGGTTAATTCACATCTCATTTATGGTGATTTTATGAGTTTCTAATAAAGTTGCCCTCAGCTCTTCACAACTCCTCAGTTGATTAAGAGATTGACAATTTTTTATTTGCATAACAAAGTGAATAAAAGTTAGAGACTTGCATTTTCTTTTGTCGAATTTTCATGACTGCGCTTAAAATATGCAAATGAGTTTGATGGGACCAAGCTATCTTGATTAGGGCAGTCAAGAGAGGAGCAACCAACCTGAGCCAGAGGTGCAAAGAAACTCCAGTTGCAAGCTCTGGTTGATAGGGGGGGCATCGAGGAGCTGCTTCAGAATACCGGCCACAAGTTCTGCTGGGTTTCCTGGGAAAACTCCCACATGATCACCTGGGGCAAATTGCAAGGGGTCTGATCCACTGTCTTGCTCGAGTTCCACCAGAATTGTACAGTGACTGAAAATAAAATAAATAACATGGGTTTATTAGAAAGGGAACATTTTTCAAATAAATAAGGGCTTGTCAGGACATGAGGTTTAAAGGGTACATTTAGAAGCCATTCATAATTAATGGATTTGACAACACACTTGAATATGAAGTCATTTGAGGTTTCCAAGGACTTAGATTAATGAATGATAACAGTTACGTGAGTATGAGATCACATAAGCTACTAAAATCATGTGCCCACCTGGACCAAGCGCTTTGTAAGTGTACCTTCCTCTTCAGTTTCATGGGGATGACAGCTTTAGAGTGAGTCTCTGACAATGCTGTGGTAGAAATGACAAAAGAGGTAGTGACACACATACAATACCATGCTCATTACTGAGAAGAGAAAGCAAAATACAGTAGCCTAACCACTGATCTGATATATTAACTAGAAGCAGGCATGTACACACAAAATAAAGTTAGGAACCAAATTAGATAAAAAGTTACGTAAATGTGTCTGGGTGATGATTACCTCTAATTCGGTCCAGTCCGCAGTTGTCATTCTGCACTCTGTGTGTACGGGGATCCCAGATGTCAGGTGGTCGCTCAACGACAGGGAGCTTTCCCTGGATTCTGAACTCCTTGCAAGCGTCCTAAAACCATTTTTAAACAGATACAAACAACAGCCATGGGGTATTGTAACGGTGTTCTGATAGGCTATCCCTACAGTAGGCTCATACATTACTGGGCTAAGACAAACACAGTAAACAGGGCGGGGTACAAGCACAACGTTTATTTTCACACAAACACAACCCTCATATTTCACCACGATCAGGACCGCATCTGTAAGACACAAACATAAAACATACCGTGACTAGAGATCATTCATTCCACATGTTGTAATCCTTTTACAAATCTAATCAAAAGATGAGTAGGCTACTTACCGTGCGGTGGCATGTTGACTTCCAGGTGCAGGACCGAGGAAAGTCCCAATTGAAAGTCGGAAAGGACCTTTGAACTTTGTAGTCAGGTAGCTTAATGCACAATGTAGGTTTGATCGTGTCAAGCGTGATAAAACCATGAAATTTGGCACACAATTAATTGATAGCCTACCCCACTAAATTATATCAGAAGGGGATGCCCAAGTGCAACAGCTAATTTTTCAGTTTTAAGGAGATGTTTAGTTTTGAGCAAAATCAAATTCAAAACAGTTATTTTGTCTAGAAATGCTTACCGAATAAGTAATAATGCAGTTATTTATGCATTCCTTTGTTTTCTTGTTTGATTTTGCACTCGTTTAGACAAATGCCCCTTTCAGAAGCAAAATTTAACAAACAGCCAGACTTGTGCCCGTGCACGCTCAATTCGAGATAGCGGCAAATATCTAATTCTGCCATATGTGTGAAACAGTTATTTTTACCACCATTTAAAACATTTCTATATTTAAAATGTATAAGTAGACAACTGTAATATTTAATCAAAGATTTGCATCAACATCATTAAAATAGGATCAGGTGCATTAGTAGGCTAGACTAGGCCTGCAGTAGCCTACCGCAGAAAAGTGATAAATGGGCGCAGATTGAACGTGTCTTTTCGTACATCAAAACTGATCATATGAGGAATGTGCTGTTATAAATTGCTGTACGATTTGCTCTCTGGACAATCACATTTACACAATGGCGTGCATTTCAACTTTTTCACATTTGCAACGTGAGCAGCGCGGTTTGCATGTGCACTTAATTAGCTCTCTGCAAACAGTAGGCCTATATTCATCCAAACCTAACGCTATTGCCGTGAAGCAATGTTATTTTGCAGGCTGGAACGAAAATTGAGGGTGTCAGCTAATTACGTGCCAAATTTCATGATTTTATCACTTTTATCAAGATCGAGATAAGTTCCGGTATTCAATAAGAGGAGTAGCGCACGATGCGAGTCGCCTCACCTGGTGAATGAGACGCGCATTGCATGCGATCTGAGGCGTAGCGCACGAAGCGAGTCGCTCGAGGCGCATAGCCTATTCTATAAGGGCTCAGATACACATACGCGTCTTTTTTCAGGCAGAAACGCTTCAGTAACGCCTTGGCAAAGTGCGGCGGCCAAAACAGAAGCGGTGCGCTTCCCTGCCTTGCGCTGGAAAGTTGAGAATAGTTCAACTTTTAAGCGCACCTAAAAAATGCTTCAATGACGCAACGCGTGGTGGAGAAGGGGCGGGCGCACGCTTTAAACGCGCCGTACCATAGGAATCGATGCATTTGCTCGCGTCCCGTTTTTACAAAAACGCGTATGTGTATCTGAGCCCTAATAAACGTGGTTGAGACGGCGCACATAGCCTACTATAAACGTGGTTGAGACTCTTATTAAACCTCTTACTCATTCTCGTGGTTGAAAGTCGGTAACAAGTCACGATAAACGTTGTTGAGACACTTATTAAAGATCTTACTCATTCTCGTGGTTGAAAGTCGGCTGAGGTGTTCTAGAGTATTCATTTATTAATTTTAATAAAACACTTTTTTACTACATTCCTTTTACTGCCATTGTATTACTGCTGAGTTGTTCTAGTGTATTCATATCTATATCTTCTTATTTAAAATTGTTGTCCCTATTCATTGTATTCATATCATACCTCTCATTGTATATCATATCATGCCTCTTACCTCATATTCATTGTACTTATATCTTATCATGCCTCTTACCTCATATTCATTGTATATATCATATCATGCCTCTTACCTCATATTCATTGCACTTATATCTTATCATGCCTCACCTCATATTCGTTGTATATATCATATCATGCCTCTTACCTCATATTCATTGTATGTATATCATATCATGCCTCTTACCTCATAATCATTGTACTTATATCTTATTATGCCTCTTACCTCATTCATAACTTCTATTGCTACCTTCACATGTACTCCTGCATCAGCACTTTGCATATACCTATATCATATCTGCACGAATGACCAACTATTGCTGCCAATGTTACTACTGCTCATACCCCATATACTGTATGTTGTACTGTCATATCATACTGTATATAGCCCATCTGTTTATTTTTATATTACCACTATAGAATATAGAATAGCCTACTCTGCACTCTTCTGCTATCTGTAGTTCTGGTTAGAATCCGTTGCCTCAATACTTGCAATGACAATAAAGTTGCCATTTGCGTCTTGTTATCATTGTCAACTTGTGGGAGTTGTATTGTTAAACGGTGAGTACTTTGGTAGATTAAAGTGTAAACTTTGAATACAAATGCTATAGTACAACTTCTATGCATTATCTGTAAGGTTGTGAGTGTGCAGTGGTAATGTAAGTTTGATTCGTTTTCGTTTTTTTCGTGGAAATAAATGACATTGCTTGACCGTGTAGCTATTTGTTTTGTTTCTTTAAAGAAATAAATGACATTGCTTGACCGTTTAGCTATTTGTTTTGTCTCTGTGATAATGAGTAGGCTACGAGCTTTAATAAGAGTCAATGCAATGCGCGCAATGCGCCTCGAGCGACTCGCTTCGTGCGCTACGCCTCAGATCGCATGCAATGCGCGTCTTAAGGCAGCTGCATGCTACAGCGTTGGGGGTTAACGGTTGCGCAAAATTTACTCGGTGCAGTTCATGCTCCCAAAGGTTGAGCCTGCCATTTGCCTGGCAGATAGATAGCTGTTTCCCTAACAGAAAGTCTGAAGCTTGAAGTTCTTTTCAAACCTTTGCTTGGGTAGCACTGTTAAACTGAGCAGACATGCAGACTACATTTGAGTAATCTCATCTCGTAACATTCGTTTTCTAAAAACAATCACATAGTATTGCATGTTTTACTGTGGTAGAAAATACGTTAGCTTAATGCTAACGTATATGGAAAATCCTATAGACACCGCGCTAGGTATTAGCATCAAGTAATTCACGTTAATGTTTTTGTATTGAGCCTGACATTTGCTCTGCAGATAGATAACAGGTTCCCTAACAGAAAGTCTGAAGCTTGAAGTTCTTTTCAAACCTTTACTTGGGAAGCACTGTAAAACTGAGTAGACATGCAGAATATTTTAGTAACCTCATCTCGTATCATTCGTTGATAGAATGCAGGTTGCGAGGCTCGCGTAAGGGCTTACGTAAAAAATGACGCAAGTCTAGAAAAAGGGGCCGACGCACGCAAGACGTAAGAAGTCGCGCAAGGGTCGCGCAAGGGGCTTGCGCGGCCTCTTGCGCTTGCGCTTACGCTTACGTAAGGAAGCATGAATCAGCCTTTATTCACCAGGTGAGGCGACTCGCATCGTGCGCTACTCCTCTTATTGAATACTAGTTCTTACCTGCACGATCGCGTCGTTAAGTCACCATTGGGAGCACAGAACGTCAGACGTGAACATGCAAATAAGTTGGTGTGATGAAAGGGGTGTTGTAGTGTCTGATCGGTTGTGATTATTTAGGGTGTAAAGTAAATATAGCCTTTGATATGATTGTCTTTGTGTAAAGCCGTGGGTATTGATATAAGGGAAAGTAGGGATAGTTAGAATATGTATAGTGGTATTGATAATTGATTTTGGGATGTGTGTAGTAATGGTTCAGGCTGGGTGAATAAAGTACCGGCGCAGAGAGATGGGTGTGCCAACACAGCTCCAGACAGGCTACATAGATCAAATGCCAGATTTGAGAGCGTGACGAGTAGTTAAGTTGACTATTGATTATTAAAAGTTACCCTGTCATTTAGAAGCTTAATTAATTATTACAAATTACTGTTTGGTAATTTTGTTCTTTCCTTTTTTCTCCATTCTGACGTGTTTGCCTGCTGCATTAAAACCTTTCCCATTTTTCTCCTTTGCCGAAAAGTCAGTCCGGATTCAGTTATATTTAAATGTTTCTCACTCACCCTCTCTTTCTCTCTTTCTTTCTCTCTCTCTTTCTTGGCTTAATTTTGCATGACAAAAATTACCATCATTCTTTAGCTGAGGTCTTTTGGTCTTTCAGGATTTTAGAACAAATAAAGCTTGGGTCACTTATTTAAAATTGACCTAATTTGGCTTTGGATGCATTGATATGTGTGTTTCTATGCATGGAATTATTATCAAAGAACTATGAATGCAACGTATTTGTCAAATTTGTGGTCATTAACTAGTCCCCAGACTTCACTTCCAAATAACGCAATTGGTTCCACAAAGACTTAAATAACTTGAGCCATTCTAATTGGAATGGCAAATCTGAGATTTGAATGGCATACATAGCCTTCATGGTGTACTTTTTAAATCATTCACACCCATGTTATGTCAAAACAGCTGGTGAATCTTCATGTGAAACCATGCTCCCTCCCTTGATGGGAATCATTGTAAATAAAACATTACCCTTATTCTTCTACCATTGCTCACTACATTCCTGTGGTAGCACTTACCATCACAGAACCCACCCTACTTGTTACTTGTCTCAGATGATTTATATCTCTGGGTGAACACATTAAATAATTTCTTCATTGTTCAACTAACCTGAAAAGCGACTTGTGCCCAGGTGGTGAACGATTCTTCTTGCCCATTCAGTTCATCTCCCTCCCCAACTGGAAGCAAACACCTGGCCCCTAGCTGTGACAGCCTGGCATCCAAAGCATGCGCGTAGGCACAGAACTGTGGGTACATCCTGGAACCAAGGCCAAACACACAGTACCTGTGCGAAAGTCAGAAATTACAGTCCTGTTTACTCAATGTTGTTGAACTGATTAGATTGACATAATGCTTTGTCAACATGTGTGATCATTTTTGAATGTTTGATTCAATAAAAATACCTGAATTTGTTTCTGAGGGATTCTAAGCTGAAGAGTCCCTTTTTGAAACTCTGTGGAGGAGAGTCATACCATGCAGTCAACTATAATATTCAATATGGTAATGTCTTGAGTACTTTCAGAGTAATCAGAGAGTCTCTCTTTACCTCTCCATTCCCTGGGCAGTCTCCATTCCCAAAAGTGCTGGTCACCACAATTAGCAGGCATTCCTTTTCAAGGTCACTGAGGACATAATCTTCCATGCAAAGTAACTGGAAAGAATTGGGAAGATAGTTTTAGCAGAGCAGCCTTGTACGGTAAATCAGAATCAGGTTTTATTGGCCAAGTAAGTTTGCACAAACAAGGAATTTGACTTGGTAAAGTGGCTCTCAGTGTGCATAAATATACATTACAAAACAATACAAAACAAAATAAACAGTGCAACGGTCTAAGACGTTTAAGAAAGGTTATACAAGGTGAAATGGCTACATACAGTAGCAGTGAATTGTTACATAATAGTGCAAAGAAGAAGTGGAGAGTGCAAGAAGTGCAGGTATAAATATATATGCTATATGGGTTAGCTGTTCAGTAGTGAGACGGCGAGGGGGAAGAAACTGTTTTTGTGTCTGGAGGTTTTGGCGAGTTGCATATATAAGTGCAGTTATATGTTGTAGAATTACTACTTGAAATGCTACTTCCTACCCTGGAGTTGAAAGCACAGTTGAGCATGGAGTTTAGCTTCCTGGCCAGAGTGAGTGAGTTTCCTGTTTCTGTGGCATAAAGCACAGTGCAGCGCACACGCAGGGCCATAGCGCCATGCATCAGACGCACAGTGAAGAGCACCGCCCTGCAGGGGAGTAACATCATGGCACACTTGTTATCACTGTTTTTCATAAATAACTAAACATGTTCCAATCATTGCCAACATTGTATCTCAACTGGAGATCAAACAAAACAAAGAAACAAACAAACAAATAAATAAGGTCAGAACCTGGCAACAGCACAGAAATGAATTTCTCTCTTCTTGCGTTTTTTCTTCTCATCTCTCCAGACATGAGTTTCCCAGGCCTCGGGCTTGAACAACAGTAAGAAAAACACGTGAGTACAGTGTCTTCCATGCTGTCTTACACAAGACTGGAAATCAAGGAACAACCAGACATCACTATAAAGACATCAATAGAATGCTTCACCTCTCAATCTGATCCACAATACTTCCCTACCTGGTAGAAGTAGAAGGGAGACAGGAGGTAGTTGGACATTTCCTGGTGGAACACAGGTGTGAGAGAGCCTGACATGGGTGGGACCAACCAGATCCAGTCAGCTGGGCAACCTCCACGGAGACGGACCTCGGTCTGCATGTGCTTCATGAATGATTCGGCAGCTGAGTGGTGATCTATGATGGTCACTTTATTTTTCTATGAAAACAGAGAAGCCGACTCATAAACATGAATGATCCCCAGAGAGCTTTTAAACTGCATTAATGTAATGCAAGGGAATCTAACGACAAAGTGTAACGAAAAGTACTATACATTACAAGGGAAGTGACCAAACCTGGAAACTGTGAAGAACAGCTACGTTGACAACTACAAGAGCCTGGTCTTTCCAAAGAGTGGACAGCGTCTGTGTCTCCAAGCCCATCTTACGACCAACTTGCTGCAATGCAAAAGGAGATAAAGGAAGCCACACTCAAAGTGAAAGAATATACATTCACAGAATACTTTAGAAATTCAATAAATGCTCACAAAGATGCACATGTTATCTACTTCATTCATTTCTGCCATAAATCCGTACCTCCAGAATATTGTACCGCTGGGTGTCACAGAAATTCCTGACCCCAATCTCTGTGCCCATGTACCAGCCATTGAAGGGGCAAGCTGGGAACTCAAGTCCTCCAATCTCTAGCATCATGTTGGACACTGCAGGCAGGGCATACCACTTGAGCTGCATGTCCTTGAACCATTCAAACCTATGGAAGAGAAGGCCACATGAGGTCAGTTTCACTGTGTTGTTTCTGTGACATTCAGAATGAGATTTAATCAAAACTATCTAGTGTGGGGGGCACTGTGGCGCAACCAGTAGGCCCAACCACATTCGGGCTTGATGCTCATGGAGGACACAGGCCCGATTCCGGCCTGGTGTCATTTCTCCTGTACACTCCCCACCTCTTCTCCCTCTCATTTCCTTTCCCACTCTTCACTTCAACTATCGATTAAAAGCCCCAAAAAAAATCTTAAAAAAAAAAAAAACAATCTAATGTTAGGATTGGTAGGATTGAGCATGTGTAAACTTTGGGAGGATTCTGTGTTTTTCTGTATGTGACAGGAACATGAAAGCTGAATGTTAGGAGTGTATTTCAGATACATGAAATTCAAAAGGTCAATACAGGTCAAGAAAGGATTATAATTTGTAATTCAAAGCAGCACTTTATGAAAACTGTAATATTTTAGCAATTACTTCTGAAGGACAGGACAACCATTTTCCAGGGCCAAGCTCAAAACATTTCAAATGTACATTACTTTACAGTTATGTTCAGGTTACGATACTGCTTTACAGAATTATGGTTTAATGTTTTGTACATTTTTCAAGTAATAAAATAAAACTAAACATTGTATTAACATTTGATGAAGCTCATGTTTGACATCTGTTTGTTGTAGGAGTTGTTAATTTCAGTAAAACATTCATGCATACATACCTCTTTTTCAAAGGGTGTTTTTTTCTCCCCTTCTCTACACACATTCACACACACACACACACCATCTCTCTGGTATTCAACACGTGATTTCAGCAGAAGACTTGAAAGCTTGATTTTTTTTTTATTCTCAAGGGCCTAATTAGCAAAAGTACCGAGGCTGCTGCTCCTTCACTAAGTATACACTGGGTAAGGGAACCTATTTTATTTTGGTTTAATTTGAAAGAATACAAATAGCAGTCAAACTTGATTGAACCAAAATACTTGTTCCTCTTAACTCGGACCTTAGTGGACTGAAGAGCCGGCTGATATTAAGAGGTTTTTCTTATTCTGTTCTAAGCTCTGTGGAGACCGAGAAATTTTCTGGGTTTGACCAGCTGTGGTGGCAACAGACATTCAATTTTATTTAGAAATGAAGTGGAATGGAAATGATCTTGAGTCTTGTTGTTGGTATTTTTTTGAAAGTAAACACATGACTGCATACGTAAACACAAGTGTTAAGTTATACAGTGTTGCAATATAAAATCTATGTGACACATATAAAAAAGATATGTTACACAAAAGGAAATAAACGCTGAATTAACAGGGAGCAAAACAATGGCAGTGGGACCTACTGTGGGTGCTCCATAGGAATTTCCAAAATCAACTCTGGCGGAAGCTCAAAGATCTCTGGGTCCTCTCCGTTGGCCTGCAGGACCAGTGGTAGCACATCAAAATTGCCATATTTTGGAGTCCACCCAAGTCGAATACAAATCTGTAAAGATCATCCACTTGCTTACTTATTAACCATACAAACATTAATTACTGAAAAAAAACAGCAATTTTTATAGCATGGCGTAAAAAAAATCTGTTTAGAACACGCTGACATTGGCACAACTAAATCCACACATATCTCCTAAATCCTGTATTTCTGTGCAGATTTTCACCTCTGTGAAGTCCATACTGGCAGGGTCTCCTTGTATGGTTCCGTCTGGCATCTGATACCCGGCATATTTTATAAGTTGGCTATTCCAAACACGAAAGTCATGCTTGCCATCAGTTCTCTGCGGGAACATTGTGATTGTAGACCTACAAAGGGAGCATGCACTATGTTGAGAAACTGTATGTTTCAAATAATCTGCAGAGAGGTCTTTCAATGTTATTTAACGTTTTCATTTTTACATTCTATTTCATTTCTACATTCTAAGACAAATCACAAAGTTAAATTCAACCAAAACTCTGTGGAGATGGAACAGCACCTTATTGCAAGGGGATGCAATCTGTCACTTAATTTAGTTATTCGTTTCAACAAGTGCATAGTGCATAGTTTCAGCATTAGGCCCCACCCTTTTTTATTTTCATAACATGCTTAGTGTCCTTATTTATGGGCAACAGTGTTTAAATGTACAAACCTATGGAATTGTTCAGGGGCAGGCCTCGGTAAACATCACTTCACAAACCTCTGATTTAATAACCTCTGATCATTCAAAATTAAATTAAATAAGCTTTGACATTAAAAACAAACTTTTTAAATGTCAGTATTTTGATCATGCAAGATTTAAAAAATGTAAAATTACAACATATATATTAGGTATGAAATAACTGCGGGTGACGTACCTCAGGTTGCCTCCATTAGTGGCAAACTGGAGATGCTCACAAAGGTAATGAAACATTTCCTTACTGCTACCACACTTTCGGGCATCAAACACCTGTTAAACCACAATCACTATAATTTGTTTCACATGAGACACAAACACATTAAATATTAAGATGTACTGTACAGATGCATAATAGTTAATTAATCAATTAGTTATATAACAAACTGATATCTCCATTGAGTGTGTTTGGTCATATACAATATGGGGGTGCATCCCACCTGTAAATTGGACCACTGAATCCTGCCAATACACCTGGGTGCATTTCTCCACGCCTGTTTAGCCCCAAAAGCCAGTTCTTCTGAGGTCAACTGGTAAGTCCCAGTAGTGTCAATTTCTGAACTAACCTCCTCAACTCGAGCCAGGTGATGTTCTGTTCTGGAGCTGTGTACGATCATTGATTTTTTTTGTTGTTGTTAAACTCTTTTAAAGGAAGAAAAACACTGGACATATTTAAGATAGACAAAAAACTTTTGTTTGTGTGTGTGTGTGTGTGTGTGCGTGTGCGTGTGCGTGTGCGTGTGCGTGTGCGTGTGCGTGCGTGTGTGTGTGTGTGTGTGTGTGTGTGCGCGCGCACATGTGTGTGTGTGTGTTAGAATTGACACAAAACAGAATCTCACATTTTAAATGAGTTATAAAACTTGTTGATGAAGTCAACAGCCTGAATCAGAAGATCACTGGCGTCTGAGGCACCGTCAGGAGGAGAGCGCCCAAGAGCTTTTGGAGTCATGATGGAGCCATTGCACACTTCTGAGATGCATGAGAGGTTCTGACACAGATATAAAATAATATACCCCTTATTAAACAAAATATTATGTATATAAAATATATGATATTGACGAGATACTGTAAATTATAAAGTTGGGCAACACAGTTTACCTTAACAGCCTTGTGATGCTGAGTGTCTTGAAATGCTGAGCCATCTCTGTAATTACACAGTCGCACTGTGGAAGTACACTTGCCTACAACCGTTGGCTCCCGGGTCTGTAAGCACAACATACAAGGCAAGACAAGTTACAAATATGACACAAAAATCCCTAGAAGACAGAAGCCACCAACTAGATTGTCTTACCTTGATGTCTGGGTTTTTGTTTTCCTGTGACAAACCCATCCTTCCCAATTGCGATTTACAATTCCATTAAACAAACAAAAAACACGAGTGCCTGTAAATCAGTAGTTATTAGCAAAGCGACTCGTGTAAAGAAGTAATTTTGACAAATAGAAAGGATACAATATTTAATCCAAGATTATGAAGTTGCATTCCAGGAGGCAGCTAAGTAAAATACAGCTGTTTCTTTGTAGAATAAAGTTTTCTTTGCTGTTCGACGAACCGAATAAAGCGTGCTGTCGTAAAGTCTTACCTTGTCGTGGGCGCAAGACGCAAAAGTGATAGGCTCTATTGACAGGCAGGTATTTATAGGAGGATGGAGAGAGATTTCTGGATACAGGTTAGAAACAGGTTTCTGAAGGTAAACACTAATTGCACTGATGTGAGCCGACAGAGGGAAAACCGTGAGGCATACCCACTGCCCACACACACACACACACATAGAAGACATCACATCCAAGCATAATGATACATTTGCCAGGGTCTTTGTCAACAGGTAGTTATTTTTCGTACGTGATACGAGAATTGTTGAAAATCCTGTTGGGAGTCTTAGAGATAAAACGTGAGGTTGGAAAGGTTTATCCGAAACCAGTCGACATGCTCAGGCGTCCGGTTGCTGACTTAAATATTTAAATTGTTTGCATCATCAAAACTTGAAAATCATATAGGCTACAGCCGGAAAAAATTAAGAGACCACTTCGAAATTCTCAGCTTTTCTGGTTTTACTATTTATTGGTATGTGTTTGAGTAAAATTAACATTTTATTTCATTCTAGAAACTACTGACAACATTTCTACCAAATTTCAAATACAAATATTGTAATTTAGAGCATTTTTTGCAGAAAAATGACAATTGGTCAAAATATAAAAAAATATGCAGTGTTTCCAGATCTTGAATAATGCAAAGAAAACAAGCTCATATTCATTTTTAAACAACACAATACTAATGTTTTAACTTAGGAAGATTTCAGAAATCAATATTTGGTTGAATAACCTTGATTAACAATCACAGCTTTAATGTGTCTTGGCATGCTCTCCACCAGTCTTTCACATTGCCATTGGGTGACTTTATACTACTCCTAGCGCAAAAATGTAAGCAGCTCGGCTTTGTTTGATGGTTTATGACCTTTCATCTTCCTCTTGATCACATTCCACTGCTTTTAAATGGGATTCAGGTCTGGAGAGTGGGCTAGCCATGACAGGGTCCTGATGTGGTGGTCCTTTATCAACACCTTCACTGACCTGGCTGTGTGGCATGGAGCATTGTCTGCTGGAAAAAAGACTCCTCAGAGTTGGGGAACATTGTCAAAGCAAAAGGAAGCAAGGTTTCTTCCAGGAGAACTTTGTACCTTGCTTGATTCATGCGTCTTTCACAAAGACAAATCTGCCCGATTCCAGCCTTGCTGAAGCACCCCCAGACAATCACCGATCCTCCACCAAGTTTCACAGTAGGTGCAAAACTCTGTGGCTTGTAGGCCTCTCCAGGTCTCCGTCTAACCATCAGATGACCATGTGTTGGGCAAAGCTGAAAATTGGACTCATCAGAGATGAAGAACTTAGAAGATGACCTCCAGTCCTCTTTGGTTCAATTCTTATGGTCTTTTACAAACCTCAGCCAGGCAAAGTACAACGTTGTCCTGGAAGAAAAACTTGATTCCTTTTGCTCTGACAATGTTCCCCAACTCTGAGGAGTGTTTTTACAGCAGGGCAATGCTCCATGCCACCCAGCCAGGCCAGTAAAGGTATGGATGAAGGACCACCAGATCAGGACCCTGTCATGGCCATCCCAATTCCCAGACCTGAATCCCATAAAAAAAACCTCTGAAATGTGATCAAGAGGAAGATGGATGGTCACAAGCCATGAAAAGAAGCCGAGCTGCTTGAATTTTTGCGCCAGGAGTAGCATAAAGTAAACCAACGGCAATGTGAAAGACTGGTGGAGAGCATGCCAAAACACATGAAAGCTGTGATTGTAAATCAAGGTTATTCCACCAAATATTGATTTCTGAACTCTTCCTAAGTTAAAGCATTAGTATTGTGTAGTTTAAAAATGAATACGAACTTGTTTTCTTTGAATTATTCGAAATCTTAAAACACTGCATCTTTTTTGCTATTTTGACCAATTGTCATTTCTCTGCAAATAAATGCTCTAAATGACAATATTTTTATTTGAAATCTTGTAGAAATGTTGTCAGTAGTTTATAGAATAAAACTAAAATGTTAATTTTACTTTAACTCATACCAATAAATAGTAAAACCAGAGAAACTGATAATTCTGTAGTGGTCTCTTAATTTTTTCCGCGGCTGTATATTTGTTGAAATTATCCAGTATGTTCTTTAATCAAGTAGCCTATTGCTGAAGTGTATTGATACACTCACATAATGGTCTGGAGTTTAACATCCATTTACCGATTTAACAAAGTTTGAGTTAATTACATGATTTTATGATTAAAAAACAACTACTCACATTTTTAACAAATGTAACATATTTGATCAAGTACATCATTCCGCAAACAAATGACTAACCATACAAATGTGACAACTTCAGCATACATAAAAAGCCAAATTTCAAATTCCTATTCTGACTGACATACAAAGATGGCATGGGTTGCGAATGTCCCTTAAGGGGTTAATTCAATTAAACAGTGCTTCCTCCAGTTTCACTTATTTATTTATTTAATTTTATGATCCCTATAAACACCCCTACACAATTATTACAAATGTATCTGGAGCAGTAAATGGAAGTCTGTCAACTTTGCAGCGATGCAAAGAACATTTAGCTCTACTGAATTTCTAGTTTTTATGAGACATTAAGAGAGCTTCATACACGAAAGACTCCTTGAAGATACAGAGATGAAGCTATCTTAAACCCCCATAGGCCAGAAGATTTACTCTTCACTGAACTTTACTGGTCAGATGATGCATCTCATGCTGAGTTACATCATATTAAACTGTTTGAATACCAGATAGCGAAATATCATCATGTCATGTCATTATGTCATGTCATCTGTTATAATTTGCTAATGCCAAAACACATATTCCAGTGGGTTATTTTTTTCAACCAAATATCTTAGCAGGCTAGCTGCTTTATTTGCTGCAGCAAGAAGACCTTGGTAGTTGGAAGTTACTAGGCTATGTAGATATTGAGCAAAATTTAGCGGTGTGATTACAATTTTATATAAACCGCTGGCTGGCTTTGTTTATGGCTCGGCCCGAGCCACTATTTGATTCCCATCATTAAAGGCAGGACTGTGTAGAAACATGCCAGTTTATTGGGTGCAAACACTGAACGGACAAGTAGATGACTGTGGGGAGCAGTTCACTGAATTTGGGTAAAGACTTCTGAATGGGAAGTTGTTTCAAGAAGTCTACAGACTAGACACAAGAGGATACTTGTTGCAGTACTGAAAAAAGATTGTACCATTTTGACCATTATTTGGTCTAAAAGAAAACCAACGATATGCTTTGTCATGTTCATGTTTAAGTAGGGAAATTACAAATCCCCTATTCCTCCCCTTTGCCTGCTGAGAGAGTGGTCTTTCTAACCCTACACAGCCAGCCAATTATATCCTAGATCACTTTTGCTTATATTATAGTGAAAGGCAGTGAATGTGTTACATAAAGTGCTGGAATGTATTTAAGTAGAGGACTGCTATTAAGTAGAGGACTTTTACTTTGAAAGGGTAAATAAAGATTGTAACGGAAGTAAGCGGAAGTTAGTCCTTACGTTTGCTGTGGTAGCAAGGGTATCAGGGAGAAACAGACAACTTTATAAACTAGCAATGCCCCCACTTCCAGGTGCCGAATTGGTCCACACGCCGGTCCAACTATATCGTTACCTTTTGCGATGCTGTAAACTCTTGCCGTCAACATCCATGCAACAACACTACCGGCATGCAGCAAGACAAGTGAGCGTGGTTTTCGCAAATGTGTGCAGTTAATGTTAAATTCAATACTTAAGATGAGCCGCACCTGATAAAAACAGGCAAAATCATCACTATTTTCTGTGTTAGGAAAGTTGTCAACTCGCTATTTTTCAACATCCCTGCCAATGTTATTTATGAAAGAATTTGACATAGGCTGTAACTGTAACGGGAAAAGGGCTTTACATTTTGAAAATTGCAGGAAATAAATTAAACGGACTTGCCAAGTTGGAGAAGAGTATGGAATGACATGGCATTTGGTGTGTGTTTCAGAGCTTCAATAGCCATGCTGATGAAGACGACAGAGAGCGGATACAATTTATCATCAAAAGAGCCATTACAGATGCTGACTGGATTCTGGAGAAGGTGGGCTGTTCAATGCAAATGTAAACGAGATGCGATAATAGTATTGATAACAAGAAAGAATAAATGTAAAGACTAAATTTGGGCAAAGTTGGTACTGGCTCCCTTGTAATGTCTTGAATTGAGCTGGAGTAGGGTAAACGACCATAAAAAAAACAGAAACAGAATTATTAACCGCATTATGATGACATAATTGGTGTTTCCAGCTGACATTCAGTACCTTATTGCACATAAAATAACAGTGAACAACAGTAAGAGGGATGTTTTTGCTCACTTAACCTAAGAGTGTGTCTCTGCATGAACCGCTCATCAGTGGCTTACAAGCTCGTTTTGACTTTTATTTCAGTACACCAAAAAGAAGTGACCCTGGATATCTATTGACAAACAGATGGATTCAGGACAAGTGCTTGTGACATGGTGATTTGTACATAAATGGCTCACACCAGCTGATTGAGGGTGATGTCTGTATCACTGCACAGCTTCTCTTGGCTGTGCCTTTCTCTACGAGATAAATCCAAGATATGTATATATATTTTGTAGAAATATGTCAATTTAGCCATTGAGACAGGATTGTATTTATTTGTATGTATTTTTGTGATGTATTTAGTGTTCACAGATATCACTGTAATCTGACATCAATCATTGGAAATAAACCCGGGTCATAAATAATGATGAAAAGAAAAAAAAGTCACCTGAAAACAAATGCCATTGTGTTTGTATTCTTGTGTTATGAATGCACTGTTTCTAAGTACAAATATAATATTTTACCAGCACCAAAGCAACCCCAGACCATCACATTTACTCACGAGCATTCTTTCTGTTCTCTCTGTGATCAAAACACCCAAACATAGATTTACAAAACCATTGTGACATGTCGCACGTGCTACAAAAAATAAACGGTTTGTGCTATGAACAACTTTACCACAGTAGCACCTGTGCAATAGTTTTGCATGTGTGTGTGTGACAGCATTGCTTATTTGTGTGTGTGAGACAGTGTTGCATGTGTGTGTGTGTGAGACAGCGTCGTTTGTGTGTGTGAGACATTGCCGCATGTGTGTGTGTGAGACAGCGTTGCTTGTGTGTGTGAGACAGCTTCGCTTGTGTGTATGAGACAACATCACTTATGTGTGTAATTATTTGTGTACTTGGTTATGAATGCACATGTTTCTAAGCATTCCTCATTATATCCTCAGGAATTTTATGCTCAGGTTAGGGAGGGGACTTTTGGTGAAAGAGTTATTGATGTTATGTTTAATATGTTGATATCGAAACTTGGCATTGGATACGAGTTGACTTATGCCAGCTGAAGGAACGTCCTTATCAACAGCCTCTCTTGGCTTTGCCTTTTGTGAACGCCCATCTGTCAAAAAGACACGCGAGGGGGTTTCAGCAATGCAGGATGTTTATTAAGAACACCCAGTGTTTCTGGCACCTTCCCCTCTGTACTGCTTCTCACTTACACTTCAAAGACGTTCTCGCCCTGCTACCAACTGGTGTTTGAAAGAGTTTGATTTATTAACTTGTCCCTCTAGTATGCATGGTTCAGCTCATTACGTGACATCATAACCAGACCAAACTGGGTCGAGCGATCCCAGACGTTTTTTTCAGTGGAGTGCGTACAAAACTGATGGCACCCAGGCTACCTAGTGGGACCCCAAGGGCAGCTTGGGGTACCACACTTTCTACAGGAGTTAAAGCCAATATGTTTTTTTTTTATGTTGACTTAGCCATTGCCACATTATTGTATTTATTATTGTGCGAGATTTGTGTATTGTTGTCTTAAGTAGGTTTACACTGTATGAACAGATATTAGTTATCAGACTTTGGAATAAACAAGGGTCAGAACTACTGGGAGGGGACTTTCTGGAGTTTATTTCAGCGTGGAGACTCCCTCTAAGCATGTGACTCAGCAAATTGCCTACCTGACTGTACCATGTGTTGGCATTTATACCATTCAGTCAAATAGAGTACAGGGAAGGGGGGTGAGACTACACCCTACAGGTAATGGCAGGTAGGGGAGACAGTGGGGTGAGGGGTGATAGCAGGCTATCTGGGGGGGCAAGGGGATCAGATGCTAACGGTTCAGGTCTCAGTGAGACAGACAGTATACATCCAGGGGTATGACTAACAGATACATAATAATGCTACACTTAGTTCATGTCTCTTACAACAGTAGAATAGCAATATTTAGTTCCATCACTACCTACCTGAAGTTAGACAGGATAAGGTGGGGGCACGGCATGAGTGGTCCTCATGTTTTTAGACAAAATATGTTTAATGAGCCAACACCCAAACACAACTTGCCGCATGTTGTTTTGTAAGTTTGGTGTCTGTTTACTTTCTTTGTACATAACATGTTGGGAGTGGAATTTCGAGCGCATCGGTATGTAGCACGGATGTGCTTGTGCAAAGTTTGTACCAAATGTACCAATTGCTGGAACAGTAGTGTTGCTGACGTACCTGCAGTCCTGACACAATAATTAATTATTGTATTGCCATATACAACATACAGCATATATCACATGCATATATAATCTTCAGTAATTGCAGTGCTTTTGATATAGGATACTGATAATACATAACTAACTATTAGGTGATGAAATAATTATAATTTGTATTATTATTATTCATAGAACTAGGAAGTATCATACAAGCAAATAAACAAAATGTTGATCTGACAGAGGTGACATCTATGATGGAGTTGACACGTGTCTGATCGTGGTGACAAAAGTCTGGATTTGGAGTAATTTTAATTGTTTGAAGATTTTAATTAGTTAGCAAAATCATTCAAACTAAAATAATTGTAAAGAAAATCTGTCATCTGATGGTGTTGACAAATGAGGCATTATTTTCACAAAACTAATGGAGTTGATGTCGTAGTTATTTTTTTTTTTCTGTTGATGTTAGCTGCTAACAGAACCTACTTCATTGGAATAAAGTTACCTTAAAAATGTCAAATGACTTCCTCAGAAACCTGAAGACGTTATTGAGATATCATGGTTGTGACAGAGGAGATTATAACATTAAGATTTAAAATATTAAAAAAACTATCGAATTTATCATCTCAGATGTATTGTGAGCCATTCATCTGTTTGACACTGATGTATTCTGAAGAGGTGAAATGTGGCAAGAGGCTGTTGTATCACAATGTCACTAATCATGTGTAGTGTCCAAGTGTTTGTCCCCGTACAGATCCTCTGCATGAACAACCGTCCCGCGAGCCTGTGGGATAAACATTCAAGTGATGTCAACTTGGTAAAATCAGCTCCATCCATTTACCCGTTACAGTCTGCCATTTTCCCACGCTTTGGTCTGCCCTTGGTTTTGGTCTATTTAATTGTCATAAATGTTTCCATCCCAAGTGTTTGGTTTCAATTTATTCAGCAGAACCCCTGCTTTCATCATATGCCATTAATCCTTCTCCTTGTGCCAACATCAATGACTACCCATATACATCAGTTATTTTGTTCTTTATTTGGGTTTTTATGATTATTTTTTGTTATTTTGTCTTTTATTCCTTCCACTTGTATTCATTTATTATATTTGTATTTTCATTTGAGCATTGCATCCTGTTGTTTTTTAAATGATTTATATAAATACCACAGATACAGAATGCAGTATTTTTCAGCCTGCAAGACTTACAAATGGCTTATAGGTGAGGCTGTTCAGGAATCAGGCGTCATGCCAGACTTGAGAGAGAGGGAGGTTTCCCGCTGCCAAAGATGGGGGAACACGCCAGCTTAGACCACTGCACCTCCCTCAACACCTCCCTGGAGTTTCTGTGTTTCCTGGGCCTTTTGGAACGTGCCTGCACCCTGGGAACTGTTTCTGATGATCCAGCACTTCTTGTAATTGTGGAGACTTCACGTTCAGTGTGTAGCGCAGTACACCAAGTGGGCATGGAAGTACCCCTTGGTTGAGAAGATCAAATTAATGAACTGGTCAATGCTGTAAGGGTCTAAAGTTCCGCAGCCATAAGGATGGCCACGCACAGATGGTGATGGTTCCTATGATTGTGATGGCTTGAAAGTTTTAAGATGTTTAAGAAACTTTAAAAAGGGGAATGATGGAACCAAAGTGTTTTCCAAGTTTCATTGCAAAGTCTTGCATGGAATAGCCTGAACCGATTTCAGCTGCACAAACCTCATTGCAAAAAGGGTTTTCTAATGATGTTTTAATGCCTTTTTGAATGTGATAATTAGGTACTATCTCACAAAATGCTCCACTGAAACACAAGAGTAATGGTTGTAGTAAATTGGCCTTTAAGGCCTACTTAGATATTTCACAAAAAATATTTTGTTTCCAGCTTAAATTCATTTAGTGTGAATTTCATGTCCTTTTAGTTGAAAAGTGTTTTAAGTGTTTCTCAGTGTCCAAAGTGTTTAATGGTAGTAGTGTATGAACACCACTGTTGGAATGCTACAATGAAAGTCCTAGCTAGGAGTATTTTTGATCCATCTGGTGAAGTCCACCTGTGAAGATGCCAAGCTTTGCCTTTGCTTCTGTTGTGGCATGACATTGACACATACTTCCCATGATTTATGTGTTTGTTGTCATGAAAGGTGAACTAGTAAGGGTGGAGATAACCGGTTTTTTGTTTTGATTTCACGGCTATAAAATGTTCAAAGGATTTTCAGTATGGTATGAATTGCCAGCCTATTCGCCAGCAGGGATGATTTAATGAGCTAGCTGGAAGTCACACCCAAGGTAGCTGATTAATGATGATGCAGATTCTGAACACTTTTTCAGTTCTGGGCTTCCGTCCTTCTGTTGATTTGACTCAGCACATGACAGCTGGTGTCATGTATCCAGAGGTGCCATTAGCCCCCAATCTCATCCTCTTTTAGATTTCTTCTTTTCCCCCAGTCATTTCTTCTCATTTCATTATTCAACTAATTGTTGATGGATAATGACTAATGGTTACTAAAAACAATATTGCATCACATTGCTGTCTCTTGCTTTTGCAGCTATCCATAAAAACATGAACATGTTACCAAATATCAACACGACCAGACATTCAGATGAAATCCTAAGAGGTTCCTGAAAGCAGGACTGGAAGTCCCCCATCTCAGCTACCATAGCATTCTATTCCAGTTTAATAGCTTTTATCAAAGGTGAGGTGCTGAGTGTCTCCAGCCCCGCAGGGTGAGTCACACACCTCCAGCTGGTGCGTCACAATCCCCTTGTTTCATGGTGTGGCGAAAGGCTTGGCCCACTGGCGCCAGTGAATGACCTCTTTGTGAGGGCGAGGCGGTGAGAGAAAAAGGGCGATGGTGTGGAGGAGACATGACGCGCTGCACTGTGCCGCTGGGCACCAGCCTCTTAGCATTAGCGTTCCAGAGGGCTGACTGGGCACTGCTCTCAATCAGCAGTGGCTTATTTCCCCCTCGATCCAACCGCTGATTTCACTCAGGCCTCTCAGATCAGGAATGGTCAGAGCGAACCCTAAACAGAAATAGGCCAGGACACTCAGATATGACATTTTATTGTCACTGACAACCTTTTGACTGCTGGCCCGTACTGTGTGGGGCTATTTTTAGTTGGCTAAATGGCAGAAAATCAAAGAGGGCAACAGAACATCCTACTCATGGAGGTAACTTGTGATTCGGGAAGGGCATGGCTCTCCCCCATATGTCCCTCTCTTAATGGATGGCTTAGTGATTGAGGTAACCATTAAAACACATCAGAGGTCACGACAGTGGTCCAGGTAGTCTTACTTTGGAACTGATGTACTGTGAATCCAGTGTTTTTCTGCCCTCTCCTGATGCAAGTGTGTAATTAATTACTTAAATACATCCCTAATCCATACCATACACAGGCCAGTCTTCATCACTGGGATGAACAAGAATCTTTTGAATATTACTTTGTACTGGAAATATCAGATGCTTCGATCTAATCTTACCCGCCTTAATATGAGCTCTCAATTGGAATGGAAAGGGAAGGAGCCTGAGAAGACAAATACAGTGGGGAAAATAAGTATTTGAACCCCTGCCGATTTCGCAAGTTTGGCCACTTGCAAATGAATGTGTGATCTAGAATTGTAATGGTAGGTGTACTTAAACAGTGAGAAACAGAATATCAACAAAAAATCCAGAAAACTGCATTTTATAACATTAAGGACTTTATTTGCATTTGATGCAGAAAATAAGTATTTGAACCCCTAGCTAAACATGACTTAGTTCTTGGTGGAATAACCCTTGTTGGCAAGCACAGATATCAGACGTTTCTTGTAGTTGGTCACCAGGTTTACACACATCTCAGGAGGGATTTTGGTCCACTCCTCTTTGCAGATCCTCTCCAAATCCTTAAGGTTGTGTTTTCAATGGGAGGGAATGAGGGAATGAGGTTCAAGTCCAATATTCCACGTTACATGGGGCATCATAGTCTCCTTGATGCGGTGGAGTCGTCCTGTACCATTGGCAGAGAAACAGCCCCAAAGCATGTTTCCACCTCCATGCTTGACGGTGGGTATGGTGTTCTTAGGGTCATATTCAGCATTCCTCCCCCTTTCAAACACGGCAAGTCGAGTTGATGCCAAAGAGCTTTATTTTGGTCTCATCTGACCACATGCTGTCTCCCAATCCTCCTAAGAATCATTCAAGTGTGCATTGGCAAACTTCAGATGGCCCTGTACATGTGCTTCCTTGAGCAGGGGGACCTTGCGAGTGTAGCAGTACTTAAAAATGACGGCGTAGTGTGTTGCCAATGGTTTTCTTGGTGACTGTGGTCCCAGCTGCCTTGAGATCATTCACAAGCTCCCCCTGTGTCGTTCTGGGTTTATTCTGCACCTTTCGGATGAACACTGATACCGCACGAGGGGATATCTTGCATAGAGCCCTAGACCTGGAGCGGTTGACAGTTGTCTGGTGTTGCTTCCATTAACGAATAACCGCACCAATAGTTGTCTGCTTCTCACCAAGCTGCTTGCCAATGGTTTTGTAGCCCATTCCAGCCTTGTGCAGGTCTACAATCTTATCTCTGTCGCCTTGGACAACTCTTTGGTCTTGCCCATGGTGGTGAGGTTGAAGGTGTGAAGTATGATTCTTTGGACAGGTTTCTTTTATAAACGTCACCAGTTGAGATCAGGTGTACCTTATTAGACCTAATGAGGACCAATCTGTGTGCTTCTTGGGCACATAACTGGTCATTGTGAGCCAGCATTCTTGCTGTTTGGTTGGGGGTTCAAATACTTATTTTCTGCATCAAATGCAAATAAAGTCATAAATCTTACAAAATGCATTTTTCTGTTTGTTGATATTCTGTTTCTCACTGTTAAAATACACCTACCATTTCAATTTGAAATCACACATTTCTTTGCAAGTGGCCAAACTCGGTAAAATCGGCAGGGGTTCAAATACTTATTTTCCCCACTGTACATGCATCCAAAATACAATGCCTCAAGTCTAATAACAGATTTGGCAGTTATTTTATCTAAAAGATACTAGACAGATAACACATATTAGGGGGTTTCAACATTATTTCCTAAACATTCTACATTGTGGTTTTAACTGTCCCATGGTGTAACCTTACCGTTTGCTCTCTTCTGAAACCTCAAATTGCATGACCCCTCCCAAAGCAAAACATCTACATTTAAAGTCTGGATGTTGGAATACCACAATGACATGCCTGTCTGAAACCTCTGAAGCTAAACAGATACTGTTGTATACATGCCCACGCTAAAAATAGGACTAGAATCCTGATGCATAGACACATCCTAAACTCTCCCCAGATAAGATATTGGTGTCAATGTCTTCCCGGGTTGTGGGCAAATGGCTGGATTCACAGGCATTTCATGGAGGACTTGTGGCAGTCTCAACGACTCGGTCAGTCCTATTTCATCTGGGTCAGTAGTAATTTGGTTGCGATTATTCGATTATTAAATGTCATATAGCCTATTAGCAACAGGACCTATAATCCAGGCCTACTTGCTCACTTGATATAGTTGCTTATGCAGGCTTCTTACTACATGAGGACCTTAAATTATTGAAATATACATATTCAGGAAAATAATATTAGCCTTTGTGTTGTGTAAGCTAAGATGTACAGTACCGTTCAAAAGTTTGGGGTCACTTAGAAATGTCCTTATTTTTAAGAAAAGCACAGTTTTTTTCAAAGAAGATGACATTAAATTAATCAGAAATACACTCTATACATTGTTAATGTGGTAAATGACTATTCTAGGTGGAAATATCAGGTTTTTAATTAAATACCTACATAGGTGTATAGAGGGCCATTTCCAGCAACTATCACTCCGGTGTTCTAATGGTACTTTGTGTTTGCTAATCGCCTTAGAAGACTCATGGATGACTAGAAAACCCTTGTGCAATTATGTTAGCACAGCTGAAAACTGTTTTGCGGGTTAGAGAAGCTATAAAACTGGCCTTCATTTGAGCTAGTTGAGTATCTGAAGCATCACATTTGTGGGTTCAGTTATACTCTCAAAATGTCCAGAAAAAGTTAACTTTCATGTGAAACTCGCCAGTCTTGTTCATAGAAATGAAGGCTATTCCATGTGAGAAATTGCGAAGAAACTGAACTTTTCCTACAACAGTGTGTGCTACTCTCTTCAGAGAACAGCAGAAACGGGCTCTAACCAGAGTAGAAAGAGAAGTGGGAGGCCCCGGTGCACAACTCAGCAATAAGACAAGTTTATTAGAGTGTCTAGTTTAAGAAAAAGACGCCTCACAGGTCCTCAACTGGCAGCTTTTTAAAATGGTACCCGCAAAACGCCAGTGTCACCTTCTACAGTGAAGAGGCGACTCTGGGATGCTGGCCTTATAGTCAGAGTGGCAAAGAAAAAGCTATATCTGAGACTGGCCAATAAAAAGAAAAGATTGATATGGGCAAAAGAACACAGACATTGGACAGAGGAAGATTGGAAAAAAGTGTTCTGGACGAATTAAAAGTTTGAGGTGTTTGGATCATATGAAGAACATTTGTGAGACACAGAACAGGTGAAAAGATGCTGGAAGAGTGCCTGACGCCATCTGTCAAGCATGGTGGAGGTAATGTGATGGTCTGGGGCTGCTTTGGTGCTGGTAAAGTGGGAGATTTGTACAAGGTAAAAGGGATTTTAAATAAGGAAGGCTATCACACCATTGTGCAACGCCATGCCATACCGTGGACAGCGCTTGATTGGAGCCAATTTCCTCCTACAACAGGACAATGATCCAAAGCGCATCTCCAAATTATGAAACTATATAGGGAAGAAGCAGGCAGCTCGTATGCTGTCTGTAATGGAGTGGCCAGAGCAGTCACCAGATCTCCACCCCATTGAGCTGTTGTGGGAGCAGCTTGGCCGTATGGTACGCAAGAAGTGTCCATCAAGCCAATCCAACTTGTGGGAGGTGCTTCAGGAAGCGTGGGGTGAAATTTTTAGATTACCTCAACAAATTAACAGCTAGAATTCCAAAGGTCTCCAATGCTGTAATTGCTGCAAATTGAGCCTTTTTTGACAAAAGCAAAGTTTTAAGAACAAAATTAATATTTCAAATAAAAATCAGTATTTCCAACCTTGTCAATGTCTTGACTATATTTTCTAGTTATTTTGCAACTCATTTGATAAATACAAGTGTGAGTTTTCATGTAAAACATGAATTTGTCTGGGTGACCCCAAACTTTTGAACGGTACTGTATGTGTGGTATTTATACAAAGTTGAGTGTATCAATGTATTTCCGTGGCTGCTTACATACTAGGTATTTTTTGAGAACTGTGTGCATAATGAACGCTAACAAATTGTGCTTTGCATGCAAGTCGGAGAAACCGCTATCAGTCATTCACTCCGTGATGCCTTAGAGAACCCTGACTCCTGATCATGTGTGGCAAGAGAGAACCCATACATATGGTGTGACGAGTTCTGAGAGAATCATGAGGACCGTTTCATTATGAGGGCCATCTTAACATTATGGTACTTGTTGAGTTTAGGTTAAGCTGTCTAAGGGGACATTCATAGCAACTTTCTGGAAATATGCAACGCTGTGACGGATCATATGACTGAACACAATGGGATTGATTCTGTTGAGATGTATTGTGAAGAACTGAAGAAAATCTGAATTAAACAAACTAAATGATTACCCTTTTGAAACACTACTATCTGTAGCGCCATATTTAGCCACTAGATGGCGATCTGCCTGCCTATGCTGAGAGATGGGGGAGACAAATTAAGCAACATTTCATTCGAAATAAAAAAGACATGAAGACAATGGAGAGGGTACAACAGTGTTGTTTTGTCATTTTTTTTTTTTTAAATGTCAACATTTAATGAGCTTGACCACGGTACTTCAAATCTACATTTTTGTTGAGAGAGACCAAACATTGTTTTATTTTTTAACCCAACGGCAGATTGAAATTCATCTGATGGGTCTCCCAGTCCCTCGGTTTGACCACCATAAGCTTTCAGGCAACTAACAGCTCTCCTTAATATATATCGTAAAATGTATTGAAATACCATTACCTCTGAATATAAACTTCAAATGTCTTATAAAAATGCCTGATGGAAGTAGTACCTATTTACCCTTTGATGTCTCTCACACCGCACACTACCATTGTATCTTTTGTTTTCATTTGCATGTTATCATTTTTACATATCCCCCTGAAAATACAAGCATTACCATGTATTTGTACTTCATTTGAACAAAAACCTCAATTACTGAAGGTTGACACGTCAAATAGGATTTCTGTGATCTAACAGTCAGAGAATACTTGGCCAAGAATAAGTATGTAATTTTCCAAATAGGAATACAAGGGGCCTCCTCCTCTTCATGTAATCTGAATTTTGATGATGACTTTCATTCCATAGTGGGAGTTTTTTTTTTTTACTTGTAGGACTATAAAAACTGGAAGGGACATTCAAGTTTTAAATCTCCACAGTAAAATCAAAAATGTGGAGGTAAACAACCAAGTAATTGAGCTCAAGAGGTAGAGACCAACATTGTGAATCCATTATATACATATACACAAATAGTTCAGTGTTTTGTTGTCTAAAGGAGAAAATAATAATAATAATTAATAATAACAATAATAATAATAATAATAAAAGAGGGCTTCTACTTCGATACTCATATCCACAGCTCTGAAGTACACACAATACACAATTAACATAATTGGCTATGTGTTTTTGCTTGAGTTAATCAGAAATCATTTGGATTATCTCTGAACACTTTCTTACTGCAGGGGGAGTTAAGAAAAGAGAAAACGAAAACAAAATTATATACAATTATATGTGAGTCTCAGAAGAAAAAAAAAGAAGAGGAACACAAAAAAATGTACAGCCCTAAGATGTGCGGGCCTCCCTGTCTATACAGCAGTAATGTTGGAGTCTTCCTCAGTTTTGTTAGGTACTGCAAGTTTTTTTTAATCCACTGTAGAATCGCTGCTGTTTCATCCTAGTAGCTACTCATGTATTTACATAACATATTCAGTGGGTCATGAGCGCATGCCATTGAAACATTAAAAAGAAATAATAATTAAAAAATCATCTAAAAATATATTAAATAGTTTTCTCTTTTTTTCTGCTTCTAGGTGGGTATGGATAGGTAAGAGTGTGGCTATACAGCGTTCGAGTAATGGCGGGTGAGAAAGTTCCTCTGGTTTTATCCTGGGAAAGAAAAGCCTCCATTAGCGCCCCTCTCTCTCCTGACTGGACGTCAGTGCCTTCTCTGGGGCTGGCAGAGACAACACAGGCCGACTGAAAGCTAGGGGGCAGCTTTTACACCACATCTGTCCTCTCTCCTGCTCCCACTCTATGGTGGTCTTTTACACCACATCTGTCCTCTCTCCTGCTCCCACTCTATGGTGGTCTTTTACACCACATCTGTCCTCTCTCCTGCTCCCACTCTATGGTGGTCTTTTACACCACATCTGTCCTCTCTCCTGCTCCCACTCTATGGTGGTCTTTTACACCACATCTGTCCTCTCTCCTGCTCCCACTCTATGGTGGTCCACTTCAGCAGATGAACAAACTAATGAGCACGCACGCACGCACTCTCACACACACCACACACACACACACACACACACACACACACACACACACACACACACACACACACACACACACACACACACACACACACACACACACACACACACACACACACACACACACACACACACACACACACACACACACACACACACACACACACACACACACACACACACACCTTCCTTTGGGGACCTTCAGCCATGTTTTATGCCATGGAATAAATTAAATATCTTCAAGGAATGGTCTAACAACACCTATGAGCCTCAGTGTCACGTCAGTCATTTCCTAATGTCTGCTGATTTGCCCCTACTGTTCAACTCGACACTTGAACTTTTTTCTTTCTTTCTTTCTACCTATGTGCCTGTTTGCCCGTGGTCACTTCGTCCTCATTACAGCAGACAGATGCACCACATGACCTCACGGGCTGCCAACTGCACAGAGGGAAGAGGCCGAGCTGCATCACCTATCTCCTCCTCAACAGAGACTGCACACTCCTCTTGTGCGCTCACCTAACTCTTCCTCAACAGAGACTGCACCCTCCTCTTGTGCGCTCACCTATCTCTTCCTCAACAGAGACTGCACCCTCCTCTTGTGCGCTCACCTAACTCTTCCTCAACAGAGACTGCACCCTCCTCTTGTGCGCTCACCTAACTCTTCCTCAACAGAGACTGCACCCTCCTCATGTGCGCTCACCTAACTCTTCCTCAACAGAGACTGCACCCTCCTCTTGTGCGCTCACCTATCTCTTCCTCAACAAGCACCAGGTCATCTCCTCTGTTCTCAAAGCTAAGGGCCTGGCATGACCAAATCTACTACGGTCAGGTCTATACCATATGCTGGAGACTGTCTCGGTCAAACCTTTAAATATCAGATGAGCCATGAACAAAACTAGGAGACGTAAGAGACTACCACCACCCCCCCCCCCCCCCCCCCCCCCCCCAGTCTGTGAAAACACTTCTCTCTCTCGCTCTCAGTTTTGTCCACAAAACTTGATCCACGTGGGACCTCTGCTGAGCCCACCTCTTTTCAACTGCCTGCTTCCAAGCTTCTCTGGAAGGCCACAGGCTCATTGCTCTGCAGTCGGTGCTGTTAGAAGGAAACACAGACTCAACACGGACCTAAGAGTTCATCAAATACGCTGACGGGAGGAAAACAAACCAAAAATCAGGAAGTACTGCCTGTTTCTACAAAAGTAGGAATGGACAAAGAAGGAGACTGAAGGAGATAGAAAGTGAAAGGCAAACACCTAACCTAAAAACACCTAAACACCTAAACTGCTTACACAGTATGAGAGAGTATAAATAAAAACAAATATCACATTCAGGTCATCCTTTCAGTCAAGACAGGGGACAGTGAGAGGGCATAAGAGAATGTCCGCTGCAGAACAGAACAAACAGCCTTCCGCCCTCTTGGAGACAAATGAAGAAAGGATGATCTACACTACGCATGTGAAAGCTCTTCCATCACTTCTTCTTCCTTCCTCTAAGATCTTCGACAGCCACATGTTGCCCCAGGCCCAAGTAACACTTAACATTCTTGTCCACGGTGGGCCAGGGGGCTCAATAAACACACAAACATGTGAACACACACACACATACAAACCTTAGTGCATGTGTATGTGTGTGTGTGTGAGTATTCACAAACGTTATGCTCACCTTAAATACACATGAGCCCTACCCCTCCGTCCCCCATAATATCTAACAAAAGCACACTTTAAATCAGCAGTGGTTGGTACATTAACAAAAAAGAAAACAAACAAAACCAGAAAAAAAATCCATCTTCAGTTAGTATTACAGTTCACAATGTGATCAGAAAACATCTTTTCTTTGCTAGTCCTAGACTCCAGTGAAATGCTACGTAGGTTTCTCGGAGATGCCTGGTCCTCTTCAGTAGTTCGGAGTAGGGGGGGGGGGGGGGGGGTCGTGATTGGGGTGGCGGTGAGGTTCATGTGGAGGACACTGGGGCGGGGCTGTGGCCACCTGGGGGCTGAAGCTTCCCAGCATTGAGTGGGCTTCACTCCCACACCAGAGGAGACGGGGGCATCTCAGACGGCTGAGCCACCGTGGAGCTGCAGAGAGAGGCACAGAGGATGGATGGAGGGGTGAATGAAGAGAGAGGGGTGAATGAAGAGAGAGGGTGTGGTGAAGAGAATGGGTTTGGCAGAGGTAGAGAGAGTGAGTGGAAAAGAGAGAGACAGAGGGTGGGGTCGAAGTAGAGAGAGATTGGAGAAAGATAGATGATTCATGAGTTGTTGAATTGTACTCATTTTAGTATTGAAATTGTGCATGCAATTCTCACCGTCTCACACACACACACACACACACACACACACACACACACACACACGTAACAGCCCATTTTCCTTTGAGTCAATGTAAGTATAAATATCTTCCACGCGCCATGCCCAGCGATGTGGGCAGTTACTCCAGCAGGTGGCACAAGAGGCGGGTGCTGCTGAGGGGACTTGGTGCTTTGGCAGCTGGCAGTGAGCTCAGCTCAGCTTTGAAGAGAGAGAGCGTCTTACCTGATGAAGCTTTTGAAAGCGGCAGACTGGGGGTTGATGCAGAGTGGCACGCGGTTTCCCTTCTGCTGCTCCAGTATGAACTGGTGGATGATCTCTGCGAAAGAGAGAGGGAGAGAAGGGGAAAGAGAGGGAGAGAGAGAGAGAGAGAGAGAGAGAGAGAGAGAGAGAGAGAGAGAGAGAGAAAGAGAGAGAGAGAGAAAAAAAACATTGAGGATTTGGAGATGAGGGGATGATGTGGAAGTGGAACAATGCTAAACCACTTTCAGTCAGCCTTGTTGCCTCAAGCCATCTTTGTACTTTTTCTCTGTGTGAATGAAAAAATGCAGACTTTGGTAGAGGGCTGAAGACTGACTGTGCAAGTAAAGCAATGCATACAAGCCCTTAGTCTCACATTCACATTGTCTATTTATATTTCAGGCATACACTGGAAGTATATGCAGGTTTTGGCCATGTATTCCTGATTTTGCAAAGCATCTCTCATTTTCAACTTATCAATAATGGTTAAAAATCAAGGAGACACATAAAATCACATTTCCACACTAACCGTAACTAAATTCAGTATAGTGGAAAGGAGATGAATAAATTGACAAAAGCTCTGTAAGAACTTGAATTTATGATGACATGAATTACCTTAATGAACATTGAGTAGGAAAACAAATTAAAGTATTTAAATTAAAGATTGTCTTTAAGGGAAACCAATATAATAAGACATAGTTGGCGATTGGGCAGCTCTGACCAAGAGAGTCTTAAACAAACAAACAAAAAAGAAACAGAAAAAAATCAATTAACAAACTATGCAAAGCAATCTCAGCTGCCATGCCTCACTGTGTTGTGTTATACAATGCAACAGGGTGCTATGCTGCCCCAGGCTCTGCGTGAATAGTCCAGGAAACAACCCCAAGTGGCTCTTCTCAGGGTGGCCTTACTTTAAGAAGCTTTGACGTGCAATGCAGTTGACTACCTCCAATCTGCCTAATCCCTTGAGTGCACACCGGGCAAGGAGCGAGGGGAAAAGAGAACGGGGGGAGGGAGGTTCGAGATGAAGAGAAGGAAAAAGTGAAAGCAAGAGAGGAGGCCGATCAAAAAATGACTGATAGAGAGAGAATAACTGACAACAATCGCGAAAGGTGGGGAGTTCGAGTGAGCCCACGTGAGGGAGTGAGAGAGTATACGCGAGCGTTAGAGAGAAGGAGGGAAATGAGAAAGGAGCAGGTTTATTTCGAGCGCTCCTCTGCGGTAAGCCTGCTTTTAGCCGACAGGCTCCCTAATGCCTGCTGACAGGGCAGGCCACCAGTGATGGAGGGGGGTGGTGTGGGGTGGTGATGGTGGGGCCCTGTGCATGTGTGTGGGAGTCTGTGTGGACGGGGTGGGGGTGGGGGTTGGTTGGAAAAGCACGGAGCAGGAATTACAAAAACATCCCTGATGAGGGAAAACTACATAAGTGGATGAAAGAGATCTGATTAAGAGCAGTGGGGGTTGTGCGCCTGAGCGGCCTGATGGCCACACGCTGCTGTGTCCCTCCCATCATCACCATCACCATCGTCGCTGAGTGGCCGCCGCCGCTGCTGCTGCCACCGCAGACATGGGGCCCACGGTGGGTCATGGCCACACATCAGGGCTTCACAGCCTGCTTGCTATGTCCTTAGTTCTTAAGAGGGTGATGGTAAGGGTCTTTCAATGAGCACACATCAATGCGAAAAAAGGCGGGAATAAATGTATTCACGTAGAAAACCAACAGGCCTATTACACAGGAGCCCAAACAGGGCTGTGAGTACAAGCCTCTGCATTGCTACGGAGTTACCACAGAGTTACTGCCTGAATGACTACCTGACTTCACGGCTGTCCTGGCCTTGCCTCTTTCAGTTTAGGTGACCCGGTCAACGGAAACTTACCTTTCACCTGCCTGACTGACGTCAGGTTCTTCTCAAAGCCGTCGTCAAACTTGGGGTTGGTGACGGGCTCGAAGTCGCTGGTGTAGACGCGGCCCGTGGAGGTGGTGTAGCAGCACTTGCACATGCAGGTGTGGTAGCGCAGGCGGCCCTCGTCCAGGTACGGGTGAGCCAGCGCATCCTTGGCGGAAATCCGCTTTGACTGGCGGAGACGAGGGGGAGAGCGAGTTGTGAAAGGTTAATGGAGTGTCACTGTCAGTGAAACGGCTGAAATACTTCAAGGGAAAGACACCACAGCAGGGACCTTCCTTGGTGAAGATCCACTTTTATTTTGGTAATGGACCATCTCCATGGAAGATGTGCTAGTTACACAATTATGCTTTTGAGGCTGATTTAAACAGTTTGTGTTTATACGGACATCATAGTCACAACCTCTTCATAGTCCCAATCTATAACCTGAAGGGTGGAATGACCCTACACAAATAAATATATCTCTGTAGCCAAGGGCGTCAGTTTGTTTTAAGAAGTGGTGGGGTTAATAACCATAAGCTTGAGTGTGGTCTGAAAACGTGGGTACCCTTATGTAAGCTATTCATCCATTCAACGTTGCATTACAATATGCTCTACAGTGTATTGTCAGGTGTTGAAAATCCCATTCGAACAATAAAAGTTGAAAACCACAGATTGTGTTTTGGCTTGTTTTGCAAAACGGCGTTGGAAACACCAGGGTATTGCCTCGGGATATGTAATACTAATACACATAGGACAAAGAACAGTGTTGGCAATTTGACATCAACAAAGTTTACCAGACAAATGCCAGACTGTAAAGGGGGTACGAAATGAAACGAGGTACTGAGCATCAGCCAGCAGCGTAACAATGACTTGACGGTACCGAGTGCAAACTATGTTAATAGGCCCCCTTACCGCCGTAATGTCAGGTGAAAACGATGATAATGCAATTTAGCGTGACGCAGGCGAATGTACTTATGATGTACAATACACATTAAGGGTTGCTACAATATGTTGTCATGAAAACACCAATGAACACAGTATTTCATCGATCAAACTGATTTTGGAGAAACAGTACAATGAGCAGATAGACAACACATGGGAAAACATTAATACAACTTCTTCAGGGGGTTATCAAACATTATTGTGAATTACGAACATTTACATGGATTTATGGGAACAGCCGCTCGACAGCGCCTCGTCTGCTGCAACAAACAAACTTCCTCCTACAATATCACGTAGGCCTATGCGCAAAGTAACTTATTCTTTTAACGACATTGAAGCGAAAAAATACATTTGAAGTAGCATTAGGCGTATTATAAAACGTAACATGCATGACGTTTAGAATGGAATTCTACGGTAAACAATAGCAGAGCCGTGCACACCTCATCAAATGCTGATGTAACCAAGTGGTTATCCACAATCTGAGCTTTTGCTATCTGTTGCACTCATGATTGCTGAGAGATCGCTGCTTGAAAAGCAGGACGTGAACTATAGGAGTTGACAGTATATCAGACAGTATACCAGACAGTAAACGCTATGTGATTAGCCTACCCTGGTGGGCCTCAATGGCGTTGGGCTGGGGGTCAGAGACGTAGCATTCTCCTGAACACTCTTCGCCACAAATCCAAATGAAGATCATTTTGGCAGTTTTGCCAACCTTTCATCCTGCTCGTTGCGATCATGTCGCTTCCTGCAGCCACTTTTGTGTTTGAAGGGCATGGGGTAGCCTACTTATCGCTTACTCAACACACAATGCAACACAACAGAGGGTGGGAAACTGTGGCGTTCGTCACCGAGACGAATAACAGGGCTCACTAGTCACTGTGTTTTAACAATGAATATCTCTTTATTCAGCACATGGGTAGCATCTCTTAGGTGCAATCAAAACGGTGACGGCGCGTACATGTGCGTATGGTTTATATACTGAACGTAAACAATATCACGCATGACATCACGTGACAGAAACAATCACAACATGTGTGGGTGGGCTATAGAATCTTTGACAACAAAATAACCCAGACATCCTTGCGATTTTTCGATGGCAAAATTACTTAATAAAAACGAGACTTGTTTCATTCAGCAAAAGGCAAATGAGGCTAAATTAATTATTTGCTGTTGTCAAGACTGACTATTGTTAAAATGGTTAATGGGCAAGTGATAGTTCATAATTATCAATAACTGTCACCGTAATTGAGAAATGTTTGCCAATTGATCGGACTGGATCATACGAATGATTTAGACTCGACGATTTCGGTTGAGAATGTGGGATTTTTTCGGTCACAATTGGTTTGCACATTTTTAAAAGTTGTGGGGACAAAATTCAAATTATGAATAGTGGTGTCCCCCCCGTACATACGCCTATGTCTGTAGCCCAAACATGCTGTATCAAAGTCTAGTGTTCTCTGTCTTGGGCTGATTGTCTCACAGTCTTTTGAATTGACATCACCCCCACACTGATTCCAGCTGGCAAACTGAAAGCAAGAGTGTTGACAGCAAGTGAAGTGAGACCAGCACTACACCAGTGTATGTCTACATTGAGTCAGGCGCAAACCTGTAGAACGAGGTTCCTTCCCAATTAAAGTCATACCTTACATATGACTTTTATATCCACTACCATGTTTAATCAGTTCTTCTTCCAAAAGGTGGAGGTTCCTTTCAGAGTAAAAGTTGTCAGATTATATGAAATCATTCAGAGAAGGATCTCATCTATTTGCCCTGGCATACCCTCTGAAAACAGCAGTGTTTTGTAATGTAATGCCAATTCTATTGGCGCAGAAACGGAGGTGGTGGTATTGATGAACTGGTGGTTTGGGTACTCACCGGATCAAACACGAGCATCCTGCAGAGAAGGTGAACGGCTTCATGTGTGGCCTGACTGGACAGTGTGTAGAGGACCGGAAGAGATGGCTGCAGGAGGCAGAGAGAGGCAGAGAGAGAGAGAGAGAGAGAGAGAGAGAGAGAGAGAGAGATTTTCAGTAGAGGTTAAGGAGCTATTTGCCCACTGTAGTGCACATTTTCTTAAGGCAGGCCTATCTCCTATCTGAAAAGACATTATGATCCCTCTATATTGTGCATACCAATGATGCAATCATTGCCTCAAAATCTGTTTCTCTCCCATCAATACTTAATTGATTTCCAATGACTAAACTACTGCTTAAAAGTGAAGCCTTGGCTTTAGACAGAGAAAACCCACAAATTCAAGCTTAGACACACAGAAAATCTGGTGAACACATACTGGCCGACCGTCAGCAATGATGCCACAATTATTTTCACTAGCTGCAACTGCATGTGTGACACATTCAATTTGGCTTCCTTTCCATCTCCAGTTCTACCACTCGCTCAGAACCTTAATTCAGGTTTAGGTTCCTTTCTTTCAGTAAATAAGTAATCATCCCTCTTGACACACATTTCACTCAAACAACACAGACAATTGACACATATAGTACAAGTATTCAGGGTTCCAAACCAAACTACTAAATAATTAGAGTAAGTAAATAAATACATGTTGGTTCTATATCATATGTGCAATGTTGATACAGCTTGTTAATCTGAGTAATGGCTGTTCGAACAAAGCTATTTTTATGCCGCTTTGTTCTGCACTTTGAGACTATAAACCTTCGTCCAAAGGGAAGAGGCTGATTTTCAGTGTGCAAAGGGTGGGAGTCGTCATTTAAATCGAGCCAGTTAGCCGCTTTAACTGTCTGGTGACCAGGGACACTCGGTTAACCTGTGACTCCCCAAACAACCTCCTAGACCATTTAACAATTTCATTCAGAGTATCTGCTTTTCAAGGACAGGTTTCCAAACCATGACACCAAATGAAATAAAAATAAAAAATGAATATCGATTAAATAAAAGCACAGTAGAATGAGGTCATCATGGTTTTGTCAGTGTGGAAATAGCACACTTTCCTCAAACTGAACACATGCTGGTGCTCCTTTCTGCACATGAGTTCATGTGTGTGTGTGAGTGTGTGTGTGTGTGTGTCATGTCTTTTCAATTATCAATCAATTATTATTATTATTATCATGTCTTTAGTGTTAGATGCGTTTAGTTGAACATAGAACTACCCACACCACACCACGGCAATTCAAACTTTATCACTGAAAAAAAAAAAAAACGTGAAGTGGTGGTCAGGTTAACGCCATACTGCATACTCAGTTTCTCCAACTCTATTCTTACAATAAACAAGGTACAGTACCAGCTTATGTCATTATGTGCTATGTTATTATGTGACGGTTTACGTCATCATGAGGCTTTCAGAGGCATATAACTGTCACACAATCTATAACACACTGTACAATCTATAATATTACATTTACCAGATGTAATGCACTACACAACCTCACACAAATGTTTATGCTCCAAAGCAGTCCAGTACTAAAGACACATGGATACACATCCCAAATATAATGGTGCATTCCATTTACGTGGGAAGTCTGAGGTTGAAACCGGGAATGACGTCACACTCAAGTTGACCGTGTACCAGTACAAGTCGGAAAACCAAAACAAACTCTAGCCAGGTAAGCTATTGTGAGCCACTGATATCAATACCAGTGGATAACAAGACATTACCATATTTTGCACATACAAACACTTTAGCAAAATGCATATAGATAGAAGTTGGACCGTTCATTGTGTATGACTGATTTATAAGACTACCCCGTTCAAATGGACGCACCATAAGTACAGTGTGCTGGTACTGGTGTTGGCACTTAGGGAAGGGGATGAAATCAGAGTAATTTCAAGGAAGCAATCGCTGGGTGACATCTCGTTCAAACAGACTGATCTTTCTAAAATGATAGCTGCTGCTTATCTTAGAAGATGTGGGACAAGCAGAACAATGAGCCTGAGTTATTTTTACACACTGTAATTATCTCTTCTGTCCCCCAACACCACCTCCCCCACCTACTACCTCTGACTGATCCATCCCTCTCTCTCTCTCTCTCTCTCTCTCTCTCTCTCTTTCCCAGCAGAGCAGCAAAGTTGATTGAAAAAGCCCACCGGTAATCGTTTGTTTCCCCCCGATTATCCCCCCCCCCTCCTGTTTTCTGTGCCTAACTGATATGTGCAAGAGTATTCTTGTGTGTGTGTGTGTGTGTCTGTGTCTGTGTCTGTGTCTGTGTGCGCGCGCGTGCGTGCGTGTGTGTGCGTGTGCGTGTGTGTGTGTGTGTGTGTGTGTGTGTGTGTGTGTGTGTGTGTGTGTGTGTGTTGGTGAAGGGGCTGGTTGGCTGCTGATGGCTGACTGGCAGATTGTATGGAAAGGTAGTAGGCAGACAACTGCTTCACTCTTCTTCATGGGAAGCTCTTTCTTTTCAGAAACATCAGTAAGGAGATGGTGAGGTGAGTGGAGAGGGGTATGGAGGAGGATAGCGAGTGAGAGAGAGAGGGAGAGAAAGGGAGAGAGACAGAACGAAAGACTAAGTGAGCGAGACGAGTATTTTTCTCTCCTTGGGTCTCAGTGGAATTTTGTGAATGCACAATAATGATTGAGTTTTTCCTCAATGGAGAGTGAAAGAATGAGTAGGGGTGTCTTTTTTGTGACTGCCTGTCTGTGAGTGTCTGCTTTGTAAGGGTTCTTTCATTGTGTGTGTCTACTTGTGTGCTTGCGCTGGATGTATCTGTGTGTTTTTTTTAGCCTGTCTGTGAGAGTGTGTGCTTGCGTGGGAGTGTGGCAGTGAGCACAGTAGCATTAGAGTGCATTAGCCCTGGATTAGCAGGGGATGGTGTGCCAAACAGATGAAGGAGGGGGTTGGGGGGATGGGGAAAAAAAAGAGAGAGCGACAGAGAGAGAGAGGGAGGGAGAGAGAGAGAGTGAGAAAGAAGCTGTGTCTGAGAGAGTGAGAGAAAGAGAGAAAGAGACTTTCTCTATCCTACGATGCCCATGTCTGAGGTACATAGACCCAGGACCAAACAAATGGAATGATCACTAAGCTAAACACATTGGTGCCCCATCCTCACCACACCAAAATAATAGGGTAGTAAATTCCCTTCATACTGACTGCGCCCCCATGTTGTCTTGAGAGACAGGACATCAGTGATTGTGTGAAGTGCTCTTAGACTTTTCACATCAGAGGCCACCTACAGCCCCACAGTAAAGACCACTCCTGATTGGCCACGTCATTACATCACACATGACTGGTGACACACATGACTTTAACCAATCACGATTGTCCACTGAATTTTCATTACAATTACGATCAGCTGCCTAATTTGAAGCTTAAAACCAAGACGCCATAATTCTGATTAGTGCTTTTAACATTCACCATGGCTGAAGGGCCGACCTGTTGAAGGTGTCTGCCACAGCCTAAATGATCTGTCAGAAAAAGCCTAGCGGCTTCTGCGGTTTAAACAAATGTAACTGTGAACAGAGGCCGCCCCACTCCCCCGACACTAGAGACAGACAGTGCTGATAACTAGCAGAACCAGGAAGAAAGGAGGTTTGCACTCTAGAACGAGGTCAGTGATTTCACAACACGCCACTAACCTCAGCCAAGGCTTCGTTCACACTGTTCTGTTCTCAAAACAGGGGACAGGGCAGGGCAGCCCTGGGGCCGTCAACAAGACCTGCTGTTGGAAGTTCTTGACCTTTTTTATTTTGTTTAAGTGAACATTAATTCCATTTATATTCTTTCATATCTTTTAGATTTCATTATTTTCAACCCCATGACCTCTTATCTTGATTGACTGGCAAAAATGAACCATCAGTGTGCAGGTGGGGAACATCAAGTGGGCCGTGTGATCATCTGAATAAATTATTATTTTCCATTAAAGAAATACACCTGATGGAAAGAGAGAGAGAGAGAGAGAGAGAGAGAGAGAGAGAGAGGTAAAACATGGAGGGAAGCTCCCAAATTTGAGCAGAGCCAGTGTTCCAGTAAACGTTTGATTAGTCGACAGTGTGTTCCTGGCGTGCAGGCGGAGGCAGTGATTGGTCAACAGTGTGTTCCTGGCGTGCAGGCGGAGGCAGTGATTGGTCAACAGTGTGTTCCTGGCGTGCAGGCGGAGGCAGTGATTGGTCAACAGTGTGTTCCTGGCGTGCAGGCGGAGGTAGTGATTGGTCAACAGTGTGTTCCTGGCGTGCAGGCGGAGGTAGTGATTGGTCAACAGTGTGTTCCTGGCGTGCAGTGGGAGGCAGTGATTGGTCAACAGTGTTTTCCTGGCGTGCAGGCGGAGGCAGTGATTGGTCAACAGTGTTTTCCTGGCGTGCAGGCGGAGGCAGTGATTGGTCAACAGTGTGTTTCTGGGCTGCAAGCGGAGGCAGTGATTGGTCAACAGTGTGTTCCTGGCGTGCAGGCGGAGGCAGTGATTGGTCAACAGTGTGTTCCTGGCGTGCAGGCGGCGCCAGGCCGAACCATGTGACCTGCCGTTCCTGGCAGAGGCCAACCCAGAAACCCACCAAGTCCCCTCAGTGAGCCCGGCATGCGTGGAAACAGGTGCAGCTGCAGACCACTGGGGTTCTCCACAGCCCTGCAGCCCATCAACCCTCCTCTGTCTATGGCAGGCCGGCGAGGACAGGCCTGGGGCCTTCCCAAGGCCTCATACCATAACAAAAACCAGAGGCTGGAAAACCATACAACTAATTTGGGAAAACAGCTTGATGCACTAGCACAGGGTGAAGCAGTAAACCAAGCAAAAATCCAGTAAACCCATGTTTATTTGCTATTAGTAGGCAAATGAATCATGACCAGTTAATCATGTACAAAATTGATAACTAAACACTACAATATTCAAGAGAATGACAAATGACAATCTAAATTTTATGACAGAGAGGGGTTGACATTTAGAAGGGCAGATGAAAATTGGAAGAGTGAACGTTGACAAAGACAAAAAAAGGCACTGACGCAGGTGTCTGAAAGGAAGAGAGAAGAAAAAGAGGGTGTCAAACTGAGATGTGTGTGTGTGTGTGTGTCCTAGCCAGAGAGAGAGAGATCACAGGGAGGGGAGGAGGAGTGCACCGGAAGCCAATCACAGAAAGAGAGAGAGAGAGAGAGAGAGAAAGTGAGAGAGAGAGAGAGAAGAGAGAGAGAGAGAGAGAGAGAGAGAGAGAGAGAGAGAGAGAAGCCTGAGCCATCTCTCACACTAGTCTAACTCAATGAGGAAGTAGCATTTGCCACATCAGCCCACTTCCTGATTCAGTCAAAGCTTCAGCCCTTGTGAGTCAAGTTTCAAAAAGAGAGAAGATCAAAGCTGTGAAAGGCCTTTGGCGTCATCTTCATCTCCCTCATCTTCATCAGTATCAACATCAAGCATTCATTAAAACCGGCTCATCTCATGGAGTCATAAATGAGCATGAGGCATGAGCCTTCTCCTGTCGCTCCCTTTATGACGCTAAGGTTATTGAAAGATAAGAGTTATTCTATTTACTTAAACTTAGCTTAGCATTAATGAAAAAAGTCTTATCTAAAAAAAAACATTTTAATTTAGTAAATTATACAAAAAATGAAAAACACTAAGAATAAATCAGACATTTTTTTACATTTTTAATAAAACATATGTTCTAGGAAATCCGCATAACAGTTAACGCAGCAGTTATGAAAATGCTCCCATTTGCATTTGGCTTAGCCAAACGCTGCAAGAAGCCTGCAGACTCTCTCTCTCTCTCTCTCTTTCTCGCTCTCTCTCTCTCTCTCTCATTGCCTGCTGTCTCCACCCCACCCCCCACACACGTGGTGTTGTACAGATAAAGTTATCAATCATTAATGCTGACCCCACAGAAGAGTCACCAAGAGATGCATGACATGAGGGGGTTGAAACCTGATCTGACCCCACCATGGCCAGCTACACATTCACACACGCTACAGGGGAGCACCATATGAGAACCAACCAAGAGTGCTGGGAACTCGGAACATTTTGTCCTTTTTTTTAAAGTCTCTCACAATTGAATGCATTCAAATAGGCTTCAATAGAATGACAAAGTATTTTGTGAGGATGAACATCACCTACACTATTCTGCAACCTTAGTGTGAATGTGCACCTATATGTCAGCTAATATGTGTCTGATATTCTTGACAAGAAGCAGTGTTAGTAGTGCGTTTCCACATATGATAAGGGTCTAGGTCAGGTTGCACAGAGCTTGAGCAACTAGCAGTTTCTGCTGAAACGCACTTTTCTAGCAGTCAGCAGGACTAGATTGTTGGAATGATAAAATGAGAGACTTGGTTCCCAAATAGCCTACTCCTCCTTGCTGTTTTGGGTCTGTGCCCCTCTCTTACACTGTAAAGCTGGTTTCTGTGTTTTTAACCGTAATGTGGATGTCATCTGACAGAGGTCTTTGTGGCTTGATCATGAATGCCATGAAAGAAAACGGGTCATCACATAGAGCAACCCCTCAAACGGCACATTTGATAAGGTAAACATGTGGAGAACGTCAAAAATTGAGCTTTAGCGATCCTTTGCATTTAGCAAAGTATGAAAACATCCATTTAGCCATATTTCCTGAGATTCCAAGGTTTCAGTTTTACTCCTACACACAATAAGACCCTGAATGTTTCACAGAATACCTGCTATATTAGGTGTAACAAAAATGTATTTTTTCAAAATGTCTCCTTCTCCCTCTCACTGACCTTCCCCTCTGTTCCGTTTCAGGAGGACATCTACTGCAGAGGAGATGAAATGCACTCACCCTCCATCACTGATGCTAAGAGCCTTGCAAAATTAATAAGAGTAATGAGCTCTCATGTGGAGGAAGCAGTCGATCTTTTAAAGTCAGAGCTCTTTTTAGATTCTCTCTATACTCCCTTCCCCCCTCCTCTCTCCCCCTGTCAAACACACAGTCCTGCTTTTCACTCCCTTCTCCTGCTTCTTCCTCTCTCCTCAGCCCTGCAGTGTCTAGAGAGGCAACAGCCATCTCTGCCCCCTGCCCTTTAATCTGACATCTGCACGCTTGTGTGAAAAGAGCAGAGAAAAAAATGAATATAAGAAAGGCAAATACAGGGGCCTCTGAAGAGCCTGACACTCTTCCATGGCCCTGTCTCTTGTGATTCTGCTCCATGCGGAACATGAGCCTTATGGTGGCCCCTCTTTCTTTTTTGAAGCGGTGGTAAGAGGGGGTGAGAGGGAAGTCTAAAGCCCCGTCTTGGCTCCTGCTCCTTGGAGCCTCTCAAGCAGCTCCAGGAGGCCTTTCTGCTGGACCCAAACCCCCTCACGTGCAGCACCTCTCCACACGCGTGTCCACTTACACCACCACCCACCGCTTCAGAAGTCTCAAACCAAATCATCGTCGGTGTCTCAACACTCAGTACCATCAAAATGAAGATTGTTTAGGGGACATATGGTGGCCTTGTTATATATTTATAATTGCTCATGCTACTGTTTATTTAGCATGCAAACTGAATCTCCATGTACAGCCAACTCAAACTGCCAAAACATAAGACCCCGTCCATGCATTTCTCACATATCTCGCCGTTCTCGCCCACAGTTCTGGCCCAGTTAGCAATGCACAAATGACCTGGAGCCTTAGAATTTTTAGTTTCAACCTACCAACATTTCTTGTGAGCATCACAAATTTCAACCCTACCTTTAAACAAGGAAGCTCACCACCCTATATTTTTTCTGGAGGCTAAATAGATTCAGAACTGTGATCCGAGTCAGCTTTCACAATATGGAGTGCTGGAGGCTTGTGAGACCAAAAGCCTTACCCCACTACAATCTCTAAACATCCCACTCGGTAACCTGCATGCCAGTCAATGGTCATGATTAAAACAGCGGGCTTCTGATGGCTAGCCTGGTGGAAACAAAACACACGAAGGAGAGCCAGGGGGAGGTAGGGACAGAGAGAGAGAGAGAAAGAGAGAGAGGCACTGACTAAAACTGATAAAGAACAATGGAAGAAAGAGAGAAAGTGTCGAGTGACAAGGTCAGCCAAATGCCAACTTGGAAGAGAGGGGTGTGTGGGGGAGACACTTGCTCGGGAGCAGGTGGACAGGAAGTGTGTGTCTGTGTGTGGCGTCTACAAAGCATCTTCCGTAGATGAATGTGAGAGTGAATGGGTGGGGGTTGGGGTGAGTGGTTGCTAGGCAAGTGGCCAGTGAGAGAGCTGTGCATTGTACGAAGTCGATGAGAAGAAGACGGTGAGAGAGAGCGCCCGCCCGCCCGCCCGCACACACACACCTACACACACCTACATACACACACACACACACACACACACACACACACACACACACACACACACACACACACACACACACACACACACACACACCTACACACACACACCTACACACACACACACACACACACACACCTTGCATTGCACTTGGTATTTTGCCTTTTGGGCATTTGCAGAGACAGTGAGCCAACACCCTCATGCCAATCAGGCCCATACACACACAGAAATCCTCTCAGACATACACTACCGTTCAAGGTTTGGCATCACCCAGCAAATAAATGGTACCTTTTCAGGGAAAAACTCTTATTTCCATCCATCAAATAAGGTACAATATAAATCAAAAATATTGTCAACATAATCATTTCTGCTTGAAATAATATCCTTCATTTCCAGCCATACTTCGAATTACAGCTTGACAGTTTCCTGACTAACTAAATAAGCCATGCATTACTTTTGGCTTATGTCAAGTACAGGGTCTGGCATTGCGAGTTATTGGAACATGTTGTAGTTCTAGCCTTCCTTGTTAAAGATTAATTTTACTCTGTACAAATGACATACTCTACCCGCACCAAATCACCGCCCAGACAAACATATTTGCTCTCCCGTGCTCGACTGATGCCGCCAAGCACTCCTCCGGCATCTATTCATCTGTTCTGAGTCTCACAAAGTCTCTTCTCAAACACCTCAACTTAGACTTGTCTGTATGTAACAGATGTTCAATAATCTCCCAATCAGTCTGCATTTCCTTTGGCCCATTCTAGTCTTTTCTTTTCATTATAATGAATTCAAATATGGCTTTTTCTTTGAAAGTACGCCTAGAAGGCCAATATTCCAGAGTCTCTCCACTGCAGCTGCTGAGACGGGTATTTCATGGGTGCCATTAGTGAAACTGCAAGCTGAAGACCTGTGAGGCATCTGGTTCTCATACTAGAGATTCTGATGCTCTTTATTCACCTACAGTTATGCACCGGGGCCTCCCGCTTCTCTTTGTATCCTGATTGAAGACAGTGTGCTGGAAGGGATGTGGTGCACACCTTTGGCAGATACCTTCAGTTTCTTGCCAAATTCCTTAATTCCTTAGAACATTATTGACTGATGAATTTCTAAAGAATGCTCTTTGTTTTTTACTATTTTTAGATCATAACATACATGCATGTCGGCAGAGAGAGTGTACAGGCGAATTTGTCCTGAATCATCAAAAATCATCGCGTTTGTGGCGTTTGTGTGTGTATGTGAGTATTTGTGTATTTGTGTGTGTGTGTATGTGTGTGTGTGTGTGTGTGTGTTTGTATGTACAAGAGATGGTTAATCATGTGATTTGGCCTCAGCACAACCAAAGCTCATTACATGAGAATGAACACGAGAGAAGAGAAAAACAAGACCATCAAGACTAATTACAACAATCGCAATCCAAAATGATTACAACCCAACCTGTGCACTTGGCAAACTAAACAACAGGGGAAAAAAGGCTCTCGGCAACCTCTCAGTAAATCAATGAGGTTTGGTTAATGAAGACACACGGGCAGAGAACATGGGGCACCGGGGAGCTCCTGGGGCTCAGGAGGAGGCTCTTCTCTGAGCCAGGCTCCTTGCTGGGGTAGAGGAGGAGGATGAGGATGAGGAGGAGGAGGAGGAGGAGAGGGAGGAGGAGGATGAGGAGGCTCTTCTCTGAGCCAGGCTCCTTGCTGGGGCAGAGGAGGTGGAGTTGGAGGTGGAGGTGGAGGAGGAATATGGTGGTGGTGGTGGTGGGGGGGGGGGGGTTGGGGGGGTTGGACAGCTGTTTTTTTTTCTCCTCTATCTTGACAGAGGCTCGAGACGGAGAGACCATAAATAAGCAGACTCAGGCTGATCGATAGCTACTGCCAATCATTATCCCGATGGGGGTCAGTGATGCAGGACAAACTAGAGAAGCATTTCCGCAAGAAAATGGGAAGTGTAATTGCTCAACATTAGCAGAGGATCGCTAACCATTGCCCAGCAAACAACAGGCTATACAGCCCTATCACATGAGCATACAGCACACAGATTATACAGCCCTAACACATGAGCATACAGCACACAGCAAGCTTTATGATGGTCATAACCAGTCTTCATTTATTGTGTGCAATAAGCTACATAATTTACCCAGATCAAGGCAAAAATTCTCATAATCTGTCAATTTATTGAATTCAGTCAAAAGTGTTAAAAGTCGAAAGTGTTACTCTCTATCCATACTCTGTGCTTTAAAGCAACACTATGCAACAATTTGCCACTTTTTGAGGTATGTCTTTATAAGCAGCTAATTTTGATATAATCTCCAAATTAATTTAGTTACTATATGTTCATGTGACAGACAGATAAAAACACCTGTTGTTTCTACTAACCATCTGGGAATGCGCACAATGTAGTTCCGTTGGGAATGCGCACATAGTAGTTCCTTGTTTAGGGATGGAACACCCTCCGGAAATGTAAGAAGAGCTTTCAAAATATGACGTTGCCAACTACATCACCAAAATACACCATTTAGTATGTTAGCAAGCTTTTATCACTGCCAACTGGGCATGCCTTTTGACTAGTGAATTCACTGGTTTTAGACCAAAAATCCTTGCTTTAAGTGAAAAGAGTGTCAATGATACTTAAGATTACTTCCTTTGAAATCCTCAAGGTCAATGTCGCCGAGTCTAACGAAGAGGACCAATTACAAGACTATTTTCTTCTAGGTCCTCTTTAGTAGTACTAAGACAAGGAATATTAACATGAATTATATCTGTCTTTGAGGAAGCTGACAACAGTCAACATAGGGAGAGAAAAAGTCTTAACATTTTTAAATTGTTAATCAAACAAGAATTAAAGCAGAAGATATGATTTGATATGAGTTCTCTGTGTGTCAGAGGGATGTAGCACTCCACAGACACAAACCACTAAATGTATGACTGCTCTCTATTCCACTAAAACACTGCAGCTTGGCTTGAAAGCTGTGCACATCTTCATGCTCTAAAGGAGCGCCAATCCAAAGGCAGGCAGACTAAACAACCCACCAATCAAAACAGAGATGCTTCAGTATCCACCTAATACACTCACCATCAACCATTTTAGACAGGACTGGGGGGCTGCAGTGAGTAAAAGTGTGGTACCTGTTTGTGGGGTCCCCGCAGGATGTGAGCTCTGGCCCCCTCACACGCAGTCCTCATGGCCTCCAGAGACGGGGTCCCCAGCAGGTCTGTGATCAGGTCCAGCTGGATGAGCACAGGCACACGGTTAACAGCATGCACACAAAACTCAGCATGATAAAATCATCTAAGATGCTATGCACTCTCTCTATCTCTCACACACACACACACACACACACACACACACACACACACACACACACACACACACACACACACACACACACAAACTCCCGAGTATATCTGTGGCACTGTATGTGTGAATACATTTGAAACTCTTCATTTCTGCAAGCCTCACACACGGAGGGAAGATATTGCTGTTACACAGTATGTTTTCCATTTTCTGTTACTGTATCTCTAATGTGTGAATACCATTAAGATCCTGAGCACACATGCTGTAAAAGTTCACAACATCTCCATACTGTAAGCCACTTACGATAAAACCATCTGCCAAGTAAATAGATGTAAACAATCCTTATTTTTCTGGTTATTGGAAAACTTTATGTTGGTAAGAGGATTTTTAACTTCACCTTGAATGAACCCTCATAGCACTGCTTGTATCCTGAAACTCAATCTCACCCTCACTGACAAACACAGAGCAGTCCTGGTACCCACATGCATCTTAAAAAGCCCATTAGTATCTAAGCCCACACAGCACTAAAATATTATCACAACGTGACAGAATCCTGTGGGGGCTTTTCCAAGAGAAAGCCGCCGCAGATAATTTTAAATTCTGCCTACTACTATCCATCTTGAGCCTTAAAGGGATTGGACTGATTTTGCGGTGACTGAGTGCATTCTAAAGCCTTGAGCAACAGCAGTCAGCCACAGAGCTTCCAGGGCTTCTCAGGGTTGGGTCACAACAACATATCTGCACAGGTGTCCCCCAAGGGGAGATGGTATATGTGTGCTTATCTAAGCCCCTAACTATCGCACAAGCACTTGCATGCTTTCATGAGAAGGCCAGAGGATGCGAGATCACAGGTGGAGACCTCGGAACTACTTTGTTCTAGATCACCACCACAAGCTTGACTATCATCTTTACCTCACTGACGTTTGTTTTCCCACAGGATTATGCTTAAACAATTTTTAAATCAAAAGAAAATGAACCGCCTGCTTCAAATGAATTGAGAGCGGAACCTTCCGTAAATAACTGTCTCTGTGTGAGAGGAGCTCTAATAATAACTGCAGGGCCTATATTCTGTAATGGGCACCCAGCTGAGTGACACTCAATGACAAAAACAACTGGAACACCTGCTACATTACCGTAACAATGCATACACCAACTTAAACCCTATACATACATATTAACAATATGAAATAAGATATTATTACAAACTATAAATAAGTAATAACTAATAAAGGTGTCTGATGTCACCTGAGTAGAGTTAACCATAGTAACTCTGGTCTGGGTGGTACTGAGGTAGAGAGAAGTATAGCTGTACCCTTTAAAAGCATTAGTAAATGGGTCCAGCGGTAGAGAGAAGTGTGGCTGTACCCTTTAAAAGCATTAGTAACTGGGTCCAGTGGTAGAGATAAGTGTGGCTGTACCCTTTAAAAGCATTAGTAACTGGGTCCAGTGGTAGAGAGAAGTGTGGCTGTACCCTTTAAAAGCATTAGTAAATGGGTCTAGTGGGTGAGAGAAGTGTGGCTGTACCCTTTAAAAGCATTAGTAACTGGGTCCAGTGGTAGAGAGAAGTATGGCTGTAACCTTTAAAAGCATTAGTAACTGGGTCCAGTGGTAGAGAGAAGTATGGCTGTAACCTTTAAAAGCATTAGTAACTGGGTCCAGTGGTAGAGAGAAGTATGGCTGTAACCTTTAAAAGCATTAGTAACTGGGTCCAGTGGGAGAGAGAAGTGTGGCTCTATCCTTTAAAAGCATTAGTAACTGGGTCCAGTGGTAGAGAGAAGTGTGGCTGTACCCTTTAAAAGCATTAGTAACTGGGTCCAGTGGTAGAGAGAAGTGTGGCTGTACCCTTTAAAAGCATTAGTAACTGGGTCCAGTGGGAGAGAGAAGTATGGCTCTACCCTTTAAAAGCATTAGTAACTGGGTCCAGTGGTAGAGAGAAGTATGGCTCTACCCTTTAAAAGCATTAGTAACTGGGTCCAGTGGTAGAGAGAAGTGTGGCTCTACCCTTTAAAAGCATTAGTAACTGGGTCCAGTGGTAGAGAGAAGTGTGGCTCTATCCTTTAAAAGCATTAGTAACTGGGTCCAGTGGGAGAGAGAAGTGTGGCTCTACCCTTTAAAAGCATTAGTAACTGGGTCCAGTGGGAGAGAGAAGTGTGGCTCTATCCTTTAAAAGCATTAGTAACTGGGTCCAGTGGTAGAGAGAAGTGTGGCTGTACCCTTTAAAAGCATTAGTAACTGGGTCCAGTGGTAGAGAGAAGTGTGGCTCTATCCTTTAAAAGCATTAGTAACTGGGTCCAGTGGGAGAGAGAAGTGTGGCTCTACCCTTTAAAAGCATTAGTAACTGGGTCCAGTGGGAGAGAGAAGTGTGGCTCTATCCTTTAAAAGCATTAGTAACTGGGTCCAGTGGGAGAGAGAAGTGTGGCTCTACCCTTTAAAAGCATTAGTAACTGGGTCCAGTGGGAGAGAGAAGTGTGGCTCTATCCTTTAAAAGCATTAGTAACTGGGTCCAGTGGTAGAGAGAAGTGTGGCTCTATCCTTTAAAAGCATTAGTAACTGGGTCCAGTGGTAGAGAGAAGTATGGCTCTACCCTTTAAAAGCATTAGTAACTGGGTCCAGTGGGAGAGAGAAGTGTGGCTGTACCCTTTAAAAGCATTAGTAACTGGGTCCAGTGGGAGAGAGAAGTGTGGCTCTATCCTTTAAAAGCATTAGTAACTGGGTCCAGTGGGAGAGAGAAGTGTGGCTCTATCCTTTAAAAGCATTAGTAACTGGGTCCAGTGGTAGAGAGAAGTGTGGCTGTACCCTTTAAAAGCATTAGTAACTGGGTCCAGCGGTAGAGAGAAGTATAGCTGTACCCTTTAAAAGCATTAGTAACTGGGTCCAGTGGGAGAGAGAAGTGTGGCTGTACCCTTTAAAAGCATTAGTAACTGGGTCCAGTGGGAGAGAGAGCCCTGTGATGCAGCCCCTGTGTTTCTTCAGTGCAGTCATCCGTGCAGGCTTTGCCTAACTGTTTTTCATTAGCACCAGTGTGTGAGGCACTTTAAAATGTGACACCGTAAGGCTACAAAATGTGCCCCATTCCACTTATGTAGCCTTCTAATATTAGTTACATCAAATAGCACTGACCAAGGGCAGGTGGAAATGGGACTATATGAGCAGGAAATGTCACAGAGGTCATCTCTTGCAAAGGCATGTCTCGCCAGTGAGGGTCTTTCATTACTGAATTTTGTCAGAGTGTCACATTTAAAAAGTCATTTTGCACCCCGGTAATAAATTAGCAATGAAAGGATGCTTGCCTTGATTCACTTAAAGAGAAATGTCCTATTTTTCTTAGATCCTTTGGGGTCCAAACCTTTACTAAGGACAATTAACTCCAGTATTGAGTTGGAATGCTTTAACCGGCAACTGCAAAACAGCTATGCTGTGGAATCCCATTGGGCAAGCATCTGCATCAAAGTAAACCCCTCGTTTCCACCACTGACAGGCTCATAAATGTTACTGAGTGTCTGACAAAATGGAAAGGAAACCTTCAGAGAACCAATACCTGTACCAATAACTGTAGAGAAACTGTAGAAAATTAAATTTTACAGAAACACCAACTGAAATGTAAACTACAGAAACCTGTACCATTGTATAGCCGTTTTGCGGTTGCTGGTTGTAGCGTTCTCACTCAATACTGGACCGATTTGGATCATTACTAGTCATACTGCTATCGTTATTACTGAATGGCAACTGAAACACTTGTCTGTCATGTCTGCCTTGAGGGATCCAGTACCTGCTGGATGGGACTCTGTGCCTGGAAGAGGATTCGTCGCCCGAGCAGCTCGGCGAAGATGCATCCGACGGACCAGATGTCGATGGCATTGGAGTAGTGGCGACTGCCCATGAGGATCTCCGGGGCCCGGTAGTACTGGGTCACCACCTCCTGAGTCATGTGACGGGACTCGTCTAGCTCCTCCACTCGTGCCAGGCCAAAGTCGCAGATCTACCAAGAGTGAAAGGTGAAATGTTAAGGTTAGAACAACTCAATGTCAAATGCAGTTGATGATTCCATGCAAACGATGCACCCTATAGAGCCTTGCATGTCCATTACGGTTTATACAGGCTACATTTATGTACTGAAACACCGTAGTGATGAGTGATTCGAATTGATTAGGATGGCACCTGAGGACCTCATACACACAACTGAATGTCAAGGAGAACATGCAACACAGCTGGAGTCTCTGTTTACATGTGGGCAATGTCAAGGTTTTCTTCCACACAGCGTTCTTTAGTGTTGGCTATAAAAATGAATTATTGAAAGCACACCAGACGACAAGAGGAATATGTGAATATTTTTCTTATAACATCCTAAAAAGCACTGCTCCAAATAGACTCAGGGACAATACGGCCCATCAGTGTGATGTCCTGCCACAGGGGAGGGGAAATAAAAACACACCCAGTGCATCACTAATGACACTCCTCCAATGGAAACAAGGCTCCATTTATTACCGTTAAGACCTCCTAAGTCACACTCTCAGCAGACACGCTCAAACTCCAGCAGCCCAGGGCTAAAGCTTCCATGACTGGGGGCTGAGGAGCAGAGCTGTTCCCCTCCACCCCACCCTTTTCCCCCTCCTTGTCCCACCTTGCTAAATATAAATTCTGGACAGACAGAATGACAGGAAGCAGAGGAGTGGGAGATCTAGAGGGGAGGGTTGGGGTAAATTAGCATAATGCTGCGTTGTGACAGGCTTCATGTTACTCAAGAGTGATTTCGGACACCGGCTCTAAACTGGCCCTCAGCGTTACGACATGCAGGCAGGGGGTGTCTCCGAGGAAGGGTGGCGCCCGATGGCAGAGATGGGAATGGGAAACAATGACAAATGAAACGCTGTCCAAAGTGGGACAAATGAAAGTCTCCTTGAAGCCACTCAGTTCCAACCTCTCCAATCTATGCAACTGAATGTGCACACATGCATGTCCACACACACACACACACACACACACACACACACACACACACACACACACATTGTAACACACAGAAAATACCCTGAGCAACACAAGATATCCATACCGAAGTAGACTAAGATGTTAGTGTAGTACATGCTGTAGTACAGTACAGGTGCATAAACCAGAAATGTATTGAGCAACACAAGGACACACATACACAAATACACACTAAAAAGCAGCCTGTGGATGGATCAGAGAAAGCAGCCCGGTTAGGTCAAACAGCCAGAAATAAAATTTGAATGAAGCTCTCAGACTTGCACCATATTCACTTGATGAAGCACAATTCTGTCCCAGCAGCATATCAGATTATATCATTCTGTCTCAATCTCTTTACCCTTGTCTCTTACTTGTGCTAATCTCTTTCGGGCTCAATTTTTGTCTGGCTGGAGAGCGAATTCCCCTAGGTCATGATGCACATGTGAACTCTAAACCACATTATGGTATATTGGTGAGCTACATTATTAACTTGAAGTCAGTATGCTCTTCCAGAATGTCAAATATTTGAACCAAGCTACATTGGCAGCTTGACAATTCTTCTATATGCAATTGACATAATTCTTTATAATTTCATACCAAATGTTTCATTACCTTTCCTTCTCCTACTAGCCCTAATCATGGGTATTGACACACCACAATAATGGAATAAGGCAGCACCAGTAATGATTGTGCAGTGTGTTAATGGGGGTCTATAAAACCATATCCTCCCAGGAGGATTAGAGGGAAAGCTTCAGGCTTAAGTTGCTTGTGTCAAGAAGCACACATTTTTAATCGGGGTCTGTTGACGTACCTTAAGGACACAGTTGCTGTTGACCAGAAGGTTCCCAGGCTTAATGTCTCGATGAAGAATGCCAGCTGAGTGCAGGTACTTCAGCCCTGGAGGACACAAGGAACAGACTCAGTCTGAAGGCCAGGCTCCCACCTCTTCACGAACACAAACCCCTCTCCCAGCACTTACTCTTTTCTAATTAATATGATTAATGAACCACCATTGGCATGTAATTATAGGGGGAGGTACATTGTTATTCTGTGTAAACTAATTTTTCAAAACTGAAAGGGTCTCTCTGTATATTGCGCAGTCTAAGAAAATAACTATGTACACTTTTTTGTATTGAGAAATACACGATAATGCAGAAATGAAATTGTTATGTCTCCTTAAATTGAGTTGACACGGAGAGGAAAGTCAAGAAGAAACTGGTTTAAAGGCCTTAGAGAATCGAATGCAGACCGGTGTTTCTCAGCATCTAAATGGAGTGAGTTACTCAAACGTGAACGCACTGCCTGTCAAGAGCCCTGGGGCTCCACATCTGAATAACCATGACTAGCTCAGCAAGATCAAACAACTGCTGCTGTTGGTGCGGTTGTGTTTTATGTGTTAATGTGTCAATGTTAGCAGATTAAAGAATAACACTTTGTTGTACTTCTAATTTATTTTTCTAACACTGTGTGTGTGCGTGTGTGCATGTGTATATGTGTATACACACAAGTGTATGTATCTGCTTACATGCATCCATTAGCATGCTATCTTAGCAACCTTAGATACATGTGCATGTGGCTCCATGTCTTAAGGCGGGTGAGCGCATGTGTGTGTGTGTGTGTTAGTGTTAGCTTGTGAAAGGAATGTGTGTGCAATAAAAAGTTATGTGTCTGTGTGTCTGTGTGTCTGTGTGTCTGTGTGTCTGTGTGTCTGTGTGTCTGTGTGTCTGTGTGTCTGTGTGTCTGTGTGTCTGTGTGTCTGTGTGTGGCAACCTGGCCAACTCACCTCTCAGTATCTGGTAAAGAAAGACTTTGACGTGGTCAGAGCTGAGGGGCTGAGGGGACACGATGATCTTGTGAAGGTCGCTCTGCATCAGCTCTGTCACCACGTAGCTGCACGAGGGGCCTCAGTCAAGGGAAACCAAACAAACACATGCGAGAGGCTCCACAAGCATCACAGCACAGAACACAGAGGGAGGGAGGGAGAGAGAGAGAGAGAGAGACTGAATACAGAAGATGGAGAGAAAGATAAAAAAAGAAAAAGAAAGAAAGATCCCGCATTGCAACATCTACATTTAAGGACAATATGCCTATGCTTGTTAGTGTGCACTAAATATGAAGTGTACAGTGTAACTGTAACTGACAAATGACAGGAGAGCCCCAAAACTAGTGTGAAATCCAAACTCCTATAGCCCTAAAACATTATCATTTCTCAGAAAACCTCTTTTGCTGACTCGCTCACAGGCAATTCAGCCCTTCTCCAAGCTAATTTTTCACTTCACTGCAGTCAATGATTGAGCAGCCTTATTATTCCATTACCAGATTGATTGGATACGGCTATTGACTGTAAATGATTACAAATGGATCCACTGCCAAACCTTTGGCCACATAACCCATAGTTACATTCAGGTGGAAGGGTGCGAGTCAAATGTGTGTCAGTAATAGCTGCTGAACACCACACACTCAGTCACCTATCTAATATAATTAGGCCCCGGGCCCCCGGCACGTGATCGGCATGCCTGATTGCTTCAGCTGTATGAAAAGCACATCTCCCTGGAGTCACTGTTCTCTGGTGACAAGAGAGGTAGCACTGGTAGGGATAGACTTGAAAAACACATACACTGTGCTCACGCGCACATGAGCACCCCCACAGACACACACTCACACACACAAACACATGCACATGAGCACCCACACAGACACACACTCACACACACAAACACATGCACATGAGCACCCACACACAGACACACACACACGAGCAAGCAAACACACACACGTCACACATACACACACTCACTCACACACGCACATGAGCACACACACACAAAAACACATGCACATGAGCACCCACACAGACACACACACAGACACACACACACACACACACACACACAAACACATGCACATTCGCACACACAAACAAACACACACATTCGCACACAAACGAACATGAGCACATACAGACTCACACACAGGACCTGACAGATTGGACAAGCCAGCAGAGGAGGGGCACGGTGAAGAAGTGTCGTCCTCAGTACTAGTATGTTCCCATGATATCGGTGAGTGCTAATAAACAATGAACCATACACATGAGCAAGAACTCCCCAGAGATGCCACTTTCTCTGGGGACCAACCATTCAAATATCACAGCATTCACAGCGAAAGAACTTATAACTATTAACGAATCCATCTGGGTTTTGGCCCTTACCAACCTAACCTTTAGTGTACCAAAAGCTACATATATATTATATTTATAGCTAAGTATATTTTGCATAACTGGACAAGTGGTGTCCTCTGTTGTCAATCTTCACTTGAGCAAGACAATTATCTTTCCTTCCTCATGTTTCTGCCAGTCTCCAGTCTCATTAGCACAGTGGATGGATGGGGATTGCTAGCCAAAGGTACATTTTGAGCCTCGGCCCTTGAAAATCACATATCCAGTCCCCTGAATAAACACTGACATACACACTGTCTATTGTTCCTATAAGAGGCATAGCTCTAAGCCATTTCATTGCTCGGTTTACCCCTTCATGGCCGACTTTGTGTCACAACTGAATTGGAAAGGGACCATCAAGTTAGATAACCATTTGCCATGCATCCTGAAATGTTTCAAAATGTGACGCAGTTATTACAACGCGCTGCAGTCTGCCAGCTGCCCTGAACTACCTGACAGAAAATATAATTTCAACAATGAACTAAACAAGGGAATCCACTTGTTTTTGACCTCGGAGTGACCAGGATTAAGTTGAGTGTGGTATGTACGTACATACTAATATATAATATCTGCTGAATGAACTAAATAATAATTTAAAAGATTTTCACTGCTGTACGTCTTAAATCCTTTAATCTTAATGTATTGTTCCATAGACCTGTCATTAGTAAACTCATATCGCAATAGGTATTAGTATAATTATTAGTAAACTCAATCAGGTATTCAACAGCAAAAGGCATTAGTATAAGTATGAGTAAACTCAAATAACAAACTAATCTACCCTAAGACTTCTGTAGTACTCCATCCTTTAGAAATGTAAAATATTACAAGGTCTAGCATGGCACTTCTGCCAAACACACAAAGAGAAAGGTCTGACAGAGAGCACTTTCATGCACAAGCACAATAGAATCCAGACAGAGTGGTTGAATGCAATTCAATTGTTCATGGACAAACAGTCTATTTAGACAACTCAGGGCCAGTGCTCATAACCCTTCCCATTCACAGGCCAACTTAAAAGGAAGCCACCTCTGACAGACGATGGAGAAAAGCACCAGCCCCTCAGAAAGAAACACTGAGTTATCAGGGTCACTTTTGAAGGGTACATGCTGCTAGGTCAGCCCCTGGAGGCAAACCCCTTCATTGTACATCCATCCATGGTCTTTAGAATCTCCCACATTTGGTCTATTTATCCGTTTTGCTAGGACAGGATCTGGTCACCCTAGCTACAGTATGGCTAAGTAAGTCAATCCAAGGAGTCAATGCTAACAATGAAGGGAGGAGATGGGAGAGTGAGTGAGTGTGTGGGAATAACAACATTAATGAAGTGCGCTTAGTATTTGCTAAACACTGAACATAAGAAAGACAACATTGCACTAGTGGCTTAGAGATTGGTAACTTCACTGTACCCGGTCTAAATTGTTAAACTCAAAACGGTTAAACTCATTATGTAAAATACTGTAAAAATATCTGGACAGTATCTGGTAAACACACAAGAAAGTGTCAGAACAAATTAAACTTGCATGACTGGTAAAAAGCCTTGTTAGGGGATCCATAGCCTGTGCTCTCCATGCCTGAAAAGAACCCAGTGTGGTCAGTGGTGCCGTACGGCTCTCTGAGCGCAGGCCTCTCCACCTCCACACGCATAGTTTTCCACGAGGGGGCTGTGGCTGACCCAAGAGGGGGCTGTGGCTGACCCAAGAGGGGGCTGTGGCTGACCCAAGAGGAGCCACCAGAATGTCAACGCTTTTCATCTCTTCCAGACAGTGGCATAACTGCCAGAGAAAGCGAGGTAAATGAAGCTTGCCGCGGAGCCTGATTATAAACGCCCACCTCTACATGAGGTCCTTCATGAGGCACAACTACACACAGCACATTCATCTTCCTGCTCTGACAGCACAGTGACGCGCACAGGAGGCCCACACCCGCCCTCGCTCACTCCAAGTGCGTGCATGCGTGCGTGTGTGTGTGTGCTTGTGTGTGTGTGTGTGTGTGTGTGTGTGTGTGTGCCACAGATGAACCTTCAGTTCCTTTTGCTGTGTGTAAAGACTAACATGTTTAAAAACTAAAACAAATACAGGGTGGGGATGTTCACCACCGAGATTTAGCCACTTTTCAGGCTAAACTACCCATTTACCCTCTGACCATTTTCTAACTCTTTATTTATTACCTCCTGACAACATAACATACATGTTATACATACAACGGAAATGGTTTCTTGTGTTGGCCTGCATTTCTATGAAAAAAAAAAAAAAAAGGTTCTACTCAAGCTTACGACCATCCTTGGAGTAATACACTTAAAGTGTAAGTTCACCCCGAGCAGTGAGCCTAACTCTACCCACTGAATAGTTCAGAAAAATGCCAAAGAGAGGGCAAGGGGCTGATAGTTTGCTAGAGAGTCTGTGCATATTACAACGTAGAGATGTACCAAACGGTCCTCTCTACGTCAACAATGGCCTTAGATGAGCATGTTGAGCCATTTTCAACCTACAAAATGCAGATTTTTATAAAAAATAAAATTGTGTCAATATTAAAACTGCATTAGCATTGACGTGTCTCATGACAGTATAGTCATATAATTTAATTTAAAAAAACAAAAACAGTACAGTACCTCTTTAATAACTCTTTAAAGATACATTGGTTGTCAGTGCTGCAGCTGGCTGAACTGTTTTGGCAGGCAGGCAGGCGGTTTAAACAGGCAACGTGACAATAAAGAGCTAAATATAGCCAGTGATTACATCAGTGTGTTTGCAGTGCTTTCGTGAGGTCACTGTTCACCTTATTGCAGAGTTGTTGATATACCGGAGGACTGGAGTGTGTTTGGGGTTGAGACTATCTGTGGCCCTATGGCCGGTTCACACAACACAATTTCAGACCGATTTTGCCCCGATTTCTTTGTCGCCGACAAATTTGCAGGATCGGGCCCGATTTTGAAAAGTTTGTGACGAGGCGAGGTCTTGTAGTGTGACATGCTTGCGACCTACGATTTTTTCGTCTGCCAAGTTCGAAAACCCCACGACCAAAAGTCTGGCATGTCGTAATTTTGGGGGGAATAGCAATGACGTATCCATTGTTGAAATAGCGCGAGGGAATCATAGGCTAAATAGGGAATGTATTTCACGTATGTGTAGGACCTATTTAGAATGGCTGACCTTACATAAAACGGCAGTGAAAGAGACTGGAGGCAAACAGTACTTCTGCCTCAATGAGTGGGGCATGTAAGAGCATATCAGCATGCTAACGTTATACTTATTAGCAGCGAATTAGCAGCGAGGCTAGCTAGCTAATATGTGTTTTAATGGGTTTTTGGTCTAAGCGTTAGCAGCAAACTCTGCAACATTTTGAGTTATTGTGAATACGCTAACGTTTGATTTAGCGGTATCAGACTGTTTTTTTCCGTGTTACAACTGAACAAGGTTGGGAGTTATTGTGAATACGCTCATTAACGTTTTAACAATGTTGAGAGTTATTGTGAACACGTTTAATAAAATTTGACTGACTGAAAACAGGGGATGAAAAACGTAGGGCCTCTGCCTAAGTGATACAAAGATTCATGATCTTGTAGTGTGGCCAGTCTTCCGACCAAGACGAAGCCCGAAGTAGTGGCTCTGTGATCGCATAGTGTGACATGTTATATCGTGAAGGAATATCCGACAATCGTGTAGTGTGAACCGGCAACTAGGGGGTATATGAAGGCAGAGGGAATAGCAGGATTGACATGGGTCAATGAGGTGGAGAAGAACTCCCAGGGTGCACTGCAAGAGCTACCTATGTGGAGCCCATACGCGGAGAGACAGGTTTGGAAACACACATTCCAACAGGGAGGGACAGAGAATGTGAAAGAATGTAGAAAAATCCTTCTATAATAAAATCACTCTGATTAAATCGGTGTATAGTCATTTTACACACCTCCAGACAGATCAGTGACAGTCTGACTAAAAGCCAGGCTAAACACTCGTGTGATTGTACAGGCCTTCTCTGTTCAAAAGCTCAGGACTCTGTGCTCTGTGTGAAGTCTTTTTTTGCGAGCATGTTTATGTCACGGTAGCCAGGCGGGCGCACAACACACCGTACCCGCTGGCTACTGCTACATTTACAAAAATAAGCAACCAACAACAAACAAACAGACATTCCTTAGAAGTCAAACTAATCCCAGTCCCGGGTCTGCTCCCACACTGACGCCAGACACCCCACAGCAACATCCAGGTCAGCCAATCCAGAGAGACCTCTCGCCTTGGTTACTGCCCCAGCAGTGCACCGCTGGTCATCAGACAGAGACATCAAGCCACACGAGCAACGGCTCCCCTCCTCCCCACCTTCACACCCCTGGGCCGCAGCCTGGCTCACACACACACACACGCACACACACACACACACACACACACACACACACAGTACACCTGTGACGGGGCTACTTCATTCAGGCTGTTATTTGCCAGAGAAAAAAAAAAAAGAATGTAAAGGAGAAAGAACACATCAATAGCACTTTCCACCAATGCTCCCTGGGCTTAAGAGCACCATCAGCCATGCCATCAAATGAAAGCACATATTTTATTAGCCGATCCGCTGAGGAGAAGAGAGGAAGGGCATCGTAGCTCTGTGGAATGAAAGAGGGAGGGAGGGAGGGAGGGGGCGGCTGCTCTTTTCTTCTCTTCCACTCGTCTGGCTCACATGATGGCAGCCAGCTCTCACTGCTGCTGCTGCTGCTGCTGCTGCTGCTTCAGGCGGGGCTCACAGACACTGCTTTCTTGGGCGCAGCGCATGGTCTCCCCTCTCCCTCTGTCTGTCTGTCTCTAATATTTCTCCCCATCCTCCTCTTTTAAGCACATCTCTCTCTCTCCATCTCTCTCCCTCTCTCTCTTGCTGTCTAAACATCATTCTCTGTTTTATCTCAATCCTGTCATTTCTGTCTACTCTTCTGTTTCACTCTCTTCCTCTGCCTCCCTAGATCTCTCTCTTACTCTCTCTCTCTCTCACTCTCTCTCTCTCTCACTCTCTCTCCCTCTTGTTCTCTCCCTCTCTCTCCGCTGTTCCCAGAACTGACACACTTCCTGTGATACCTTTTAGTCCAGAAAGCATCATCATCGTCTCCCCACTCGCTGGACTAACCCGTCCCCTGCTGCTACAGTTACCATGAGATTTCCATTGCACATCAAAGCCTCCTCCACAGTCTGACAGTTCAATATGGCAGCATTCCCGCTATGCGCTCATAAAGCGGGAGAAATGTACACACACTGAGACCCTCTATATACAGTGTGTTGTTCTCCTTTGTTGATGCGGTCCTTAAAAATCAAATGGCTTTTGTGTTAATGCTCCGAGATGAAATGGTTTTTGAATTGCTTTCATGTGCATCCAAAAAGCAAGCGAGCGAGCAAGCAGGCAAGCAAAAACAACGTACAGTTACAAGCCAGCACAGCAGGCTCACCAAATAACTAAAAATAAAGAAGTTCAAATAAATCCCCAGGTTTGTTCAGACAAAGGGCTTCTTGTTCTGCCTTTTAGAACTAAAATTCACCATTTTTCAGAACTGTGGCTGACCAAGTTTGAAGAAAAAGAAAAGCCCTCTCGGGTATTTTCAAGATCTTAAAAAATACTGAACCGAGAGACTGTAGCTCATATGGAATGTCCCTGAGGCATTGGGAAATGGGGGGCCATGTAATTTGAATGATTAAATTATATGCCAGATTATGGAGCACCAGGATGACTTTAAGCTGGTTCCCTGCTATTTCGGCCAATTTAGTAAATATGAGCGAACTGGGAGTGTATTAACATAAACAGACGGCATCAGGATTTTTTTCTGGTGATGCTCAAACAATTAAAATTCACAAACCCATGTACTATAAAAGGATTTTTGTTCAAACCACCATTTACATAATGAGTCACAAACCTGTTCCTCTGCTCCTGATGTGGGATGGAGGAATGGTACATAGGGCACAGCACAGCACAGCACCTCACCCTCAACCCTCCATGTACTCAGTGCAATCCACTGTGTGTGTGTGTGTGTGTGTGTGTTTGTTTACACATCTACCAGCATGACATCTCCCAAAACAAATGTTTTCCAACCTCTGATCCATTGGTCATATTACTTCTTACACCCATGGTGCCAGACAGAAGCCTCCGGTGTTTCTGTCTCCACAGCAGACAATTCTTCTCCTTAATGAAGTGTCCTTTGGAACCCCATTTTAAGTATCTGCGTTAACCGCCACATTGTGGACACAAAAGTAACAATCTGATTTGATGCACTACTTAGTTGACTACAACTAAACACCAGTATGTGTGTATGAGTATGTGACATACTTTAGTGCAGTAGGGGCTGTCTATGTTAACTGCTGTTTTCAACTTTGAGCTTTTTCAGCTAACAATACTTTTTTTGAAGTTAACGGCCGCATTGTGACACAAAAGCAACAATCTGGTTTGATGGACTACTACTTATCACCAGTGTGTGTATGTGACCCACACCAGTATGTGTAAGTGAGTATGTGAGCACGTGAGTATGTGCCACACCACAGTGCAGCGGGGGCTGGAGAGTGCCAGAGCTCTCGTTCATGTCATTCACTGGGCGGCTACCGCTGGCCATCTCAGGCCTGAATCAGCTAAATTCAAAATCACATCTCCATGCACAGCTCCCACCACAGAACTGCCACCGCTCCCAGACTAATGTGAATGGCTGGGGTCAGCCAGCAACCCACAGCACGGCCTCTCTAGCGCACCACCCTAGCACCACGTGGTACGAGCCCAGTCGAGATTCCCCTTGGTCAGTGAATCAGAAGAGAGAGCGAGAGAGAGAGAGAGAGAGAGCGGTGGGGGGGAGAGAGAGAGAGAGAGACAGAGAGAGAGAGAGGAGAGACAGAGAGAGAGAGAGAGAGGAGAGATAGCGAGAGAGAGAGAGCGAGCGAGAGTAGGGAGGGACAAAGAGTATGCCAGAGAGAAGAACTACCCACATGCTGGTCCTCACAGGGGACCCATGTCATTAGCAACGTATGAGCTTATGAGGCTCCATAACTGAAAAGACACACACTGTCAGTTAAGAAATCTAGTCTCCAATGCTGAGTTCACTCAACGAAAGAGGAGATAAAAGCAATGGTCTCCCAGAAGACAGAAGGCAAACTCTGATTTTCTGGTGAAAGAATCTGGCCTTCTGTGCAAGCAGCACTGAGCTCATCAAAAGACCCTTGTGGACTGTGGAAAGCAGCGTCTAGCCTCCTCAGCCTGCATGTGCTCACAGAAGAGCATCTCCCATCCCGACAGACCAGAAACATCCCGCTTGTTGAACGCATTTTTGAAGCTTGTTTTTTTTTTCCCCACTGAAATTTCGAACGCAACTGCGATCCTAATCTACAGGCAGCTTCTCTGTTTTTCATGCTTCAGCGCAGTCAGATCGCTGATGGCAGACAGACTCAACCCATTTACCAGCAGCACTACAGACACTGCTGGCATTCTGCTCCTCTCCACAACAGCACCACACACACACACACACACACACACACACACACACACACACACACACACACACACACACACACACACACACACACACACACACAAACACACACACACACACACAAACACACACACACACACACACACACACACTCAAAAACAGGTCAGATCTGAATCAGAGCTGAAACACATCTGACACACTCCGGCCCCATCCTCCCAGCTTGTTTCTGGAATGAGCAGACAGATTAAATTCCTGATAGCCATCACTGAACGGACCACTAACAGAATGCAGCTCAAAGGAAAGACAGGGAAAAAAGACAGGGAGGTAAATACATACCACGCTAAAGGTCACAGCTCTACCAAGACCATCTATTTTCTGTCCACAAATTAAGCTTGTCTATTTTGGGAATCACCTGCTCTTGTCAGTTTTAAAACAAACATGTTTGTTCTGTGCCTGTTTTGATGTTAAAGGGTAGTAACGTGACTATATTTCCGATATGTTGTTTGTCTCTACAAGAGTGATGGAAGAGTGCACGATCATTCTAGCATTGCCTGGTCAGTGGCTAAGCAGTACAGGATACATTTCCTCGAAGTAGTCGATATGAGGAGGCTGCAGAATGTCAAGAGCTGACAGGACCTGCAGAGAAAGAGAGAGAGAGAGAGAAGGGGTGGGGGGGAGGGTGGGAGAGAGAGATAATGTGAAAGTGGGGAGGGAGAGAAAGAGGACAAGGTCAGCACTGTCAGCACTGTGAGATAGTGGGTGATGACATCAGTCTTTAACATAAACATCCCAGTTTAGTGGAGGCATGGACCCCAGTGAGGTAATCTAGCTACTGAGAGCAAAGCAAGAGCAGAGGACAAAGGTGGTGTGGTACACATTCTCCTCACATTGTCATGCTTGAAGAAACAGAGCATCTTCAGCTCGCGGAAGACCCTCTTGCAGGAAACAAGGTTCTGGAAGACGTTGGGCATCTTTTTGAGGGCGACCCGTTTGCCATCTCTTGGATCTGTCACTGACCTGAAGAGAAAGAAAGAAAGAGAGAAAACTACACATTAGGAAACCACCCATCCAATCAAAGAACAATACAATCAGAAACGGACTACAGTGAATGTCGTGATTATGAGCAAATTTTCTTTCCTATTTTCTTTAGGAGTTTTCACCAATTAACCAACCACTAAGAAGAACAAAGACCTGTACTACCCAGCCCAAATAAGCAAAAGCCCTGACAAAAAAATAAATAAAAAAACACCAACAGCCCTTTACCCAGTGTGAGATGGCTAAGGGCTTAAGAGAACCCACTTTCCCAAATCCCCATTAACGGGGAACAGAAGGCCCTGGATACAGCGCTGCAGTCATCACTGTGTTCCCTGCAAGACGCGCTAATTGGAGCACAGAAGCGCCGAGTCCCCGATGCGCCACATCTCCAGCAGGATGGAACATGTCAACGCCAGGGCCCCAGACGCCCGACATGCACCGTGACGCCAACAGACACCCGCCATGCGCACCGTGACGCCAACAGTGAAGGATTATCCAGTCCCTCTGTCGTGCGTGTGTGTGCGATGTTACAGGAGTGATTACACAGAGGAGGAGCTGCGATGCCATTTCCACCTCCACTGGAAACCGTTCGGGACAAAAAAACACTCTCACACAGACACACAAACGACAGCCATCTTGAGAAATGCACTCGCACATGGCACTTCATCAGTAAAAGTGTTCATGGACAAAGCAGACAAACACATTTCCCCTGCTCACTGACCGTTAGATATATAAGGAATGGTAAAGAATAAAGGACCTGTGGACCACATGGGTCAGCCAGGGGTCTTCAGGACAACGATCAAGCAGAAATACCATAACATCAACCACATGTGAATGTATTCATGAACGCACAACTTGAGCATCCATCAACTCCAAGCACCTGCTCATGGACACACATGAAGCAAGTTCCCTCATCACTACCGAGACTCGGCGATCGCCCTCTGAGGTAAACCAGTGACCTAATTGAAGTGAGAGCTGGGGGTAGAAAGGCGGCCGAGGGAAGGTATATTATTTATTCATTTATTTATGTGTTTATTTTTGGATCAGAATGCAGGAGGTTACGCTGAGGTCTCTCCAGTCAGTCGAGTGGATAACACGGGCGTAACAGAGGGGTGCAGGGTGTACTGGAGAACTTTGTATTAAACATAAATGTCTTCCTTTAAGCACCAGTGCAGAGAAGGCAAACAGAGCCCAGCGTGGGTTTCTAAGTGCTAGAGGACAAAAACACAAACAAGATCAGGGCAACAGGCTGAATCTCTAAAGGAAATGTCTTCAGTTAGTCAGCATGGAGGGAAGATCTTCTCCAGCAGCCAAAGAGTCAGGACAAGAGCTGATGTTCTATTTATTTAATCTCTCAAGTCATCCAGCCATCTCCAGATGGATCATTAACAGACAGGGGCCTCTCATCTCTACAATGTGTACCCGAGAGAGAGAGAGAGAGAGAGAGAGAGAGAGAGAGAGAGAGAGAGAGAGAGAGAAGGAGGGAGAGAGAGAGTGACAAAGAGAATATGTCAGGTAGAACAGTGAGAGAGAGATGAAAGACATAAGCCTGTAAAATAATGAGATAGACAGGGAAGAAGGTGGCGTCAAGAAATATACAAAGGGAAGCCAGAGAGAGAGAGAGGGAGAGAGAGAGAGAGAGAGGGAGAGAGAGAGAGAGAGGGAGAGAGAGAGAGAGTGAAGGTGAGGTGAGGGAGGGAGATAGAGGGCGGTTTGGTCATGTGATCATGAGTAGGATTAGAAACTACGCATGAGGGAGGCAGGAAAGAAGGGAAAACAAGAGAGAGAAAGAGAGAGAGAGAGAACGACATTACATGACATTACACGATGATAAAGTGAGGCTAAAGTAAAACAGCTTTTAAAATTCTCATTTGATGAGAGAGGAGCTAATAGGAGTGTAAAGGGAAATGCAGTCTAGACTCAAAGCTTTGAGAAAGGAGATTAGCACTAGCCACCTCTCTACAGCGACATCGGCTTCAAAGCCACGTGAAAGACAGTCCCTGACCTCTGGTCATCCAATCACTCTTAAGAACACAGACACAGACACAGACACACACGTCTAAAAGATAAGGCAACAAAACTTCCCTCAAACTTTTCCTCCCCCCTCTCTTTCTCAGTTTCTGTCTCTGTCTCTCTCAAACCAGCCTAATCACCACACAGTTCCCTCCCATGTCTGAGATTTTAATCAACTCTATTTAGTTCTAGTGCAGAATTTGTTATGATGTGCACAGTATGTCTTTGCACTCTATATGCCTTGCCTTGGCTGTGAAAGACAACATCTTAACTGCAGTAAATCCGGACACCCAGAGAAATAGGAAAATGTTCTATTTAAAAAAGGTTACAAAACCGAATGTAGATGCTGCTGCACTTTCAAGCCCCTTCTCACTAAAGCATGATGTAAATATTGTTTTTCATTTCTGGAGATGTTCAGGGATGGAGGGGATAGAAGGATGAGAAGCTAGACAACATTCATCTCTGAAGGCAGTGTGCTCTACACTAATGTGGTCTACAGATCTAAGGACGGCAGCATGGTTACGACTTTGATGTTTTATATTAGCCAGCATGAACACACAACTCTCCAACATTACACCCCTGGAGAGCATGAGAGAGAGAGAGGGGGGAGGGAGAGACGGACTGTGTTTTATGAAAGACTCACACAGGGCAAAAAACAGACGGACATCCAAGAGGAACCCTTAACGAATAACACAGGAACTTCACTCTTTCACCTCGGCAAAATCATATAGGGCTGCTCACATTCTGCCGCTCTCAAAAAAATCGTATCGATTTTCTATGGATAACCATGTGTGGGCTCGGCTAGCACCGCTGGTCAATGGTGCGCCTGTCCACCGATTCGACATATAGGTTGGGAGCGGATGCAGCAGGGGAGTAAGCCCTAAACACAAAGCGTGCTGACATCCCTGTGCTGGCATCCCTGTACTCGCCCCTCGCCCCAGTAGCCCTGCTCTGGCCATGGCTGAGCTGCTGTCCTGATTCAAGATGCTGCCCTGTGATAATGTGGCGTGGGTTTTTCATTTTCACCCACTCCCAGCATGATCCACCATCCAAGTGGGAGACACAGAAAAAACCTGTCTGAAAATTAGAAACGATTCATTTTGTCCCTCATTAATATTTCAAACACTGGAATGTTTGAGAGAAAAAAAGAGTGCAAGGCAGATTGATCTAAAAAGGGACAAAGCCATGTTTGAAATGTCAATACCTTTATATTTTTAGATCACTTAAATGTTTTCTTGGGAGTCTCGCAAATTCACAGGAAACAGCATGTGATCCGTGTCTTTTAAAAATGTTCTTTCCATCTAGTAAGCACAAAGATATGCAATTTTAAAAAGCTCATTTAGGGAGAAAGAGAAGAGAGCAGGCTGTGAGGTAGGGCAGCATGATTCTCCCTCTCTAATATTCATTCATATAGTTTCTGAAATCTTCTCACATAGCCGATTCTGGATCGGACGAGGCCGTGATCTGGCACGGAGCCAGTGGATCTGTGTAAGGTCAGAGTCGGATCCGTTAAAGATTCTGCCTCGATCTGGGTTGCCATGCTGACGGGGCACGAGCGGCCAGAGCCAAGCCCTGTATTCCTGCGGCTCTCTCCCCTTCACTGCGACACAGCAGCTGTGACAGGCCCAGCACAAACACTGGCCTTGTGCGATTCTCAATGAACACAGGAACGCCTTTATTATCTGTAGCTCAACACGGGGTTGGCGAAGAACCAGAGGGAGAGAGAGAGAGAGAGAGAGAGAGAGAGAGAGCGAGAGAGGGAGGGAAAGAGAGGGGGAGGGAGAGAGGGAGGGAGATTGGCCTTCGGTGGTGAGCACAGCTTCTACACAACAGCAGCGCTATCACTCAAGGAGTGACTGGATGGAATACTGGAACTGGTGGTAAACATTCAACATTGGAGTAAAAAAAACAGATAAACAGTTACTTTCAAATATTGTTGCTTTCAAGTTCAACTAAATATGTCAGATTTGTGCCATTCGGAGACACTTACCATGACAGGGTTCATAGAGAGCTTTTTTTATTCGCAAAGAGTAATGCACTATGTCCCCATAGAACTGCAGGCTTGATATCATATAATATGAGCAACTCCACTGAATGAACAGGGCCTTGAAGAGCAAGGGCTTTCCCTGCCTGTGTTAATGTAGGACACGATAGGCAGTAGAATCATGGATGACTGCAGCAACATCAACTGGCTGGCATACTGATCAATACGTGGTTTATGTGTCTCTCTCTCCCTGTCTCCCTCTCTTGGAAGCTCATCAGTTAAAACAAATGACACACTTCATGTTACCAGATGACTCGCCCAGTAATATTCACCCAAGCTGTGTTTAAATATTTGCCATGGTATTGTTACGATGTATCCAGATTCAAAATGTCATCCTCAACATGTCATGCTGGTTCAACCCACTGATATCCTCACAATGCAGAGCCAACAGGAAGATGAACTGCAGTTCCATGGGAGTAATTCTACATGATCAACATGGAATTGTTTGGCCATGCATGGGAAGACTGAGTCAACAAGAATGAATTGATACTACACACAAATATTAAACATAGATATTTCACCTGAATAATGCTACTGTATTAAGTGATAAGGTTCCAAAGGCATTTTGCTGTACCATCCCAGTCAATGACATTTCACAACATCCAACTGCACATGGCCTGGATCAAGCCGAAAAAGAAGAGATTCACTCAACAAAAAAGTACAACTAAAAACTGAACGCTTTTGCGAGGACAACAATACCTGCAGAAAACCTAAAACAAAGAGGCCTTGTAACGCAACTGAGGTCGCTATCTGTGCGGCGTACCGCAGCCTTGGCTGCTTGCAAGGAGCTCAGGAAGTAAGGAGCTGCCAAAGAGAGGTGAAGGAAATACGGGCACAGACGGCACATAGCCATCAGACGGACTCATCGCACACACACAGACACAAGCATACACACACACACACACACACACACACACACACACACACACACACACACACACACACACACACACACACACACACACACACACACACAGACACAAGCATACACACACACACACAGACACAAGCATACACACACACACACACACACACACACAGACACAAGCATACACAAGCATACACACACACACACACACACACACACACACACACACACAGACACACACACACACACACACACACACAGACACAAGCACACACACACACGCCCAAAGGCAAGCATGTACAGATTACGCAACAATCACACCCCATCCCGCATGTCCATGTTTAGCTCGGGTGTCGCCATTAAACATGCACATCCAATCTGTGAACATGTGTTGCTTTCAAACTGATGGAGGAAGGTGAGAATCTTTGGGACGTCTGCCAGCGCAGTCCTGCTCTCTACTGTGTTCAAAGAGAGCGGCCATGGAGGAAAGAAATAAATGAACGAGGCCGTTCTTGAGACGGTTGGATTAAGTGTGCAAGGTGATTACATTTTCACTTCAGTATTCTTTTTCCGACTCATGCCAATTCATGCCAATTCAACGCCCACTGAAAATCTTTTGATAGCACTTTGCTCATCATTTTTAGCACTGCTGTGCTACGATTAAATTCATCCTAATCTTCATTAGGCATGAAACCACACACAGCTGGCTGGCCATACGACAATGCACACATTAATACCTCTCCATCCATCAAGATTTGCATGGGCTTAAAAGTGTAAGGTCAATAAATGAATACAGAAAAATGGTGTTAACCCTGGCATTTCAGACTGACCAGGAAGCTGTTTTTAAGAGCTGTGTAAACCTTTACATGAAGACAAACATCTTGACCTTCTTGGCTGAGATGAATGTGTATGTGCACTGGGACCTAAATGGCACTTTAGAGCACTTCATTGTGGTGGTTAGCCACCCCGTACACCACCAAGATAAATAAGGATAGTTTCCCTAGTAAATATATACCACACACAAAGTCATACAAACCCTTTAGAATATGGTAAATATTTGTATACATCACTGTTACAATAAGTAACTTTGTATGTTGTTATGTTTGGCATGTGGACCACTAAGCAGTATGTTCACCGGTCCTGCTGCCAGACAAAGTCTTCCTGCTATCTCTTCAAACTGAGCACCATGATGGAAATCCATTTTGTTATCCTTATCAACAGTCTCAGTGATTATCCAACTGGTACAAAACCAAGACGTTGTTGATGTTTCCAAAGAACTGCGATTCTGTTAGAATGGTTCCTGGTAAGATTACGAAATAAAGAATTTTAAGTAATATTCATATAATGTATCATACTAGTGCACAAGCATACTAGTGAACGTAATCTTCCTCTGGGATGTTATTTACTCTCACTAGATTATAGCCAAGCAAACAATGCAGGTGTTGAGATTACTTGTTTGGCCTGGATTAGTAAGCAAGATGCACAAAGTGGCCTTTAGGTCATAAAGGGTATATTTGGCTTCATGTTATCGCCTCTCTTGACTAATACTTGACTGAAATGAATGGAAAAAAAGACTTAAATCCTCCCAAGACGTTGCACTGGAATGGTCTGAAACTCTAAACTCTTCACATAGCCAAGCTGTCACTGCTAGGATAAATAATAACTCATATTGTGTATTTTCTGCTGCCAGAGACAAGCTGGTCAAATATCTATTTTATCACATATGGTAAGAGAGCATTTGCGTCATTTCTGTAATAGCCAAATCCATTTTAAAACCTGGAATTCCACTTGGCGCAGGTGGGGACGAGGCGATAGGTTGAATTTAGCAATGCCCGAATTAGCATACAGACTCCTACAAGTTGGCTAGGCATCTAGGAGAGCTCACACGCCTATAAAGGGGAACAGAATGAATGAGAATTAATGAGCTCAGACAGTCACATAGTCAGGCAGATAGACTGTTGTCCTGTGACAGAGAGAAGAGATATTTAGGAACAAAAAGGATTGAGAGTTCTGATCGACACTTAATGCTACGGTTGTTTGTACTTTCAAAGGAGCATGTAATTAAATGTCAGTCATTCAAATTATTCTGAGATTACTAGAAGAAAAACCTGATCAAAGTCAGTGACAGTGAGTTCAAAATGGCCAACTTTCTTCCTCTAAGCATAGCCTGTGCATTTTATTCAATGACCATAATCTCCACTGTGGCCAACCCTGAGGCTTGTGACAGTGACAGTATGTCTCAACTACACTGAGTGACGAGGACGCCATGAAATATTGTGACAGATTCTGATCTGAAAAAGCCAGAGGGGGGGGGGGGGGGGGGGGGGGGGGGGGAGGGACGTGCATGACAGGAAATTTGGTATGGTGGTTTGGTTTGGTGTGTGTGTGTGTGTGTAGGTGAGCAATAAAACAAGATGATTTAAAATCATTTCAAGGCGATGTGATCGATGAACTGCCTTACGTAACCATGGCAGAAATCATCAGAATGCGTCAACATGACACATTTCTCTGTAGCAGAGGACAGAGGAGGAGAGATCTGTTCTTTTACCAGAATTGGTAAGAGTACATTTCAGCCATTGGAAGCATTCCCATCATTCTCATCATCATCATTATCATCATCATCATTAGGAGACAGATGGGACAGTGTTGCTCAAGTCAGTGCATCTGTCTGGTGTTTCCTGGCACTCAAAAGGAAGGGGGGGGGGGGGGGGGGGGGGCAGAATGGATCTAGTGGCTTTGCTTCGACCAATCATTTCCTGGGCTTGCTGCAGATTTTGGTTGATGACCTAGTTATTCCCGAATTAAAAATTGTAACAGGAACATAGCATGCCCTGAGCAAAGACAGGAGATACCAAAGACGGGGAAAAAAGAGATTTGAAGAAATTGTTCTGGTGGAGGCGAGCGTAGCTCAAATGACTCACTTTCTCATATCTAATCTCACCAGGGAATCAGATTAAAGGGATACATTTGGTGACGGAGACAGTTATTAAAACGCTGTGGATGCCTGCAAGACTACAAAGTTGGCTAGATTATTTTTCAAATTCTAACCGACCTGTTTACCCAGACCTATTCTTTATAAGAAGTCATACCATTTTCCACTAAAACACAAAAATGGACAAATTGATCAAAACAATGGCTCTGAACGTTTGATTTAAGCCACAGCTTCATACAGTACCATTTTGCACTGGATGACACACCACAACTGCTAAACAACACAGGATGATGATGGGCCCAGATATAGTAAAACCCTTATCAAAGGGTACAAATTGACTGAAAAGGAAACATCAAGCAATACAAATCAAATTATATTAGGGCAAAAAGACTGTTAAACAGTGGACATAAAGAACTAATCAAAAAATCGAATCATCAAAATGTCAACTAGCATGCACACACACTATGCAAACATTCTGTGAAGTGAAAGTCATGGGACCGAGCCAAGATAATAATTTCTTATGGGACTTGGTCTAACCAAGAAAAGGGCCACTCCATCGAGCTATGCCTCTTGGATGGCTTCAATTATCCTGTAGCTTCAGAGGAGGCTCTTCTAAAGCAAGTTATAGACACACAGATGTCTAGAAGAGTGGGACGTGGGAAGGAGACGGAGAGAAGGAGAATGAACTGGGGAAGAGAGCGATATAGAGAGAGGCCTAGTTATTGGTCAAAAACAGGCAGAGATCATCTGTGTCTTGTGCGTCAGTCCGGCACCATGGTCACTACGCATAAGAGAGGGGGGAGACTGTGCACGAGGGTGCAGCAGATTTGTGTCTCAGATTTGTGTCTCCTTGATATCAGCACAACAAAAGGCACTCTCCCGTCCTTATAAGCGTTTGTCCAGGCAATAAGCAGCAGGGTACACAGAGGGAGGGGGAGGGAGGGAGAGAGAGAGAGAGAGAGAGAGAGAGAGAGAAAGAGAGAGAGAGAGAGAGAAAGAGCGAGTGATAGAAAAGTGACTGGGCAAAAGACATTGAGCGTCGTGGTCCAGCTCAGGTCCATACCGCATGGGAAAACCCACTAAAACTCTGCTCAGCGTTGGGCCTAACGCTGCTAATTGGTTGTCACTGCTCTTTCTAGTTTCACACACACACACACACACACACACACACACACACACACACAGGCAAAGCCATAACTGCCAGACACCACAAAAATATTCAAAATCTATAAATATATTGTGAAAAGGCATCAAAAGAAAAGGGAGCTGCATGCAGCCAAAGTGGACTCAAGACATAATCCCTCATTACAAAACACAGATCTCACTCAATACATGGAGAGGTGCTGAAAGAGAAGGGATTTCAGCTGTTTCCCTGAATCAATTGTTCTAGATTAAACATTGAGGGCCAGTAGAACTCCTAAAAAATCACATCACTGGCGTCATTATCAAGAAGTCACCAACCGAAGGCCACATTTGCTCCCTCCTCCTTAAAGCGGTCATTACTGGAACATCAGGGCAAGCAAATATACATCCCATCCAAATGTAATTGTGTAGACGCTGGAGAGTGATGTATTTTATCTCTTAACCCTCTCATTTGATCTTTGCCCGAGCCAAACTCACTGAAGACCACTAGAGGCTTGAAGAGAGGGAGCTGACAAGGAAAAAAGGGTTTGATTTTCGTTTTTATTTCATGGTGAGCTCCTCATTTAAAGCAATCACTGGCACGAGGAAGCTGTATGAGATTATGTAGGCTAGATAGGAACAGAGAGAGGGGGGGAGGGAGGGAGGGGGAGAGAGAACGACTGCATGACATGACTACATTCTGATTGCGTGATGACAGGGAGGAGAGAAAAGAAGAGATAATCAGGATATCTCCTGGTTGGGTGAAGGTTGATTCTACCCCCCTTTCATCAGACAGGTACATAGTACACACGCAAAAGCTTTTTTTGATTAAGGCTACGCTGCGTTTGAGATCAGACAGAAAAAGAAAGAATAAGATGCAAAACAGACTATTATTAGTAATTACAAAAAGGGAAAGTGGTCCTCCGGGGAAAGAGAGAGAAAGGAGAGATAAAGAGAAAGAAAAAAAGAAAGAAAGAGAGAGAGAAATAAAGAAAGAGAGAAAGGAAAAGGGAAAGAGAGACAGAGACAGAGACAGAGACAGAGAGAGCGAGAGAGAGAGAGAGAGAGAGAGAGAGAGAGAGAGAGGAAGAGAACATAAAGACTTGCACAGAGACAAACATGACCCCTCATATACACAGCGGCCTTCCCCACACGCATATGCACATGCTCCAACTGAGCGCTGTCAGAATGGATCAGTCTCGGCCAGTGGAGGCCTGAAGGGGATGATGGCCAATAATGGATTATCAGTGCAGCTCTTCTGGGTCCTACTGGCCACTGGCCACACCAACTGTGTGGAGAGGACGAGCTAGACCCTGGAAGCGCCCGCTAACCCTGCAGCTCTGGGTTCATGGCCAAGGTGTTTGTTAATGATAAGTGCAAGCTACCAACACACTTAAAAAAAAAACATTCTGTTTGATTTTCATAAGACACACACCTAAAGGATGAAACCCTGTTCTTGATCTATGGGGAATCCTCCCTCTCTGGTTCATTCTCCTCTCTCAGATTGTTTTGGCTTGACAGCCCAATTTGGACATTCTCCTTCAAAACACAAGCTTTTCCTTCACACCTTCTACAGCATACATTTGTGTTTGTGTCACTTGGAAAAAAGGGTTCAATGACCTACAGGTTCTAGCTGGTAACCGTTGCACGTGCTTATGTGTGTGTGTGAGTGTGTGAGTGTGTGTGTGTGTGTGTACACACATGCGTATGTGACAGGGAGAGCAGGGGTGGGGGCAGTTGGACTGAGGCATGCTGGCCAGAGAAGTAAAGCCAGTTGCCCCAGGGGCCAAAGCCAAGCATGTGCCATTACCCTGAGCACATTCCAAACCTTCCTCACCGCCCCCCCGCCCCCCAAGCACACACAATACGAACAAGCCAACCAACGCACTCACACCACCCCAAGGCAAAGCCCTCACACAAATAGGATCAGCAAAGGGTGCCATATGGTAGCCCTGACAACGTAGCTAATTTGTAGGAGAGGGATTTTCTGCGATGGGAAGGTAAGAGAAAGTGTGTGAGTATGTGTGTGCGTGAAGCAGAGAGGGTGGGTGGCAGAAAACATGTATATGGCAACAAAACATCATCTCAGCATGTTTGAAGAACTACACACCAGCGCAAACAACAAGGCAGCAGCAGCAGCAGCAGAGACGAGCCAACATGAGCTACAGCTGGTCAGGGCAAGAGGGAGAACTAGTCCTGAGCCTAGTGCCAAATCAGCAAAGAAAAAAACTGATCTGATGACTGGCAAAATAAAGAACAAAAGGTTTGGGATAGCCTCATGTTCACAACAGACATGATAACAGCTGAACCGGTTGAGTAGTGGTTATGTTCAGCTGTTCTTTGTTCATCTTCTTCGAGGGCTGGCCTTACCAGCCAGCTTTGCCGAATTTCATTTCAGGGCTCGACAGGGTTTCTTGTAGATACTGGAGAACATGCACGTTATCAGAATAGCTAGAAGCACCATAATGTCCAGCTCGTAATGTTACACGCGCATGCTATCAGCCAGGCCCAGTGGTACAGTAGACTGCAGATGGGTGGTTGGGGAAAGGTGCTCCTGGCTGATAAGAGCTTATGGGTCAGGTTCACGTGTGATGCAACAGGACCACTCCCTGACAATAAACTCACAGCATAGGAGTCAGACCATCAGAAAACCCCTTTTCTCTGAGGGTACAGAATACATTCCCCATGCGTGATATTACACTGTATGTGGATGAACCGGTATTAAAATTATTATGTTTTTAAAATGCTTAACGCAAGCCCACTCTCCGACTGAATTAGCCTTGCAGCCATGATAAAAAAAGTGTATAAAACTTGTAAAAAACGTACTCGAAAAGAATCTTCATTTTCCAATTGAAAGTTCTACAAAACTAAATAGTTCTTAGCTAAGATGTCGATATGAAACAAGACAGGAATTGCTGGGAGTCCTGAGGTACAGTAAAGGCAGTCTTGACCTTGCCACTATGGATGAGGGCCAAAAAGTAATCTGTTTTAGCCCATATTTACAAATCTGGCAATGCTAAATTCACACTCCAAACTACATTTGGTCACAAAATCACACGCAAAAAGTGACATGGAGAATGATTATATACCCTACAATGTGAGAGACAGGCTTTTTTATTATTCCAAAATAGATTTCCACGAGAAATTAGTTTTGCTGATGAGCAGTGAAAAAACAAGTTAGAAATATACAAGAATATGGGTGAGAGAACAGGCTTCCCCTAACCAGGCTCAGATCAACACACTGTGTATCACCGGTAGGAATGGTCATATATGCACACAGAAGAAGCACACAACAGGAACGGCAAGAGGCTTATTTTTACTTTTTACATTTGAAATACATTTGTGTACAAAACTACACCAGTGAAATATCTTTGTGGCTAGTTGTCCATCTGAAACATATAGGGCCTATTGTTTCTCTTCATTGAATGTGTGTTCTACAAACCCAATGCGTACGTTTCAGCACCAAGACTGCAGAGATTTATTGCCATGACAACATAAAAACAATAGCCTAAAATGCGTTGCAGATCGGGACCTTGATAAGTGTGAAGAACTACAATATGACTTAAACGGAGTGAGTAAATGAACACTAAGTGGCGGGTCTCCCCCAAGAGCTCTCCAATGGAGAGGCACAATTCACGAAACCACACACTAATGGTCCCTCTTGCTGGGGGAAATCATACTGCATTGTGTTAGGCAGGCACAGCTAGTAAGTTCCAATTCTGTTCTGAGATGGAGAGAGAAAGAAAGGAAGAAAACAAATATAGCTATAGTCTAAATAATGATGGTTTTAGCTTCGTATTGTGTACTGAGCCCCTTATTAGGGGACAAACAATGCTTCCGACAATGAAGTCTGGCGTCCAGGGACTGTTCAAGCTGGAGATATTACTGTAATGGCGGATGCCCGTGAGGCTGTTTCCCTATCAGCCACAGTAAGAGACTCCATCTAACCCGTGTTGATGGAGGAGGAGGAAAATGGCATGTTTTTCTTCTTCAGCTTACTCCTCTCTGATGATGAGAAAAGGGAGGAGGAAAAGAAGAGCAGGGGAAATGGGATGCTGCTGTTTATAAATGAGGAGTGGACAGTTCGGCTTGCTGAAGAAGCAAAAGGGACACTCACTCACTCACCCTCCCCCCCCCTCCCCCACCCCATGCAGTTCAGGCTTCCTGTTCAGTGCTGTCCTAATCAATGTCGTTTCCCACCACAACACACACACACACACACACACACACACACACACACACACACACACACACACACACACACACACACACACACACACACACACACACACACAAACATCCCCTCCCTCCATTTCCTGAGGATGTTCTTCTAATCAGCTCCGGCTTTGAAAATAACTCTTCACTCTCTAGACTTCTCTTCTTTCCCGTCTTCTTCGTCTTGTTTTCACCCGTCACTGCCGTCTTCCACCGCGTGAGCGTGCCTGTGTGTGGGTGAACTTTCATGGGCATTCCTGGCAGTGCTCGACCTCCAAACACACGTTCGAAGGAGTTGTGAGCTAAACACTGATTCACACCGGCCACTTGGGCCTCGAGCTCCATGACCGCTGGTGGGATTACGTGCACGGAATGCTTGGAATTGTGTGGTGCTTAGTCATTGGCCCACCATGAGCTCCTCTGCAGTTAGCGTGCTGAGGGAAGCTCTCTAGAGACCATGATAATGCTCAGCCTCTTCTTAATGGACCATCCCCAATGTTTACAGGGTGGTTGGACAAGGAGTATGTACCAACACTACAAAGTTCCCTACATAGAGTGTAGGTCTATGTTCCCTACATAGACTCCCTACGTAGAGTAGAGTGTGTGTGTATGTATGTCAAGGGAGGAGAGGTGTTAGGTGTTGCAACATTTTAACAAAGATGTTATAGACATAGCTTTACTGTCTTCATATGTTCCTGTTTTTTATGCATTTGTGTGTGCGTGAGAGAGAATGAGGATTTGACTATTACCAGCGCCCTGCACGACTAAGCATTTCAACACAGTTTGCGAAGGGTGTGGCACGAGACACAAGCAATTCATCCTCACTCACGCTCACTTTAAATAGAAGCTCAATGGTAGCCAGACATGAGGACAGACATATTCAAATACCCTTGCAAACAGCCATACCTGTTTATGGGTGTGGTAGCCCGCATGCAAAACCATCAGCCCAAGGGGCTCTAAAACAAGCATGGAGGCGGCTGGCAACAATGACGAAGGCAGAGTGAGACATTTTTCAAATTAGCAACAGGTCATCTGCCCCATTTATAAAGGGATTATTTGTATCAAACTAGACGTACTGCTAATGACTAAAGTTAGAGAATTAGAAAGAATTAAGTAAATTAGGGTATTTTCAGTTCCAAGAAAAGTGTGAAAAGAACAATAGTTTATGTGTGTGACCTGTCTAGTGAATATGACTATACCAGATATACTCTTGTGCTACATTTGAGTATTTTGTGAAATGTACATGTATACATAAGTAACAATATGAGCTTCATTGTATAACTGTACTAGACAACATTTTGTAAATGAAGCATGCTTATACAAAATGTAGGGTTATAAGTTAAAGGCAAGAACATGTTTGAAAAAAATACTAAAATGTTAAGTATTGACATTTAACATAATAATTTGTTCATATAAAGCTGCAAGCAGTGATCATTTGGGGTCCAAGCAGAATGTGTGATGTAGCCAAGTATCAAAATTTGAGCTATAGCGGTTCTTGAGGGACACAGTGAACAAAAAGAGCTAGGCAGAGAGGAAAAAAGAAAGAAAATAAAAGAACAGTGAGGCTAAGAGGATGATTGCCAGACTGATTGAGGAGAGACTTTGACATCTCTTTATTACATATCATTAACACAGAGCACTTTACATCAGTAATGACTGCACAGAAACAATGTCGGATCAAAACTGAACAAAATAGAAGGGACAGACCTAAAGTAAGACACTGGGAGAGGTCCAGGACTGCCGTCATCCCCAGCTGATGATTCTGCCTCAGCCCAGAACAATCAGACACCTTAAAATAACCTGACAAAGCCATGTGTCAAAGAGGTTAATAGGTATGCCTTCTCCCTCCCAACACCAAAAACAGCCTCCACCAATCAAACACACACACACAGACTTCAAAGGTAAGCCTTTCCTCTCCTCTTGGCCTGTACATCTGCCAAATGCAGGCCTCTTAAGAGCTGCTTTTGACTGCTGTGGCTGCTGAAAAAAGCCCAGACCCCGGCTCTGGGCCTTTTAATGCTGCAGGCACTAAAAGCTCCCAGCCATCAGTGCCAGTAGAATGGCCGTTAAAAATGAGACAAAGAGCGATCAGGGGAAGAAGAAAATCAAATACATAATAATGTATGAGGGGCCGAAACACAGAGGGCATGGATAAGCAGGAAGGAAACAGGAAGTAGGAGGAATCCAGGCAAGACCCAGGAGGAGTGTCAGGGTGCAAAGGCAGCAGCACCAGCGGCAGCATGCACAGAATGCAGCAGGGTCAACGACCTCTAGTTGGGTCTCACCACCAACAGCTGCATTCGTGGATATAGGTATTCTGCTGATAAGTCAAGGGTTTGGCAGACTGCGGTCAATATTCAAACTGATAACAGAACAGTGTTTATTTTTTTTACCAAATGTTTCTCAGAAGGTGTTACAAACCTGATCACACCAATCCCTGATTTATTACATTATGCAGTATATTTTTTCACGCTGCATACTTCTGAAATGTTCACCTGAAAGCAGATATAAACCTGTAATGATGTGTTTTTATCACTTTTTTAATCACTCACAGCAATAAAACTTACAATTTGAAGACCCCTGTGGACCACTCTACAACACATGTGACCTACTTGTGGTGACATTAAAAAAATGCCATGCTTTCGCTTTCAGTTCAGCTGACAGCCAATAATAAGGGTAGTTATGCATCATCAAAAGCACCATGTGAACAGGCATGACCGTGGGCCAGTTCGTATTTCACTGAGGGTGTTCTCACAGTAGAGCGTGTGGTCCGGACCCGAGTCCGTTTAGGATGCTTTCGCACTAAAACCAGGGTACGCTTAAGCCGTTAGACCAGTTTGTTCGTTAATGTGAAGTTCGTTTTCAACTTAGGTGCACACCATGGACCGTACCAGAGTCATCTGGGGTCTGGGCTACGGTTTACCTGAACTTTTGATGTGAAAGCCATCTAATCTAAAACCAGGAAGCAGACACTATTTATGACTGCTGATAGATCCAAATTCTCCGACAATAAATCAAGTTATTTATTAACATGCAATTTTCTAAGAAGCTTAATTTTTTAAATAGTGACTAGATGACAGCCACATGGCAATTCATGCTTGTGGGTAACTGGAGTGTAAGCTCTGTAAATGAATCTCGCTTTGGTGCCGGTCTCCGCAAAATAATTCAAATGTATCAAATTAACAAAAAGAAGAAAAAAATCTATTGAGCACAGCCCTCCATTTTCCTTCCCTTGCTCTGCGTGGTTGCCTCGAGACATTGATAAATAAAAGCTGCAGATTCCTTATGTGTTTTCATAAACGGACCATGGCTTACAACTAAATTATGTAATGTGAAAAGAAACCAGCAGAGGCAGGGGGAGAAGGGAATAATTATAACTGCGTTCGGACCAGAAACATACCAAGTATGAAAACAGCCTGAATTTTATTTAGTTTTTCATATTTTCTCAGTTCTTCTAAATCTGATGCTACACTATTCACCAAGTCTGCCTTAAACCAAAGTCCGTGCCCAGCTTCAAGGAAGCACGTCCCCCACACGGGTCAAACTGCTGTAGAAACCCTCACATCCAGAATTTAAAAACGACATTGACCTAATATCTTCCAGTGCGCTTTTCTTTCTATATTCAGTTACCCATCGCTGCACCCGAGACTTTTTTTTAATAAGACCTGACCGTATCCTCATTTATATGATAAGCTTCCCACAGACTTTCTTTCAATCAGCAAGCAATATCATGTGAAACTGCAACGCAATTCAGTGAAAAGGGTATGACATCTGTGGATGTGCCCCTCTATGCCCACCTCCCAGTATGTTTCCAATGTAAATGTAAGGGGATGCCTGCCCGACAGAAGCCACTTGATTCTAAAAAATATATACCATTAATAGCAATTTCAAAAACATTCATGACATCATATTCCCTGCTCTTTGTCTTTATTTGTGGATGGAAAATATTTCCCCGTGGAGGCCATACCCTTGAAAGGGTGAAGTAGTACTCTGCAATCATGACTCAGTAGGGATAAGGATGGTGGAGGACATGTTTAGAGAGGACAGTGTTGGAGGATTTTTAGAATGGCCCAGTGGTTAAACACACAATGGCAATTATGGGATTATGGACATTATGGAAAACCAGACACAAATTCTCATTCCCTCCAAGTTACCACTCCCCCACCCTGGGTCACCATGTGAAGCATGAGGCCAAGGTCATATGATGGGTAACAGGGCCTTACATCGGGTCACTGGGGGAAGAGTGCCTGCATGTGGGACCACGTAAACATTCCAGGCCATGATCAAAAGCCCCAGCACTGGAGACTTCTGTTATGAGTGGTGGGGTCGCCCTGAGGGTCCTTCTTGACAAATACATTTCCTCCAGAAGGGGAAAGTGAAAAAGATAACACAGACAGCTGGGCAAACAGCTTGGGCCATCTTAGGTGAGAAACACTCTTCTAAAGAAGTACAAAAACATGGTTTCAAACTGCTCTGGGTTAGCTGGTGGATGAAGAACATAAATTACAGTATTTTTTCCAAAAATCAGATGCTGTTTAATGTAGATCCTGGATGCCATCTTCATACAGCAAAGATGTTAATTATGTTCCCATGGGAACTATCCCCCGTCATGTCTTCAATATGTGGGTGGACTTAAAAACACAAAAATCAACCCCAAACCAAATCCTGACCATTTAACAATATAAATGACTTTAGCTTAAAAAATCCTGACAATGAACATCCTGACACTCACACAAACACAAACTCACACACTTCCTGCGGTTTATAAGCCACCTAAATAAAGGATGATTTATCCATCACTGTGTCTAAATATACACCATCCTCACGAATGAGGACACAACTTGTGCCTTAACAAGATGCCTAGCAAATAGGTTAGGGCCAGATACTTTGTCTCATTACTCAAAGAAAAACAAAACAATAACGAATAGATGGCAATGACAAACGATATTTTCAGCCTTGCACATTACACACGTATGTGCGTGTGTGTGTGTGTGTGTGTGTGTGTGTGTGTGTGTGTGTGTGTGTGTGTGTGTGTACATGTGTGGCTTATGGATCACACCACCAACCTGCATCAAGATGCTACACTGAATTTTTAGTGTTGGCCAATTTGCGTGTCCATACTGTAAAAGATGGTGAAATGGCGAAGAAAACCTTAAACTTGATCTGGGGCCGAACACGGATAAGCACATGGCATGCATTCTCTGCTGGGGTCTAAGCCAATTTAGTCCACATTTCACCACTGCTTGCATCAGCAAGCACTCACTGTATTCTAGTGCAGTCTGCCAAAAGCCAAGCTCCACAGAAAATGTCCCAACTAGATCTTAGTTCCTTGCTTCGCACTCTACAGTTATTTAGACCTGTTTACAGCAGCTGCAGCGCAATCACCCACCTCAGTCATTAGCCTGCTATAAACCATCTAATGTTAGGCTGAGGGTTGTGAAGAAAGAAGCACTTCCCTACACATTGCTCAATCTTGTGAAATCAGTCAGAGAAGGTCAGGGAGTCAACACGAGTCAACATGAACCACCACCCCCTAGCATAGACTCCAAGTCCCCAGAGAGCAACTTAAAACAGCCCCTCTGTCTCTTTTTCCCTCTTTTTACCACTACCATTTTTTTTCTCACCTATCTCTGTCTTTCCTCACCATGCTCCCTAGCTCGCACCATTTCTCTTCTCTTCTTGCTCTCTCCTTTCATCCCTCCTCCCCTCCCCTTATCTCTTCCAATCTGTCCCTTGTTTTCTCCATCTCTCTCCTCCACCGCCCCATGCACTCACTGTTCCGGGGTGCTCCTGTGCCATCTCTCTGCCTCCAGTGATGGGCTATAAATACCTAGTCAAGCAGCGGTGCAGATTAAAAGCAGACAATGAGCAACAGGAAGCGATTTTGAAGAAAGGTCAGGGTGAGATTACAGTGGCGACAGTGAGTGCTAGGGCCTGCACTGTGCTGACGCAGATATGAGGGGAAGAGCCAAGAGAAGGGCAGCCCCAGAGTCTTTGCTCCAAGCACGCACGCACAAACACACACACACACACACACACACACACACACACACACACACACACACCACACACACACACTTCTTGAAGACCAAGGAGGCCATACACATACTGTAATCCTACCAAATCTTTTGTAATACCCGTCATGCACTTATTACTGACCTATGTTTTCATGAGCATGCTTACTCTGTCATATCCTGTAATCTTTGTATTAGTCTCTTGACAAATAAAACTGTTCATATCATCTCCTACATCCCTTCAAACTTCCTTGCTGTGTGCTGATACCATACCGCAACAGCATGCAAAAACAAAACAACTAGGAACAGCCAGGATATGAATGCAGACAGCACTAACATCGGCCAAGTAGACCAGCTATTAAGCTGTCTACGCAAAACAGAGATAATGCCAAATAAACATGAGGGAACTAATTTGTACTTCCAATCTCTTGAGTCTCAGAAACCATGTCATCAAACCCTCCACTTCAAATGTGGCAGCCAGGGCTTTTCTATGAGCAATAGCTGCCGCCACAGGGCCAACTCGGGGAAGACGCATTTATTCTCAATTTGAACTTTAAAATATTTAAATAAAAACTACTAAAGATTTGTATTCATCACTTATCAAATGCCATATGACATAATGTCAATATTATAAATTAAGGCCCACTAAACCCAAAATAGAATCAACACTAGATACGCAGGCAATTCTCTGCAGAAAGTTGTGAATAACGGCTCAGCTACTGTTCTGAGTTATAGGTGATTAGATCCAGACGCCCACCAACAATAGGCCCCTCAATGGGAGGTCACAATGAACAAACAATACAATATCAGTAGTGCAAGAATCTTCTGTTGAGATCTCTCCTTCAAGAACAGAGAAACTGATTGAATCTGGGAGTCTTTAAAAGGGCTTATCAGGACTCACAAGGTGCTGCCAGATAAAGCAACTTGCCAAAAAAAGCCCCCCCCCCCACTGGCTACTACTCCAAAGCTATTTTTAAAAACGCAACAAAGAAAAACAGTATACGCTAAAGACAGGCTATATCCTCTTTCAATTTTATTTTCCAGAGGAATGTCAGACGTGCGCCGAGAAGTTTTGACAGCGCACATCCTAAACTTTGTGGACAGTTAAATTATTCTCAAGCAAATCAATTATATGTCGGGCCAACTTGACTCATCAAACGGGCAAGCCTACTTCAGTCCACAAGCAGAAAATATCTGTTCCCAGACAAACTCGAACCCAAAAAAGTACTTTGACAGGTAAGGGTAACTTACCAGACCACTCCAAACGCTCCGTATCCGATTGGCCTGTCTGGTTCTATGTCCAGCTGTTGTTGTAAATGATGCGAATGCTGATGGTGGTGGTGGTGGTGAGCTTTGACAGCCGCGGCCGCTTGAACCTGGGCTGGTGCAGCAGCCGCTGCCGGGCCCGGAGCTTGTCCAGGAGCTGGCGAGGGAAAGTACGGTTGCTGCTGGCTCGGGTTCAGCATCACCGCCGCCGCAGCAGCGGCCGCGGCTGCAGCAGCCGTAGAGGCGTGCTGTTGAACGGGATGGACGGCGGCGGCCGAGCCAGGATGCTGCAGATGATGTTGTCCGGGGTGGTGGTGGTGGTGGAGGTGAGGAGGTGGAAGGTGCGGTAGTTGGTGGTGATGGTGCGGGTGGTGTGCCGCCACTGCTGAGGCACCACCGTTGTACGCGGCCATCATCTTTGCGGCATTAGTTGCCGTTGTTCCGCAGAGAGCCATCCACTCAAAACAAAAACAAGGGGAGGAAAAGAACTGGAGCAAAATGGGTCCCTAGTGAGATCTCACGGTGAACAGACTTGATATGTGACTTGTCAAGCTAGAGGCAGTGGTTTTCAAACTGTCATTTGGCTGTCATATGTAACGATATAAAAACCAAAATCAAACCAAAAGTGTCTGACATGAGAAGGAAATAAATGTGTCAGTTGTCATAATTACCCCACTCTCACTGAGCCTCCAGGTTTATCATTCTACGAATCTGACCTAGTTCTGAAAACGGACCCTTACTATTGCGTGCAAAATGCTAACGACTAATGCAATATTAAGCTTCTTAAAGAATTTCTGTAGAAGAATCTGCTTGCTTTACAGAATAAACTGAACAGGCTAAAATGTTGATGCCACAAAAATAAATCCCGCTCCCCCCACAATAAATAAATGTTACACAGCCTTAAATCTCCCGCATGTTGGAAGTGACGAGCAACTCTCCTCACCCCAAATTCGATTTGATTTCCCCCTTTTTGGAAAGAAAAGGGAAATCGATGTGCATTTACATAGAACACAGTGCGTTCATCTTTTACATTTCCTCATGTTTGCCATATTGTCTGATCCAGCACCGACGCTGTTCCCACTGCCAGTGCTGCATTCAGTTTGCAGAAGTTAGCTGGGTCTAAATCAGGCCACGCTCGCTAGCTTGTCACTTGCTAGCTTACTTGTATTTGTCTTTTCACGCAGGCAAAAAGCCTATCGTCAAACAAATCTTTACCTATGTAACGTTGCCGTGTAACAAATTTTTAAGCAGCGTCGCGCGGAAATGTGACCATCGATATACGGCGTTTAGGATATTGACGTTCGTGCAGTGTTCACAAAATGTGGGTCGCTGTCTTCTTCTGAATGTCACTACTCCTGCACTCCCTTGATTCTTGAAATCCGAATCATTTTGATAAAATGAGCTCTCCTCTTCCTTGGAACGAGGAAAACAAAATTCTTCCACGGGCAGTCAACTTATTTTTTCCATCGATACCGACGTCGTGGATTGCCGCTTTGCTGCTTTGTCCCTGTTGGCAGCGCGCCCATGTACATCCAGAAAAAATGGAAATGGAAATAAAAATAAAATAAAAACATCCACTGTTCCTTAGCAGTGACAAAACAAGAGTGCCAGAGTCCTCTCCCTCCAGCCGGATGGCGCTGCCAGGACCTGGGGAAGCACACGCGCAACCGAAGCTTCTTGGGTACCCGTCGAATCCCTTTGTGATTGAAGGGTTCTCCACCAATCAGAGTGCTGAATCCGCGTTTTTGATGTGTCTAAGCCAATTACACGAGGCGAGACAGGAACTGAAAGGCTTACCAAAATAAACAGGAATTGATGTGCTTGAAACTGCCGCCATTATGGCTCCTCTCGCCCGTGGAAAGAAATAGAGAACAAGTACAGATATTGAGCCCAAATGGCGTGGTAGCGTTGCCACTTGCTCAAAAAGATTACGCGAGTAATGTGAACCAATCGTCTTACAACATGAAATAACTTCCTCAGTCCGAAATGATTGTCATGGAATACTTACTTACATGTATAATGATATGTAGGGGTTATGTTAAGGGCAAATGTGCAGGCTAATTTGTTGTCACGTTTTTTTAGGAAATGTGTTTTTGATAACGAACAAGCTAAAACCCACCGCCCTGATTAGCCCTCTATTACAATCTTTTTATTAAGTTAAAATAGCATTCATTTTCGTTTGGCATGCTTTTTTCTAAGTAGGCAAGCATACTTCATGTTTAAGTCCAAGTCATAGCCTATATCTACGTAGATAATTCGTGTTTTTATATTCCAGATATTCAAGAATAAACTATGGGAATTGATTTTTTTTAATGCGGCTCAATCTAAGATGTGTTTGACTTGTAGCTTGGAGCAGTGCGTTGGAAGTATGCCTATTACCAAAGTCTAAACAATCTACATGTGACCTCGGCCTATATTGTCAAATAATTTGCATCAAGAAAGAAATCAAGTGCGCGACTTGTTGTGACGAGGTATTTCCTGTCGTGCGTAATTCTGTAATGAACTACGTCAATTTTGCCATTAGCTGTGGGATGATAACATCTTTTCCTTGAATCAATGTAGACTTACGGCACAACTTCAAATTACTTTCAATGACTAACATTTGTTTAACCTTTCCCCCGTCACTTGGTTACATTTGTAGTTGTAACGCTTGAGTGAAATGCATCCTGCAACTTAACCCATTAATGACCAGCGGAATGTAGAGATTCCCTGTATTTGATGATACAGTGCATTTTTACTTCATGTAATTGAAGTAATCATAACTGACTCAAAATGGTAGAACGTTATTGGACAAACATTGCCTGAACACAAAGAGGCACAGGTGATGCTGTAACAACCTGCTGAATGCACACACTGTCTCTTAGTAATTGAACCTGAGAAGGCAGATATCACGTCTTCTTTCTGTCACGTTTCAAGGTGCAAGGTGGGTTGTTACAGAGACTTGCAACCTACATAGCTGCTGTATCTAATTATGTATTGGCACTATTTAGGACAGAAAGATTAGTCCCTTGGCTAGGAGTAAAAACACTGATGCCCTCCTTAACTTCTACAACCTAGATCTTATGGATGACTGAGACATGTCCCAAATTCACTCTTTCTGTGGTCATTTGGGAGGCAGGGCCTATATATTGTAGCATGTTGGGGTGTATGGAACTTCTGGGCGGCAAACTGTTGCATAACTCCTCAGCATGCATCGGATATTGTGTGGTGTCGGTTGTGCTGTAGTGGTCAGGTTTTGTATCTCTTGTGTATCCCATTTGTCTCTAGTCAAAGTGAGTGTGATTGTTTAAAATTCACCTGTGTGTTAGGCTGTTTAATTCCGCTGTTAATTTCTTATGTTTTATGTTTATGACAACCTCTGGTCCTGTTGTGCCACTAATCTATCTGTAATTATGGTTTAGCAGGTGTCATATTTAAAGGCTTCCAACCGAATCGAAAGCGACCCTGCCAAGATGTCACTTCAGAAGAACCCAAAGACACTACACTGGTGTCAGAAGTGCTGGAGGTGACGACACTGGAGAAGATTGAGGAGCTCTTCGGCGTTGACAGGACCTTGGCCAGATTTCAGCTGCGTTCCCAACCTGCCAGGAGCTGCCATGGACCTCAGGACCAGCCGCCAACTTCTCCGCGGGTCACCCAATTTAACATGTGGTCGGCAGATTAAACAGGGGTCCAGGTCCACCTGGCTCTGGACCATACGAACAGACTACAGCTGGACTTCAACATTGATGGCACCCTATGCAGAGTCTTGGTGGTCTACCATTTTGCTGGTCAACCCAAGAACCCTGCCTGGGACGGGTGGCCCAAGACCACGGAGTTGGAGATCCACCACGGTCCACATCACCACGGTCATTGGCGAGTGCTCCAAGATGTGGGTAAGAAAATCACTGCCGGTAAATGATGCCAGCCAAATCATTGACCATCCATTTTGGTTGTCTAACATACACCTTGTATCATTGGACAGGACCCATTGGCCAGGTTTGAGGCCGCTGTGGATGTGCCCGGAGCCGTGCTCTATCTGGGTGCTGAAGCTTTGGCACTCCACGCTGCCGCCATAGAGGGCCTCCACCCCACATCACTGCTGCCACAGCGCCATTACCAGCCAGAAGGGCCACCCCACCCCTGCTGCCTGCCAGAAGGACTCACCACCACCAGCCAGGGGATCCTCCACATTGCCACTGCTGGTAGCCGGAGGGTCCACACGTCATCACCTCCCTGACCCCTGGCACTAGAACCCTCTACTTCCAGTGGCCTAGCCTCTCCAACACCTCAGGGACTGAAGCTGTTTTCCTGCCTTCCATAAGCCTCCGCCGTAACCAAGGCTTGTGGTGGTGATGGGGGCGACCATGTCCTGATTGCCTTCCCAACGCCTCTGGGACCTTGTTAGTAGGGAGAGCTAACTACTACGGTGGGTTGTGTAGTGTATTGGGGTGGGCTAATGGAACTTCTGGGCGATGGACTGTGTGTTATGTGGTTTAACTGTGTCATCTTCTACATGGTCAATGTACAGTGCAGGTCCCAACACTTTCTTAACCACATAAGTGTGTTAATCACAATAACAGATACTTGACAAATACCTGAAGTGCTTAGTTTATAAATTAACTTTCAGTGTCACCGGTCAGGTAACACACCAGTGTTTGGTGATAAGTACTTAATGGGAGCATTGGTGAGTAATAAAGTTCAGAGAAATACTGCTGTTTACAATATGCATTCCCGGAGAGGTAAACAGTACATATCTGATTCTACTCTATTAGAGAAGCAATCAGTATATATAGAGAGTGGTGGAGTCAATCTGTTCCCACTACATCCTGACAAGTTTACCACATAGCAAACAGTAATGGCAAAAGTGGGTAGAGCAGCAGCATATAGAATAGAAACAGAATAGAAATCAAACACAGAGGTCTTTACTTTGTTGATCAGCCTTTGCATTTGTGCTTTTTATGTGGTTCTGTGGCCTGTGATTTGGTTGTAGGGGTCCTGCCTAGCTGGTTCCTGTTTGGGGAATTACATTCTCATTCAAGTGTACTCACTTAAGAGCTGCTCCATGTGACTGTGACAGAGAGAACTAAAAACAATAAAGGCGGTAGAGGAGAGAACAAGCTGAACAGACAAGGAGCCGCCTGTTTGTAAATGAACCCAAAAAGGAGTTGTGATGACAAGATTCATATCGTGAACGATAAATAGAGTCTCAATACACACCAACATGGATCACAGGATAAAGGTTATTATTACATTATGTGAGGCAGTGGATAGTGCTGCGGGCAGTGGATAGTGCTGCGGTTGGTGAATCCGATCAGCGATACACAAGATCTGAGGTCTTTTGCTGTGATGAATGATTTAGAAGTTGCATAATCTATGACTATGTTGTTCTTCGCAAATGCATAATATATGTGTTTGTTCATTGGTTGGTCAGGAAGCTTAAGTGTTCTTTGCTGATTGTGTACGCATTTGTTGGATGTTAAATATTCTGTATTTTGCTACTCAGAAACATCACTCACCAGAAGTGAATCATGCATAGGGCAAATCATGCATGGGTCATCAGACCAGGTATTAAGATCCTGAAGTTACACAATTATGACAATCAATTAAGTATCCATGGAGAATAGTGGTGCAATGTATGCTCACAGCAGGTTTCCCGCTGTAGAACACCAGACAAAAAATGGGTACCATGGTTTGGTCTTGTTTCGAGATATCGCCCAGACAGATTTGGGGTGACAGAAGTATGTAGACTTGGACCGCTAGTCAGTGGCCCAGTTCGGTCTGTACAGAGACTGACAAAAGTGGGGGTGGAGGAGGTGTGTATATGAGTGTTTGTGTGTTTGTGTGTGTGTGTGTGTGTGTGTGTGTGTGTATGTGTATGTGTGTATATTAAGAGTGCTGGGGGAGGTGGTATTAGGGCAGTGGAATGTTGAGTGAAATAAGTCCAGGCAGAGCTGAAGCTATCATAGTTTGTAATTGGAGCAGAAGAAACAGATGGTCAGGAGCATGGAAAAGAAAGGAAAATGAAAAAGGAGATTTAAGCGGTGTATTCTAAGTGGTATATAAGGAGTGATGAAGGAAAATTCGAAAACAAAACTGTCAGGTGATTTTACCAGTAAGTACCCTCAAAAGTGGATCTACTGTTATAGGGTGAATAAGTATGATCATCCCATTTTCTAATTGGACCACCCACTCTGTCAGTGGTGTCCGCTGAATTCTTGTGGCCATTCAGAGCTGTGGTTTGTAGTGCATAACCGGAGGTCCAACCAGGCAGGCATGAAAGGCAAACTATTAGAGAATAAACTGACCAAGCTCATAGTGTGTTTTGGTCCATATTCCTGCATTTCTGTCCAACTGCAACTGAGGCAACAGGCAAATTCCTGCAATATAAACAGACTTAATTTCTCTTGGTTCTTGAATGAAGCACAGATGCACCATCAATATTTCCCAGATTAATACTCGTTCACATGGGTCATTCCTTTCACATGAATCTGGGGTCTTCCATATTTTGAAATGAATTGTGAAACAGCCAACGACTCCTGAAGTGAGGAGTTTGTGCAAAATGCCAAATGTTAACTAAAGGGATTTTTCCCTCTAAACTCACATTTGGGTAAGTTTTACCTTTGCTTTGTTGAAATACATTTTGGGTTTTCCAAAAATGTACAGCAGTGTTCACAATGCAGTTGGAAATGACTAAGTAAACGTACAAGAGGCATTGTGCTAACAAATGCAATAACAGTACCACTCAGATCACACTTCACCACATGATAAAGAGCACCAGAATGTACAGTTATTAAATTGCAACCATAGCAACCATAGCCACACAGTGACCCTCTAAGAGCTATGGTGTGAACTGTGAGGTCCATTCCAGATCACGTCCCAGAGTGGCGTGCAGGGCCAGCAATACAATGAGTCTCACTGACCTCTCACTCATGTAGCTCAGTCTATTTAAAGCACTGAGAATCATTTGGAAGACTGTTTTTAGAAACATGTCATGTGCCTCTCTGCCGGCAGGAAATGAAATGCTCGGATGACCACGGCTATTTTTTTTTTCTCTCTGTCTTTTTTTTCTCGCCTCTTAATTCAAAGGGATCTACTTTTTTCTCAATTTTGCACATGCCCCACATTTATTAGCTCTAGCGGGTCACATGTTCCGAGACCTCTTTGCATTAAGTGTGTTTTAATGGAACGTTGAAGAATTCAGCAGCACGTGAACGAGACGGCCGACTCATCCCTCGTGCTCCTGGAAAGGTGCGTGTGAGATTTCCTATCTGTGCTGCTCCACTTCCCGTCCTTATACAGAATATACAGAAGGGGATGCTCCAGCCTTGGAGTCCAGGGACACCCATCCAGCCATCATTAATGCATCTCTAGGCCCTTGGTTTCCTCCACAAAAAGGCGGGGAAGCAGCAGCAGGGGCAGAGCAGCTTCCTTTCATGTCAGCCTTGCCATGTTTTATGGATGCTGCCTTATTCTTTTTAACTCAGTAAATAAGATAACGTGAAGTAGGGACTGTGTTGAGAGTGGAATGGGAGTAGGCTGGACATGAATTGAAATGGAAAGGACAAACTAAATAAATTAAAAAAGACATAGGCCTACAGTGGATGGTACTACGGGTGGGAAATGCAGAATTCCATGGAAATCTGATAATTCTTTCACATGTACGGATGGAGTACCAGAACACACATTTCAAAGCGACCCATATTTAAGTGGACAGGCAAATTTATGTCATTAAATCTGGAGGCCCCTTTTGAAGAGGGAAGCCCCATGAAATTAGACTTCAAAGGCATAAAATGGAAAATGCAGATTTACACCGTGAAAAGAATATGTTTGCATAATAGTGATAATTCACCAAAGCTGAAAGTAACAACCAAGGCCAGCCTCTCTATCAAAGATGAGATATCACCGTGGATACCTAACACTATGTAACAGGACTAGCATGATATTACAAACGAAAACATACTGGTTTTTGCATTATGAACACACATACATTTGTGATAATTGTGTGCTTAATGGTACATTTTCGTTTCAGCTTGGCAAAGTGTGTTACTACTGATACTGTTTTATAGATACACTTGGACAGACTAGGTGCATACACCAATCTGTGCATGTCATTAGAATGGGATAATATGGAAAAGAGCAACTAAACTGTGAACCTGCATATCGTCAATGGTGAGAGGAAAGGAATTAAATGTCTTTGTACTAAAACTGTGTAACATTGCATGATTGCAGTGCAGTGAAAATACAACTCTTCCCACAGATGGTGATGGCCATGGCAAAACCTCGGTGAACCATTTTTGTGTTGATTTTGAGGTGTGCATTGGATCATTGTCCTGCTGGAAGGTCCAACCACGGCCCATTTTAAGGCCTACTGGAGGGGGCTGTTAGGTCTTCATTTTATATCTCCTGGTATTTGATGGAGTCCATGATACCATGTTTCCTAACAAGATGTCCAGGGCCTTTGGAAGAAAAACAGCCCCCAACATCAAAGATCCGCCACCATACTTAACATTGGGTATGGGGTGCTTTTCTATATGGCTGTCTTTCTGTCTACGCCAAACCCACCTTTGATGTTTGTTGACAAAAAGCTTTATTTTGGTCTCATCTGACCATATAACTCGGTCCCATTGAAAGTCTGACTTACATTTGGCAAACTGAAGGCGCTTTTGTTTGTTGTTGATTGACAGCAGAGGCTTTTTTCTGGCAACCCTCCAAAACAGGTGGTGTTGTAGGTGGCGTCTGATGGTAGTTTTGGAGACTTTCTGACCCCAATACTCAACTAACCTCTACAATTCTCCAGCTGTGATCCTTGGAGATTATTTTGCCAGTAGAACCATCCCCTCACGGTGCGTGGGGTCAATGTACAGACACGTCCTCTTCCAGGCTGATTCTTAGCATCTCCTGTTGCTTTAAACTTCTTAATTATTTCCATGACTGTGGAAATGGGTATTTTCAACTGTTTAGAGATTTTCTTGTGTCCATTTCTTGATTTGTGCAGCTCAACAACTTTTCGTCGCACATCGTCACTGTGTTATTTGGGTCTTTTCCACAGTGATGAATGACTAATTTGACTAATTCATATTTGTACGCCAGTGGAACTAGAAGTCATGGTTGACCTCATAAGAGTTCCTTATCAAACAGGTGAACTTAAAAATGTCAAACATGACTGGAAATATACTTCAGTTAGATTTGAATTAAAGTTTTTTCTAGGGGTGCCAATAATTGTGGCACACATGTTTTGGGGGAAAATATTTATTTAATGTCAACAGTTTTTTTTTTCTTTTAATAATTTTACTTCAATGAAAAGGTAAGATTTTTGTGAATGTTTTGAGTGAGAGACCAAGAGGATAAACAGCAAACATATTTTTGTATAGCCTGTTTAGCTCATATTACCTGGGGGTGCCAATATTTGTGGAGGGCACTGTAACTGAAGCAATGGACAGGGGTAAAAATTGTCCTAAGGATTTCATTAAGGAATAAAATGCATTGCTTTCAAAAGACTTGATACAATTAGTGCGTTAGTATATGACTCCTGTAAACGTCAAAGGCAATCTCTAAAGCAAATACACTAGTGTGAGTGCAAAATCCCTTTTCAGAAGCAATGCTCAACATTACATCGTTTTTTGCACACATTTGTCAAGTAGTACAATGGCGTCCTCTACTGATGAAAAAACAAAATTACAGACAAATAAACCAAATTCAGAAAGGAAAAATAATTTCAGTCTACCTCATGTTTGATCATGCCGTCCATCAGTCACACCAAGTGCATTTGTCCTTTTAAATAATATGAAATTCTCCTTAACAATGTATTGAGAGAAAGTACAATTCCACTGACATGAACCAACTGCTAAGAGCTTATTGTGCCATTTCCATGTGTGCATATCAGAAAAAGATGTTCAGCATGCAATAAAAATGGTCAATGGAAACAAAAGGCATGCACCTGACCTCAGAATTAACCCCTTGTCCAAGTTTAGCTGCAGCCCTCTCATCTGCTCTGTCCCCCAGTGAGTCACTCGCCCTGGATGGCAGCCAGGTCCCGGGGGTGGTGGTGGTGGCGGGGACTTTCCCAAGGGAAACGCACTTGTGTGCGAGGATCCAGCTCATTTCAATGTTAAGTGTGGCAGCAAGCGCTCCTGAAACTCACACACATACTACCTAACACACATCCCAATGACACATTGACATATATCTTATGGTGCAGATCAGTCAGCAGTCGATGGACCCATTTCAGGAGTCCTAGCCTGCACTCTGTTAAGTGGTACAGAAACCCGGAAATGCCACATTTTGGACTTTAGCAGCTTACCAAACTCCTATCTATTTTCACTATTGGTCACTTGTGTTTCGTAGCCTACAACTGAAACTTAGCCTGGCTACGTCTGACAGATTTAAGTGCCTTCACATTCACTGAATAAATGAACGAGATACAGGTTGTAGAACCATCACTTCATTGAAAAGGCTCTAATAAGTCTGTGTAAGGAACTCTGAAATTCCAACTACATTCAGGTATCTAAACAAGTGAATGTGACTGCTTCAATGGCCTTTCCATCTCACTACCAAAGTCCTGGTTCTCCCTGACATGGACGACATCGATCTCCCAGAAAATAGCAACAAAACATTGATTGTTTAATGTGTGTCATCTTAGGAGTCATTTCAATCAATATTTCAACTGAATTTTACCCATATCAAGCAAAACCTATTCTTTTCTATTAACAGAAATTAGAAATATGATTTACTAAAAAGTTCTAGAGGGTGGTGATATGGGCAGCTTGACAAAAAACAAAACAAATGAGAATAACGTTTTTTTTTTCCAACAACTTTATTAGCAGTGACACTAAGATATTTTAAAACAAAATGCTCATCTCCCTCCCTCCCTCCCTTCCCCCCGATCCCATCAAGAACGGCAGGATATGGAAAGAGTGACACGAAGATGAGATTTTAATTAAAATGTTTTAACAGTCAAAACATGGCACAAAATTTAAGAGTGGGGAGATAAGGAAAAAAAATGCAAGAAAGTTATTCATACATGTTTGGATGATTATCAAGTGATTCCCATTTCAAATTTCTTTTCAGCACAGGCACCCTGAATCTTTTTTTTTTTTATATATATATTTTTTTTCCTTTTTTGACAATTCTCAAACATTACACTTTGCATAACATTGTGAGCGAGTATGAAGACACTTCCCCTCACTAACACACAGACAAACACACATAAACACACACACACTCATTTATTCACTTGCCGAGCTGAAGGCCCCAGCCAAACAGAAAACCAAGACCACGGGCTTAATCCTAGAATAGGACGGAGAAAATATCCAGGCGAGCATGTTAGGACTCTAGTGTTAAATGCAGGTGAAGCACTTTTATCAGCCACGTTGCCAGTCCAATTCCGATCATGCGCCCTTCTCTCCACTATTCTGGGATGACACAACAGCTCAGCAACAACTACACTACAGTCCAGATGATGAAAGCAGGAAGTAATGTCACCAGATTAGTGTTCACAATGAATACTAATCGAACAAGTGCTTTTATTTGTTTTTGCTTTTTTTTTTTTTTTTTTGGCCTGGGAGATTGGGTGGGATTGGACAAAATCACATAGGTTTCAGATCTATGATCCCCAAGCAGCACACTTTGGGAAAGTGTCAAACACAAGACTGTGGCACATACCATATGACTGAGAATCTGGCTGTTTCAAAAGAGTCTCTGCTTACTGGCCTGTTCGCATTAAGCACGGCTACGCACCACAGTCACATCTTTGAACTCCACCAATTCTTTGATTGTAAACTGCTCTGCGCACAAAAGTCAATGTGTCTGGGCATGTAAGAGGAAGGCCCATCGAGGAACCACAAATCTCAAGAGGTCCAGAGTTTCCCCACTCATGTAGTTCTAAAGTGACATACATATAAAGAGCATGAGGGCCAGGCAGAAGTTTTTCTCATATAGGTATGCACAAAATCAGAGTCTATTGTGACAGTGTCAGATGAATGAGGTTTTTTTTTTGTCTTTTTTTTTTTTGAGGTGCAAGTCCATCTTATAAGCTGTTATTTCTGTCTTCAGGTCCATTTTTAGGCATTGTTTTTCCAACAACAAAAAGAAAGAGAACATTAATGAGACTCATTTTGCATGGTTCTAAGAGAATGCAGTTATATCTGATAGAACCTTGCACAAAGTATATTAACACTACAACCAAGGTGTTGATTCCTGCTTTGACAGAAGCTGTTAAGACAGGTTTAAAAAATTGAAACAACCGGTATGTCTCAAAAGAGAAGAACAAAACAATTGAGAAGAACTTTCTCTACACAGCATGGAACAGCTCTTTGGACGTTAGTTTTCAGTTTTAAAATGAGGAAAAAGCTGAAGTTATTACAAGAATGAAAAACAAAGCATTAAATAAAACAAAGAATTGCAATGTCATGCTACTTAAAATGGTGCATTTACTGATGGCGAAAATGTGACAAGAAACAGGTTGAAATCCCTTTGTCTGAAAAATTTGATTGCCTACAACAGCGCATCAGGAGACTAAAGTAACAGCAGTGAACTACTGATGAACTCCCTGGAAACAGATAAAAATGACTAGATCATGTGGTGCACGACTGAAAACTGACAAGGGCCTCCTTCCTGGATGAGTCAAGCTTTAACGAGGACTAAAAGTATAAAAACGGTTTCACATAAACTCATAATGGTAACGTAACGCTTTTATTCCGATGCTTGAAACCAGTAGTAAAATATGTTGATACAAATGAAAAATCCTAAAATCAGAAGGTTTACTCGAGGTAAGGCTTCACCCTTGTCTGTAACCAGCATGACCAACATGGAATACACATATGATCAGACCAAACTTGACTACGTCAAACAAGGCCCGATAGGTCACTGGAGGAGGCTGAGGTTAAGGGTCAAAAAGTGGGAGAACAACACAGTGTTGGTGAGGCCATTTAAAAAAAAAAAAAAAAAAAAAAAAAAAAATCGCTTTGAACAGCTAAAATAGTATGGATTAATCAGGTTTCAATTCACCTCTCCACTCTGCTTTCACAGACGTCAAGTACTGAGACACAAACATCATTGAGACACCTTAAGGATTAAACCATTGAAAATAAGAGTTAACTAAAAACAACAAAACTGCCCATATGTCTTCTCTCCCAACATAGCCATGTAAATCTGTGACCCAGAGAGAAACCTAAACCCTGCTCCAACTTCTCCGACTCTAAATGTGGGGGCATAAAGGGCTTGGCCTCGAGCAGTTGCAGGTGGACACAAGGAAGAAGACACAGTAAAGGAGAGGCTTTGTCAATCTTGTTTTCAGTTTGGTCAATAACACTGGTGGTAAATTAAGTTAAATTACAATTAAGTCCTAAGCCTACCTGAGTGACTTATTTTTTTTTTAAACGTTTATATGCTTTAAAGCACAGACAGCCAGAGGCTACTGTTAAGTTAGTATATTTTATTCTCTAGAAATCTTTCCGTCATGTAGTGATATGTCTACTTTAAAACGGCAACTGAAGTTAAAGATTAGATAAAGTGCTAATAATTTCTTATACTCAATTAACTTAATGGGTAAGGGAGGGAGAGAAAGACAGAGAAAGGTACATTTTTAAGTATTCGTTCTTTGATATTACTTAACAGCAAGAAATACTGAACTGATTTTTCTCTCTCCTCTCTTTTTCCAATAGGGAAGACCTTTGAACATTAACCTATCCTATGAGGACAGCAGAGGGAAGGGGGAGGAGCATACAGTCAACCTAGGATACACCGGCCATAAAGATGGGTGACAAAAATAAAGCCCTGTCTACTGTGATAAACACCCCAACAGCAGGCTGAACACAGGAACTAAGGCTTCCGAAGAAACACCCTTCCCCACACATACAAACAAACACACACTGCCAACCTCAAGCTATAGAAAAGATTAGATCCTGATCTAATGCTCTAACCCTCCCTAAACTCAACAGTAGTAGCTGCTGCTCACTCTGTGCAAAATTACTTGCAGAAAAGAAATATATAGAAGCAACTGAGACTAAACAGCAGCTCTATTAGAACAGGAAAGAAACAGTCAAGTCTGCATATAATGAGGGACATACAAAAACAAAAGACACAGCCTAACAAAAAAAAGGAAGTACAACCTTCTGAGCATTGGGGTAAACAAAATTATGAACATACGACACAGCATCAAATCAATTCTGATTTTAGAGAGGAGCAAACAGTCCATAAAAACAACGTGAAGTTAAGTCAAGAATCCCGCATAGAAGGAAAAAAAAAAATAATAAAAAAAAAAACCACACACATAGATAAAACAGCATAGGCTTTGCCACGGTTACCACAGCTACATATTGAGCTGCGGCGACTTCTGTCTGGTGGTTTCAGAGAGCCATTGATAAGACAACTGAAACAATAGCACTTTGAGATCTTTCCAATGGGAGAATGCCTGTGACACTGTGCTTGCCCACAAAGGAGACCTGGGAGGGGATAGGGTTCCAATTTGGACTTTGATCTGTCGTGCTTTATGGATATCCAAGTATGTTCTCCTTGTCCACTGAACAGAAACAACAGGCAAGCTAACAAACAAAAAAACTAAAACGTAAAAACTTCAGTTAAGTGTTCACCAACAAATGTAGGACCCCCATCTGAAATCAAAAACTAACATTAAGACAATTATTTGCGCCCACAAGGCTTAGTGTAATTTGTTGTTGCCCCAACACATCTAAACAGTATCCGTTTTCTCAGATTAACCTGAATCTCGAGCAAGACACAAATTCCCTCTGATGTCAGTGTTTTTCCTCTCTCTTTCCCTCCCGTTTAAAGTCACAAGGGCAGTCATTTGAGACACTCACGTCACCCAGTTTTTTTTTTTTTTTTTTTTTTACGTCCGCATGAATTCCAGGACGCGTCCAAACAGTTCAGAAGTCTTCTGAACGCTCTGAATTCGCACAGAAAAAAAAATCAAAAATAGAGGCATCTAAAGAAGGACTGCAACTCCTCTTCCCTTCAGAGGAAGGAGTGAAAGAAGGATTCTGACGCATTTCCTCCAGTTTATGAAACTCAGTGGCTTCAACATAGCGCCTTGACCAGAACGGTATTTTTTTTTTCTTGTTGTTAAGAAAGTGTTTATGTGCATGTGTGTTTGTTTAAGGGTTGTCCAGAGTGTGTTTTTAGTTTTTTTGTTGTTGTTGTAGTAGTAGTTTTGTTCTTTGAAATGAAGGACACACCATCCACAGTCTCATCTGACTGCTTCTCCACTGACAACAGACAGCATTTCTGACCACTTTTTATCAAGCTTTGTTGAGGAGGTCAAGGAGGAACAACCGCGCCACAGTTCACGACTCAAGTCATCCATTCCTAAGATTGTCTCGCAGTTTCTTCCGGCTGCCTCCTTAACCCCTCAGTTTCCACAGCCATCCTGGCTTTCCCCCACACATTTGCTATTGCTGACTAACCACACTGGGTTTGTGTTGACAAGCTTCCCACACAACTTCTCCATCACACTCTAAAGATTCAGCTCAAAAACCAACAATGTTTTTTTGTTTAGCAAGAGCAGCCGTGTTCATTTCACACAGCACATACTCCTCTTTGTTGTTGATGTTTTTTTAGTTTTTTTTGTTTTTGTTTGATTTCATTTCTGCCAGCAGCAGCAATGTCCCAGCTGAAGACGTTTAGTGTTCTCCAGGTTGTCACTTCACTGGTTAGGTTTGTCCTTTGTGTCTCTGTAGAGGACGACTCTTTTTGGATCTGAGGAAGGAGAGAGAGGAGAAGGAGGATTTAGGTCATGTGACCAACATGACTCAGGATTTTGTAGTCTCAGTTTAAGGTTAAAATAAATGACAAAAACACAAGACTTCAGAAGTAGTGTCTCAGAGTAGAACTGAGTAGGAGAAAGATATAGAGCTTCTAGAGGTTACCTTCAGAACAACAGAGGAACTGTGAATAACAACACTGTTGAGATAGATGATGTATTGTAATGACGTTGTGGATTTGCCTACGGCAAACTCACTTAACCAACATTTCGTCAAAGACAAGTACATCATTTTTACACATGGACCAGCAAATGCCAAAAATAATTGCACACACAATATTGTCTTGGACAGAAAAAAAAGTTATAAATATAAAACCCCTGCTTACCTTGTTTTTGTAAATTCAGAATATATTCCATTTCTGAAAAAGAGCAATACATCAAATAAATACCATGAGAAGATGCAAGAAAGGGCACTCAGTTGTAACAAAACTGTTGCTTAACTTAATATAACAGAAATAGATTACGATACAGTTTGAAACATTAGGTTGAAATAGTAATGAATCATAGGTGGCTGATCTAAATGAAAAAAAGAGTAGCAGACCAGGAACAGACAGCTAAAGATTTACATTAACAGTATCTTAAAATAACCCATCAGGAATTAGGCATGACCAAAACCTACTTTTTGTTCCCTCGTTTGTTTAATACACTGAAATATGAACTTCATATCAGAGTTTTTACTTTTCAACCTTGGATTTCTCTGATGCCCTACACTGACTTATACAATATTTTTGCCTTTCCAATAATACAAATTCTCTACAGCCCAATTACCTTTAGTGTGATAAATTACAGCAGCTTTTAAATCAAACATCCCCCAGCTAGATCTCCGCTCAAAGCCCTTAGTATGGCCCTGCTCTCTGGCCAAGGCCAGCACAGGGGCAGTGTTTGTTGGGGAAGCCTGAAGCAGATCTATCCCCAGGTCCTTAGCAGAGGAAGAGCTGAACACTATTGCACTGAGGTTCCTGGGCTCATCTTTAGGGGCTCCAGAGGGAAGGGATGGGGTCTGCAGCAAGCCTCCCTCCTGAGCCAGAGGACCGGGAGAGGAGCGGAGGGTGACCACTCTGCTGGAAGAGAGGGGACTAGTCCGCTTGTCCAGCTCATAGGCCTTGGGGAAAGGGGGGTGCTCCTGTCTATGAGCAGAAGTGGTGGAGCCCTGTGGAGGCAGAGGACCGGAGGGGAACCCCCCTTGGAAGGTCACCACCGTGGGCTTGGCCCTACCCTCTGTCCGGCTGGCAGCATCGGCGCCACCAGCACTGCTCCTGCTGTCGGGTCCGGCAGTGGGCTCATTGATGAAAGACAAACCCCACTGATTCTGAAAGATCTCCCCCAGAGACTTCTGATGTGTTGGTGCAGTGGAAGCGGGATTAGAGGCAGGTCCTGACGCAATGGAGGAGGAGAAGGAAGTGGGTGCCGGGTCAGCTTGGCGGCCGCTGGGTAGCGACAGTTGCATATTAGACGGGGGTCCGGCGGCATGCGGGTAAACAAAAAGACTGGGCTTCCGGGGCTCCGCCACCACAGATATGCCGCCCATGCCAGGGGTGGATGAGGGGGACGCTACATTCTCACCTGCTTGGATGGGAGAGACTAGCATGGACGCAGTACCAGGAGCAGCAGGGGTGTTAAAGGGAGCACCAGGTAGGGGGCAGCCATTGTTGCTGCCCTCTATTGAGGGTAGAGGGCCATTAGTAAAGCTGGTAGAGGTGATGGTCTTAACAGCAGACATGGGCACCTGGGAGAGTTTGCCCGGCATCTGCGGGGTCGGGGGAGGAAGGAGTGGGTCCCTCTCAGCAGCTGAGCATGCCTGGGCTGAGGCCCGGTTGAGGTTCTCCTTTACTTTGCTTGCATAACTAATCTTAGGCACTATCTTAGCACTGCTGTTGTCCACAGGAAAGACTGGTGGTGGCTTGAACAGCGTCCACGAGTCGTCTTTAGCCGCAGCAGAAGCGGCAGCGGTGACCACCTTGGCCTTCACGGGTCGCTCCTCAAATTTTTTGCCAGCTGCCTTGTTGTCAGAGTTCTTCCGTGGAAACTCGCCGGGGGGGAGGACAGGAGACGAGGGGGTGACTGGTGTTTCTCGAATCCTGCCATTGCCGCTCCCCACAGAGGATGGGTGTTTGTCGGCAGACTCGACAGTAAGAGGCGGTTCTGGCAGCTGCCTGCCTGCAGTCGTTGGATGCATGGCCTTTGCAGTCTGCGCCACGATCACAAGGTCCCCAGCTGCAGTTTTGGCACTTCGCTGACCGGTCCGACGCTTCTTGGGTGTGGTGTAGCCGTTCTCTGATCCGCTACCGTCGTTGTCCGTCAGGGCTCCTAGTTTCCCAGTATAACCATTGGTGAGTTGGCTGGAACTGGTACAAGAGGCCGAAATGCCATTGAGTGATACTAGAGCCTCCTTCTTAACCTCCAGCGTTTTAAAGTCAGGTGGGCGTTCATTCAGACAGTCCATGTTGCTTTTGGGGTCACCACTGCTGCCGCGTTCTCCTCCTCTACGTTCCACTGCCCCGTGGAAAGCAGACGTCTTTGATGAAGGTCTGGGTTTCAAGGGGTGTCTGTCGTCATGGCCGCTGTGTATAGGATGATGGATGCTGTTTGGATTCAAGGCAGTGGCAATCTGCTCTCCCTCCTTAGTGACTCCGTTTACTTTCCCATAACCTGCCAAAGACAAAAGAAACACCAAACCTAGTTAAAGTGCCACCGGGGCACCAGTAAAATAAACATCACGTTACAGGCAGCACCTGCTGTCAACACTAGACTATTTGCTCAACAGTGTTAAAACAGAATGGATGCATGCTTGAGTGTCAGACAAGCAGGCTGGCAACACTAGAAGCAAAGAGAGTGTTTCAAGTGGCAAACTGCCAGGTCCACCTGAAGATTCCACTCAGATTAAAACTTGAGAAAGGAAGTCCTCTCAACGCTGCTTACAAACACATATAGGATCATTCCTGTAAACGTCCAGATACATAACAGATACTAGGCAAGTATGTAATACACTGTTTATTATGAAATTATGTCATATACTCCTTTGACAATTCATTTCAATAAGACACTTTTCTTCAAATAATAAATCAAAGACAATTTTAAATAGTGTATAACGACACACCATCCTTATTGGGACAAACTTATCTTACTGTTTACAAGTTCTTTAAATAGTTGCAACCCAGATGACCACGTCAGGAGAAATATAATATGGCGCGGTAACTACTGGGCTGATCTCTGACACGGTATTCTGACACCTAAGCACTCTGACGCTGAAAATATTGGTTAAAAAAAATGTATGGACATGCAAATAATAGACTTCACAGGCGCGTGGATGTGGACTGCCTTGGCAACACTGACGTGTCCATCCAATGACCTAGCAAAAAGTATACTTACATGTAACGTTTTAGATTTACATCTAACATTGATCGGGAATTTTGTATAGTGCCTTTGGTGACAGTAACGGCTGTTAACTAACCAGCTAACGTTGGTTTACTAGTTTTACACATGGGAGGCACGTATTACAAACATTTTCCGCGGTAGCAGTTCTGCGTTGAGAAAACGATCTAGTGGAATGCTTCACATATTGCAAGCTAGGCAAGAAGACTTCGGTGGTCATTATGTTAACTATCCTAGTGTGTATAGTACACGTAAAATTAACAAGCCAAGTTGCTTGAAAGCCAAGTACTGGTCTTTATGGTGGGTCGTTGAAGTCAAATGTACTGAATTCCACAAGCCTTATAATCTGGTCAGCTTTGCTTTCTTAGGTTGCAACTACCCCCAATTCAGTAACGTCGGCCAAATTGCTAGCTAACTAACGTTAGCTTGGTTGCTAGGTCTATAACTTATTTTTTTACCAAGTTTGCGTATAACCGATCGAGAAATATACAAGAAAGAACGACGACTATGTGCTCAGTTATATGAACATTTCCTTACTTTTGCTGTTTGGCGTGGAACTGCAGTTAATATTACACTGCTAAGGTTATATATTTCCAGCAAACCTCGCCTGTCTAAAATTCTTGACAGGCCTGCTCACATGACTGACAGAGTGACACGAGAGCAACAGGCCCTGAAGACCGACTCGCCAGTTAGCAAGCAAGCGATGTAGCCTTTCTAGCCACCTAGCTGGCTAACTTAGAAACAGTAAGAGTTTGACAATCATTTGATTACCATATCTAGTTGACATCGACGTTAGTAGTATCAATCGTGTGTCAACTTTAATACTTAAGTACTTGTATGTAGATTTTCGAACGGGTTTATGCCATTTTTGCACCCAACATGGCGGACAGGAAATAGCAACAGTACAGGCGAGCGAGCAAGTACATTCCAAGAGAGCCGGTCCGAGTTGCTGGGGAAGCGACTGAGCTAGCTAGTTAAGAAGCTAGGTATCAGAGTCGTCTCCGAAGTCTTTTCAAGTGCAAACTAATAACTAACTATGTCAGCCTTTTAAATCATTGTAAATTTCGATAATGAACACAGAACAATCTAAAGTTAGCTAATACTGTTACAGCTCTAAGATGAATGGGCAGAAACCGGTGCACAAGGTCAATGTCCACACATGCTAGTAGATAGCAAGGAGCTAATATTAGCTATATGCTAACTTAAGTATCTCAACATCGACACCTAAGACACTCCCTTGTAACTTTCACTGATAGATTCAACTAGCTAGCTAGCATTAGCTAGAACAACCTGATCTAGACCGTAGCAAGGTCTTCGCCTGAAGTTTGAGATGGTTCCTTCAACTGACCAGTTTTCTTCGTCGACGTTTCCTCGTCCTGGTGCTGGCAGTGGCACTGATCATTATTCACCAATTTGTTCAATCGATCAGGGTTGTTTTCCGCTTCTCCATGATTAGAATATCTCCCGAGTGCCCCTTCGTTGGGCCGTTCCTCCATTGAACTGTGGTGCGAGTGTCAGTGAGAGCACTGGGGGCTCACCGTGACCGAATGACTAGACATTTGTATTGCCCAATCAACGGCAGAGTTTTCAGGGATGCCACTGCTACGGAATCATTTCTTCCTGCCTATACGGAGGCCAGGAGATGCGGCCGTCGGCGGCAAAGAAAATATTTGAAAATAATATCCCAGAATCTGCTGCGCCCTCTAGGTACCTCTCAGATTTCTGAACATGCGCATGACTTCTGGCCCTCTTCGGTCAATCAGAGAGCTGGGGCGGTCTCATGTGTGTAGAGTAGCCTATGTGGCGAATGTTTTTGTTCTTGGCCTTATTATTCCGTTATTATTTGCAATTAAAACTTTAACGATTAACAGGCTGTATGCCCGGCTGATACTGGTAAGAAAAAAGCAGTTGAGAACATTATGGCAACATATGGGCTTGCCTTTTCTATTCAAATCAATTTCAGTTGACCTTTTGAGCTCCCCAAATCTAGTAGGCTACCACAGAGAGACACACACGTGTAGCTACAGTGTGCTACGTAACACGTATTTAGAATACAAAATGTAATTATCCTAATCAGATACAGTTACAATTTCAGAATACCGTTACATTGATCACGGAAGAATAAGACTACATTATAAATCTTCTTGTGTAGTCTATTCGCTTTAAAATTAAAATGATCACAATGAATTAACTAATTCAACATTCGTTCCATAAGCTTGAATGTGCCAGCGTCTCTTAAAGGCACCCAGTGCAACTTTCGAGGCTTAAAAATAAACATTCAATTTCTAGTCTTTTTTACACTAGTAAGTTTCAATAACTCCATACCATTACATACCGACATTCAAGCAGCAAAGATGAGACGTCGTTGTGTGGTGAGAACTGATAGAAAATCGATAACAACAACAATCGCCACCATTGTCTTTATTTTTTGTAACCTACAATAAATAAAGCAGGCTTCCAGTCAATGGAAAAATGGCTTCTCCCCACCGGCGATTGTTGTTGTTTACGATTTTCTATCAGTTCTCACCACATAACGACGTCTCATCTTTGCTCCTTGAATGTCGATATGTAATGGTATGGAATTATTGAAACTTACTACGTGTAAAAAAGACTAGAAATTGAATGTTTATTTTTCATTCAATGTTTACATAAAGTTGCACTGGGTGCCTTTAAACCACCGTCGGTCCAAGACGTGGAAACTGCCAGTTCGCAGAGGCCTGTCTCTGCAATACTCTGATCGTTGCTTCTGTCACTCGCTGGGTCTTCACAGTTGACTGAACTGCTTGCTAGTTCGTAACGTTTTATTCCAATTCCTGCTACCTGAGTTATTGTTCAGTCATGGCATGTTCAAAACAAGCAAGTCTAGAAGAAAACAGCCAGCAGCTGATGATGCCAATATAAACAGATCCAGAAGAAAATAACATCGCAGGTTATTCGTTATTATGACCCATCTTATATTACATTTGATTTAATTTCTAGCTATAGCTCGATTCTAAACCCATGTAGAGCAAATAAGCAATTAAAGTAACACTATGTTACAATTGTACACTATTTGAGGCAGTGGCGGCTCCTTAAAAAATTCTCAGGGTGGGCAATTTTTTGGATAATGATTATTTCAGTAGGTACATTAAGTTAGCTGATTTACTCATACAGCAATACCTTTTTGTCCACTATTGGCAGCAACCAACAGTAATATTTCCCCTCTTTCTATAGCTAGAGTAGCAAGTTACAGGTGGAACGCTATGGAAGAAAGTTACATTCAGGAGCCTTCATAAGCAAAAATGATGTGACTCCACACTAAATGATCCCACTTTTTCATTATCCACACGTCTCAAATGTTGTATGATGTAACATAGCTGGACAGGACACATGATATGTCCACTACCAACATAAAGAAGGGGACAACATACGTGTAAACCAACTATATGTATTCACTGATCTTGAAAGTATTGGCTTACAAAAGCAAAATAAGTCATCACATAAAAAATAATTCATAGTTAGCTCACACTGTGAAATCTATGAAAAGGGTCAGTGGTATAAAGAAATACAGACGCCGTGATTTTCTTTCGTTCCATTTCATACATTTTTCTAAATTTTTCCTCCCTTTGTAGAAACCTGTTGAATGGATACGTTTGATCTAGGAAGTCCTAATTGTTTTTTTATTCCCCGATGCGGCATCGTAGTAGTTACAGGATCGTAGTCGCGCATGTGTAGTAGTTACCGGATCGTAGTCGCGCATGCGTCACTTTGCGAAACTGTTACAACTAGCCAGGTTATCCACCAAGGTTTATGATTTTAAGCTTTATTTAGTTAAACAGTGCATTCATTACTAGTAACAGTAATACAAAATAGCCCCATATGCTGATGTTGAGCGGAGCCTTATGCTGTTAACCGTTTACAACACAATTAAATATAACATTAAATGTACCCGTATTATGCGTTAAGACCAGCCCCATATGTTGACGTTGAGCCCTATGCTGTTAACCGTTTACAACATTATAAAACATTACGTTAAATAAACCTACATTATGCGTTAAAACAAGCCAGATAAATTGATATTGAGCCTTATGCTATTAACCGTTTGTGTTTGAGTGTGCGCGATGTGTGGGACAACGATCCGGTAACAACTACGATCCGGCATCGGAAGCGGCATCGACAACGTCCTTATTGGCTTTTACCATAGACTTTTACGTCCATTACTTATGACACGACATGGAGGGGCGAGCCCTCCCGGAAGCCAAATAGAGCTCTGTTTTGTGAAAAAAATGGATTTAACATGGGAGTCAATAGGAGAGGTCTGGGGCGATTATCATTTCACCCGAAATTGCCAGAGGCGGCGGGGCCATTTGAAGCACGACGTTTGCCTTGACTGCCTGGCTGTTACCTGATTGGACAATGGCATTCAAAGGCATATCAGGGGCCCTTTACATGAAGCCTAGAATCACTGAATCGGGTTAATTTCTCACACGAATCGAATCTTTTAATTTCGTAAGGACGGAGCCTGGTAACGAGAGATTTGCGTAAAGACGGAGCCTCCAGATTGTGTTGAACGGGCTGTAGTACATCCCCCACGCCTGTTGGTGGCGCTTTAGCGCTGCTACAGACAACTGAAAAAACGTGAAAAACATAAAAGAAGACAGGAGGACACGAGTAAACAGCCAGTACTATTAGCAACGTTTAGCCTAACCGCATAGCATACATTTAATCTGCACAGTAATACATTATGGTGGTTAATAAAATCAGTGGTCAGAGCAGACTATAAAATTAATTCTATTTTCTATTGATAATAAAGAGTTTGGAACAGCGCGGAATGACATGTCTGTGAGTTGTTTAAATGCCTTTGCTTTATTGAGAGGCTGAGCTTGATCATGGGAGACCACAATGCAAGTGGTGTGGATTCTGGATGGTTTACAATTGCTTCCAATTTCATGGTTTTATTACTAACAACAAATGTAAGCTATTGTTGAGGGCTTTGTCCTTCACGTACTGTACCTCTGAAGTAACGTTAACGCTAGCTAGTAGGCTACACAGACAGCTATCGTTGTCTGACAGGACTAGAGCTAACTTAGCATTCACCTTTATTGTGTCAGGTGTTCTGGCTGGTCTCAAAAATTACGTGGCTAAGTAAGACCAGGAGAAACTATCCAAGTGTAGGTAGAGCAGCACACTATCCCAATAGAAACAACTAAGCACAGTAGAAAAAGGTAAGTCATACATTTAAATTATTGTTGCTGTTATGAGGGGAAGTAATGGGGTGAATAGGGCTTCAGCCTGAGGTCGCGATGCGATCACGTAGGGCAATGACATCATCAGGTTGCGTGAATCCGTGCACACGAACACCAGCCCCGTACCAATTCAAATCTACTCACTTTCTACCCCCGATTTGGATCGTTGCGGATACTGTGTGCGGATAGAGAGTGCTCGTCTAAATTATAGGGCTATCTGTATTAGCTATCTGTATTAGTTTGACAAACTCGACTTCATCTAAACGACCTCTCAGACGGTCTAGTGGTAGAATCCGACAGAGAAAAAATATGACATTTACATTTACATTTAGCCGTTTAGCAGACGCATTAATCCAAAGCGATTTACAAGGAAGTTTAATTTATACATCAGGGTTTTTTTTTTCTTTTCCCATAGGCAGTGCGTCGCCCCAATCGCCCTTATGGACGAGCCGCCCATGATTTCAGGTATGGTTTTATAGGCAACTAGTTTTGGTAACATCCTTAAATTAATTTTGATAGCATATGATCATGTTAATGACAGATAAACGCCTGTGTCTTTCCCACTATCCATCCAGGATACCTTATATAGTTCTGTATACCGGTGTAACAGGCCCAATTAACCCCCACCTAGACTAAACCTGGGTATACTTTGGCCCAGGCCAGAGTATACCCCGGGGAACGGGCATTTATATACACTCCCTGAGATGCCAAGACATGCAAGAGAGGTCATAACAAATGTTAGATGATGGCTGAAGTTCAAGCACTCTGGTACTGGAAGAAAAATAATAGATATCTGGACACTCTTTTATAAGCGCACAATCCTGTAATTTATGCTACGGTAAACTAGCTAGTAACTGTCAATGATTATATTATGTGATGATGTCAATAGCGTATATTAGCCAACGATAAGTCAACTTCACTGAGGCAGTCAAGTGTGTAGGGTGTCAGCTTGACACTAATAATAATAATAATAATACTAATAAGACACTAGCTAATACATTAATCGTCATTTTAGGTCAGAGGCATAGATGTTAGAGGTAGGGGTGCGGGGATCAACAGCTTCCAACAAATGTTGGTGCTTACATTTCTTTGGTCTTAAACTTCAATTTTTGTCTTTCATATTTCCTTACAACATAAAGAATACATGCATAGCTTATGTGATTGTCAGAAAAGTAGATGTCACATATTGCGTGTTATAACTTTGATATGCATGCATCATAAACCGCGTGCACACTTCAGCTCATTTCAGTCAAGTAGATAAACTAGTTGTAACAAAGGTATAAATGGTAATATGCTAAAAATCTTTGAGTTAAAAGTAAAAGTACAACTAAAAGTACAGAAAAATGTCCCAATGTGCAAGGTTCCATGCACCAACTGAGCTTACTGCAGGTACCTATTTTTCAATTTTTTACCTATTGTTGGAATGACTTGAACATGAGTTTGGCCCCAGGTTCTTTTTCACGCTATTGTTTTGATATATATGACTAGATGAATAGCCAGCCTTCATTCAGAAGTGGTCTTTTGTTCATGTAGGACACAAATATCTGAACCTTCAAGTGACTATGATTTTCCCAATGACTTTTGATTTTGTTAAGGTTTCATGTTTGATATGAGCATGTGTGGCATGATGTGCGTCTGACGCACAGACTTTTCAGCTAAAATCCTTTTAAAATCCATTAAAACAGTTCCAAATTGAAGTAGGGAGGTTTGAGATCATATTTTAAATATTCAGATTTTTTTCCAAAGAGGCGCTGATTTTCCAAGTTTGGAGTGAACATGACGGACCGTTAGTGTAAACCAGTCATTTGAACAAGGTTGGTAAGGCTTAGAATCCCAGAACAGCATTGTTGAGATGTAAGGTGGTGCTTTCAGACGAGGGTATTACTAGACACACTCCCAGACCCCCCCCCCCCCCCCATGCTCCTGAACAGAAGGAATTCATAATTGAATGAATTGCATGGAACGAGCAAAGGCCCTGAATTCTGGTCCATGTTTATATGATCACATCAAACAGTTATGGTAGATGTGCCAGGTGCCTTATCCTGCTGGAGGTAGGTAGCCGTTGGAAGATGGGGACTCATAAAGGGGTGGGATTGTTGCCTGGTGTTGTCTTCCTCTGCTGTTCCCCAACTTTCTGATGTGCTGTGTGCTTTGGTTCTTCATGGGTTTTCCTGTGCCAATATACAACATCAAAGTCTTCAAGAACAGCAGGATACTGTGAATCCTACTCCTTTTTTCTTTATGTGTGAGGGATAGTGGGTAACCATGCATTGTCCATTCAGTCCCACTGTGAGGGTCTTGTGAGGGCTTGTGATTATTTTGGCCAAAAGTGACTGGATTTGCTGCTGCTGTGGAAATATTGCGGTAACGTAAGAAAATAACAACCTGCAATTTGTGTGAATTTGCAAAGTCGTGAGATCGCAAAATCCTACAGGGACTTAATGGCATACCGAGAGCCACTTCCAGAATGGCTTCAATCAGTGCCATGTCAGGGCTTTTGTCATGTTGAAGGATGCCTGCTGTTTGAGGCATTGGAGGTGGAGCACAACTTCGCCCACGGCATTTACCCATCTTTTGCAGTTCTGCATAACATCTGTTTCACAGCAGGGGTATTATAGATGGATGATGAGGTTGGTGTGCCTACTAGTGTCTACCGAAACGGGCAGAGCTGGCAAGGCAAGCTGGATGGCCAGCTCTGGGCTCCACAAGGGGGTCCTCAAGAATTGCAGGAACAGTTATTTGTGATAATTCAAATTTTCTTTTCAGTATTGCATACATCAGCCTATGTTGGAATTAATTTCATTGCCATCTCTTTACTTTGCAAAAATGTCACATTGCAGACTTTTTGAAATAATTGGCTTGGTGGTATAAGCTACCATAATTCTATCCAATCGTGAGACCTTTATATGTTCAAAAATCAGAATGCTCTACCTGTTCTCCTTCAATCCTGTCACTCCTGGATGTGGCAGCAGGTGGCAGTATTTTATTAAGCACAAGTGGACTTCTACTATGTCCAGGGCATGGATACGATAGGTTGAGGTAAGTTGATGTAGAAGGGGCATGGTTTGTGTTTTTGCCATTGTGTTTTTCTGACGCTGATGTGCTCCTAATTACTGTTTTTTTGCGAGAGCAAACATAACTGAGAGGGAGCAAATGTAAGAATACTGATGTGCTAGCAACCTAGCTGGTGTGTGGCTGTCTGGTAGAGGAGCTAAACACATTTGGGGGGGGGGGGGGGGGGGGGGGTAGAAGGTAAGTCAAAGCCTAGCCCACACCTGTTGTCTGAGGGTAAGCAGGGTAGGCCTAGCAAGCTACTTTCCCCCCTCGTGCTTCAGCTTTGTGATGCAGCAGCAGCTTGTTGTGACTGGCTGTTCCCTCCTGGGGATTCTGAAGCCCAGCTGTCTTGCGGGCTGCCTCTGTGTCAGGATAGGAGAGGACCCAAGGACACCACACAAAAGGCAGGGGGAACAGAAAAACTCAGTTGTACTGACAAAATGAAAACAGTAACAAAACCAGGCAGGCAGAACAGCACAGACCAGGACAGAATCCAGAAATGGAACAAAAACTCAAAAAGAAACAAAAACAAGCCAGCAATAAGGCACAAAGGCCAACTGGTAATCAGGAACATAGATAGGATTAGGACAGAGAGATGAACTGACAGAGAACCAGAAAAACACAGAATATAAGTACACAGACCTATTACACACAACAAGAAACACAATAGGAAACAGGTGAACACAAGAAATGGAGGGAAACTAAACAATGACAGGAAGTGACAGGTGAGGAGCCAAGACAACACATGGAACAACAGAAGCACATGTCAAAACGTAAACAGAAGCACACAGCAGAACAGCAAACACAGAGCCCATGGATAACAAAATGGCCAGCAAGGTTGCCAACACAGCGAATCCGGGCTGAAACCCTGTCACTCTGAGTGGATGGAGCAGGAGGTGGGTGAGGGCCTTGGCTATCCCCCAAAAAGGCAGGGAAACCCATGAAAAATTGGATAAACACTGTTTGGCAAAAGCAGATGAAGCGTGAATGTTAGGATAAATAAATGTGAAGCACTTTAAACCCGCCACAGGCTGAATCCCTGATGTGAGCAGAGAGTGTGCTAACAATTACGAACCTAACGTGGTCAACGTTAGCAGCTAGGCAGGTGGTTTTCGCGTTTTGCTGAGAGAAGTTGATTCTCATCAGGAAAATAGTCACTACCGACACCCAAGAGAGGAGTGTAAGGCTCCGCAGTTGGGACAATAAAGCCCCAGTAAGGTGGAGTCCTGGTAAGTAAAGCTAAGATAAGAAATAAGAGTATGCTTGTTTGTAAGAGTAAAATCGTGAGTTCTGAAACAACCAGTTATGAGAGGGTAATGATGGGTTGTGAGTCCTATTGCTCATGACCAGTGTGGAGTTCCTCCCCTGCCCAATCGTTGTCTGCCTCAAGGCATGATTGTTATGGAATCATTTATATGAAAATTAAATGTAACAAGACGGAGGGAACATGTGCCAGGACTAGGTCGATGGTGCATATAGCATCCTAGACACCCAAAGTTCATCTGGGTCTGTCAAATGGTGTATTATTTTGTGTATTATGTGAAATGGTGTGCATAATGATAACAGCGTATGCCATTGGACATTTGCACAAATAACTTAAACAGGAGTGAGATGAAGTCAGTGCAGACCATTAGCCTAAGAAAAGTGGTGGCCAAAAAACAAACCAACTATGGGATAGCTTGGCGCCGGAACTTGTCAGGCAGAATCATTTCATGAATTTGAACTCTCAGAGGTCTCACAGAACTCTTAAAACGTCTTACAGATGTCAATGCAGGTCTTCACCCTTGCCTGTTCATATAACAACTTTTGCCATTTGTGGTCTTCAGATCTTCTCCCTTTTTGGCTATTTCTTGGCCATCTCTCCTTCTTGACAATATGGAGTCCAGCATGAACATTCTCTATTGCTGATTGGCTGGAACACTGTTGTGTGGAGCCACTTTGTTGTTTCCCATTCACAGAGCCAGGACTGTGTACGAATACCGGGCATTTTTCCAGCTCCAATACAGAATGGACAGCTAACCGACCATGAGGAGATATTTGCTGATTTTGTGTATTGGATTTGATTCGCTTAGTGCACCTTTAAATAGTAATTTCATTTATTGTATGCATATAGACCTTTATTTATGTTCGATTTATTCTTGCCGCCTAAAATGAAGAAGGTTCATATATCCAAGGATAAAAAAAAACTAAAGGATAATTATGATTAAAACAAAAAATGTAAAATTCAACTGAATGAACTGATTAAACTGATATGCTGAAGAGACGAGAAAGCAAAGAGTGGCAAGGGGGAGTGGCACGGAGAGGTGTGGGTTGAGGGTGTAAAAAAACCATTATGAGAACCCTAAACAACCAACTGCTGGTCAAATTAAGTACGGCAGTGCTCTCCCAGAATGGTAGCCTATAAGTAACTTATTTGATTATAAGTTCATTGCCTACCTTGAACTGATATAATATGGTTAGGGCCTACCGGTTAGCCTGTACGTTAGAAGGTATAGCTAGCCTAATTATTAAAGCAACGGACATGCACCTAACATAAACTGTTCCTAAGAATAGAACGATAAATAGCCAATCATAAAACCGTATTTGAATGACAAGTAAAAACAATGTTAAAGAAAAGCTATGCAACAGCTAATGAACATCTGTTTTGTTTTTAAAAGTTGATTGATTGATTCAATTAAATTGAAAATGTCAGTTGTTCAAATGTAGAACAGGCTATATGAGTGTCTCAATCTTTGCACTTTGGTGTTGGGAAGGGGGAGGGCATAGTTTTTTTTTCTCATTGTCAAAGGGTGGCCTGCCATGAAACCCCTGGAGTAAACTATAGCGGTAAGTATTCAAACACAGACAAATGGCAATAATAGCCTTCCCATTGTTCCTTGCGCCTATCCTTATTATTGGAAACACAATGGTGCGATCGCTGGTAGTTTTTCAACACTACTTTAGTGATGAGGTGGGGGGTAAAGCCCCTCTAAAATAGGCCTAGCGAGGCCCCTGATGTGGACAGTCCAGAAACCTTTAAACAAATGTTACGCTCTAGCGCCATCAATGGGTGAAGGTTTGAGAAACGTTTATGCACATAATTTTCGGACTGTATGGACGTAATTTCTTACGGAAAAGTTAAGTAGAGCTTCTTTGTTGATTCCTTGGGTCAGGTTCAACGCATCAATGACAGATCTAAATGTCCTCCTTCTTTTGATCTTCTCCAATTTTAATGTTACTACTCTTACAAATGTAGTAAAATGTTTACTATAGCTACCAGAGATGATTTCCTTTCTTATCTACTGCATCTCTGGTCCTTTTGGGCTTAATAGATTAGATGTTAGATAGTTGCACAGGGCAGCCTCTGGAAGTCTGGAAGAATGATACTGAGTCCGCATCTCAACTCTGCATCAACTGGTTTAATTTTTGTTCCAGTGTTAGTTTGTCAGTACAGTGGATGCTAACATACATCAACTGGGGCAAAATCAGACCCCTAAAACTGAACTTTTCGTTATCTGCTTTGGGCTGTGTCACTTTTATTCACGTGATCTTCATAACTTTTGGGCACTGATTCATATTTCAATTTTAATTTGAAACGAAAACATATACAAATACATAATTTAGCATACATGACCTACATTCACGTTCACTTACAGATTGTAGATTTGATTAAACATGACATGTTAGATTATTCTAGCTAAAAACTAAGTGGGATAAAAATAAACATGCACAGTGATATGTATTGTTTTTTATTGATGATGTTAAATGTAGTATTATATCAAAACACAGATGTATCGATTTATAAAATGAGCCCTATAGAGCCAGAATGTAAAACTGTTTTCCTACTTCATCTCTGAAACATTTGGGTTTCGTAGCTTGTTAATGACCTCAGACAGCATGCGGTTGCACAGGGCAGAATAGGGATTAAGCAGCACAGCCTGCTGCTGTGCAAACTTACTGCCTAGGGCAGCTGCCCGTGTAAAATCCTGCCTTGCCTCCTCGGTCTGGTTTCCCAGCCTAAACAACAGTCCTCTCTGCACCAGGGCTTGGCATGCTGAGCGCCCATTGCCGCCGCTCAGAGCTATGGCACGCTCAAGGTCCAGAATGGCTCCTAAGGGAATGAGAACACCATCAGGCGATAAAAAATGCCTAAAAACGCCTAAATGATACCAAAAGATAATGACTACTAAAACCATCATTGTGGTTTAGGACACTGAAAATAATTTCAAATGGTTTTTAGGTTGAGCTAGACCACATTATTTCTTCATATGGAAAAATATAGTGAAAGCAACTCTTCTATAACTTATAGCCTGAATTCAACAGGTATTTTCTTCAAAAAAATACTTCAAATAGGGACTTAAAAGGTTCAGGGGAACTGGCTCATCATGAATGCATTCAAAATTAAAAAATAGAAAAATTATTTTATTGAATTAAATAGGCTACTTTAATTATCACTGACACAGTTCAGGATGCAGTACCTGCGGTATCCCCTAGCAGGCGACGTGTTTGGGCACGGTTGTTATAGGCTGAGGGTCGCTCTGGCAGCAGCTGGATTGCCTGGTCAAAGCACCGTAGTGCTGCCCTGGTGTCTCCTGACTCTGCAGCTGAAACCCCCTGCAACTCCAACTGCTTAACTTGAGTCAGCAAGCTTGGGTCAAATAAACCATCTGGTGGCAATAATGAAAATGGACGGTGTTTAGTTTCTGTTCAAATTATTCTGGTAGCAGGTTTTAAGTATTCATTAAAAGCAGCAGAGATCAACATGGAAAAGTCCTCAGATGCACTGAATGCTATGGTATATTTTTGTAAAATGCAAAAACATGCGCAAAATGCATAAACATGCGCAAAATATCCACTGATTTTATAATCATGCAACAATTGCATCATTCAGGTAATGTACCTGTTCAGTAGAATCCTATGACAAGCATGAGCGCAAATGCAGGAGAACAGCAGAAAGAATAAGCCTGGTTATTTAGGATGTTCTAAAGCAATTACCATCATCTGTAAGATCCTCTTCTTGATGTAAATCAGGTATCTCTCCAAATGGAGTGTTTGGGTTAAATATTGCTTGAAGGACAGCATTATCGTGTGGCGTGGCCATTTTTGTGCCGGTGTGATGACTTCAAGAAAGTTTCTAATGCTGCAGTGGGTATTTTGGTGAATTCTCTTCTCCAGTGTGTGTATTCAGCCAATCAGAAAAGGGGGTGTAGGCAGGAGGACTTTGAAACCCTGAGAGCACATCTGTATTTGCTTAAGTGGGAGATGTTTTGTGGGGTGAGGGTAATTCACTTATGCAGTGGAAATATGCTATTGCTGTTTGAATGCCTGAAATGTATATGAAAATACATGATACTTTCTCTCTCTCTCTCGCTTTCTCTCTCTCTCTCTCTCTCTATCTATCCATCCATCCATCCATCCAGTACATCCATCGTCTTTCCCACCTCTGGTACCCTCCAGATTCTTCTCACTCTTCTTCCCTATTCTTCTGTCTACTGCTACATGTGCATGTTGGGATGTGCATGTATGCAGTATTCATCCCCAGTAAAACTCATCAGCATGTTCTTATTTACAAAAGATACCTACATATATGTGTCCATGTGCTGTCGTGTATTTCTACAGGTTGAATAAGTTATTTGTCTGCTAAAATAAAAATGAAATCATTTTAATTAAAAACTAAAATAATCTGCTAGCAAAAGCAGTCAACCTTCATACATTAATGCTTGGTAGAGAACCCTTTCCTGCAGTAACAGTCTTAAGTCTTTAGAAGTGAGTAGGTACCAGCCATGCACATTGTTCTGCAGTGTTTTCCCCCCATTCCTCTCCTCCTCGTAAAATTGATATAGAACATTTAGGTTGATGAGATGGCGGTCTACAGTGCCACAGATTCTCCACAAGATTATGACTTTTGACTGAGTCATAGAATACTCACATTACTGTTTTTGAGCCACTTCACTGTTTTTGCCTGGCAAGTAATCCCTCGCCCGACCTTAGTTTTACTAACATGTTTTCATGCTGTATTGTGAAGAATGTATTTTCATTCATTCTCACTTCAGTTCTAAAATGTTCCCAGATTCTGCAGATGAGAAATATCCCCTCAGTATGATACCACTGCCATATTTCACTGTTCGGATGTTTCTTGAGGCATTGGAAAAGGCTCTATTTGGGTCTCATAAGACCTTACAAACCCTTTCCCACATCTTAAGCAACCTCCATACATGTTTTAATGAGGATGTTCTAAAACAAAAGTTTGTCTCTGCCACCCTCCAATAGAGTCCAGTTGAATGAAGCGCTCTGAAGATTGTGAACACATGCACCCTAATTCCAGCCACTGAATTGTGTAGATTTTCCAGGGTGATGGTAGGACTGTGGTGGCCTCCCACACCATTTAATATCTGCCTTTGATTCTTGGTTTTGGGGACAGCCTTTTCTACAAAGCATGTGGGTGGTGTGGTGCAACCTCCACTTCCTTCTTCTGGATACAATCATGCTCAATTGGACATCAAAACACTTGGATATTTAAATATGTTGAGAAATGATCTTTTGTGGATTAATTACTGTCATGGAAACATTTACAAAGTAGCCTGACTCATTGGCCCATCTCATGTTCATTGGCTACATGTGTACCTGCATGCTACTCCCGTCCATCAAGTTTCATGAAAACCAGGCCAGTCGTCTTTTCGTAATCCTTCTTACAGACAGACAGAAACACAAACCCCACCAAAAACGTAAACTCCTTTGAAACGGTAATGAGCACACCCCTTCTCAAAGATTAAAAATAAGTTTCTTCTTTCACAAATATTCCCCATCTGTTTAATAATTAAGCAATAAGGTTCGAGAGGCAGTACTGTGCGCGGAGGGCCGGCAAACCCTCGAACAAGTACATTATTGACGATACAGTACTGACTCAAGTACTTTATTGCTTTTATAACACGGTTGCCAGTAGGGGTGGGAATCTCTTGGCACCTCACGATTCAATATCGATTCAGAGGTCAACGATTCGATTTTAAATCAATTTTCGATTATCGATTATCGATTTTAAATCGATTTTGTAATTTAAAAAAAAAAAACACATTTTTAACACATCCATTTTATGTTGAAATGCAAGCTGCATCGACTATTGCATTGCTCATAGAAAGTCAAAATTGTGACCATTAAAAGCCTTTTCTCTAATAAAGCAAATAGAGAAGGTAATTCATCTGTTGATTTTCTTTAATTATCAAACACAAAGTAGGAATTACCTTCTCTATTTTTTATTAGAGAAAAAGCTTTTCCTTGTCACAATTTTGACTTTCTATGAACAATCCAATAATCGATGCAGCTTGCATTTCAACATAAAATGGATGTGTAAAAAAACATTAATTAAGTTTTTATTTTATTTTATTTTTTAATTAAAAATCGATTATGAACTTTTCTGAATCGAGAGAGAATCGTTTTAGAGAGAATCGAGGAAAAACGAATAATCGAATAATCGAATAATCGTCAATCACTCTAGCCTAATACTTGCGTGTCTCGCTCGTAGACACCTTTAACACCCCTACACACACACACATAATCACACACCCAGCATGCAACACTACCATTATCACTGATGTTTACAACCCATCGTATGTTCTGTTCTGTTCATTTCTACAATAAAGTTCAAACCAGTGGCGGCGGACCTTAAGGGCGATTCTGGCGACGAACTGCTTTCAGGAAAAGGAGATTTTTTTTCTCTGTCGGCGTACTAATTAAGATAAATTCACAACAAAACAATAAGGACTTCCTACACCAAATGTATCGATTCAACAGGTTTCTACAAAGGGTGGAATCCTACATCCAAGAGTTGGAACGAAAGAAAATCATGGCTAGCACGCTGTGAAGTGGCTAACGCGGTCTGTATTTCTTTATTTGTAGGCTACCACTGTCACTTTTCATAGGTTGTACAGTATGAATGTTCGCTTTTTGCCCTAACACTGAGTTATTTTCTTTGTGAAGACTTATTTAGCTTTTGTAAGCCAATACTTTCGAGATCAGTCAATAAATATAGTTGGTTTTGACTTATATGTTGCCCCCTTCTTTACGTTGTTACTGGACATATTTTATGTGTCCTGTAAAGCTATGTTGCATCATACAACATTTGAGACATGTGGATAATGAAAAAGTGGGATAATTTAATGTGGAGCCAAATCATGTTCGCTTATGAAGTCTCCTGAATGCAACTTTCTTCCATATAGCTACTGTAGCTATGTAGGTAGAGGGGAAATATTTTGATTGTGTGCTGCCATCTACTATACAAAAAGGTATTGCTGTATGAGTTAATCAGCCTACAAAAAAATTGATATTGCTTAATGTAGGTCGCCCTAATCATTATCAAAAAAATTGTGTACTCTTTCTCTGCTGACATTTATTCCTAAAGGCTCTGTAGTTATACATATAGGCCTAACCATCTGATACTAGCCCAGAGTTAATCATATTCATCTAACTATACCTACCTTGGAGTGTTACAATAGCCAGTATCATTTTATTCCATGTGTCCATCCAGGCAAATTTGTGGATCCAAATGTTATTAAAAAACATATATAATGTTATTTCTTTGTAATCATCCAAAATTATGTTAAGTGTATGGGTATTTTGCATACCTTGAGCGGGCAACGCGCCGTATATTAAGTGGGCCGCTCTGACAGACAACTCCCGGGCCACTTTTTTCCCCCAGTCCGCCCCTGCTTTGAGGTGGCCCTTTTTTTTTTGCATTAAAAGGACGGATGAAGAGGGCCCCTGGCTATGTTCGCCTTAGGCCCCCAAATGACTAGGTCCGCCACTGCCTGCACCTCCAGTGGACCCTGCACACAGGCCTCCTGCACCTCCAGTGGACCCTGCACACAGGCCTCCTGCACCTCCAGTGGACCCTGCACACAGGCCTCCTGCACCTCCAGTGGACCCTGCACACAGGCCTCCTGCACCTCCAGTGGACCCTGCACACAGGCCTCCTGCACCTCCAGTGGACCCTGCAAACAGGCCTGCGCAGTCATGACCTGCGACTGAGACCAAGCTTTCTGACACTAGGCAGCACATTTAGCTCCAGAATGCCTTGATAGTCTTGAGATTTCATTGTACCCTGCACAGATTAAAGACTGCCAGATGTAGCAAAGCAGCCCCAGAACATAACCGAGCCTCCTCCATGTTTCACAGTAGGTACAGTGTTCTTTTCTTTGTATACTTCATTTTCGCATCTGTGAACATGGAGCTGATGTGACTTGCCAAAAAGCTCCAGTTTAGTCTCATCTGTCCAAAGGACATTCTCCCAGAAGCCCTGTGGCTTGTCAATATGCATTTAGGCAAATTCCAGTCTCGCTTTTTATGATTTGCTTTCAACAGTGGTGCCTCCTTGGTCAACTTTGGCTCAATCTGCGACGGATGGTGCATTCTGACACTGATGTACCTTGACCTTGGAGTTCACCTCAAATCTCTTTGGAAGTTGTTCTGGGCTCTTTGGTTACCATTGGTATTATCCGTATCTTCAATTTGTCATCAATTTTCCCCTTGCGGCTACTTCCTAGGAGGTTGGCTACAATACCCTGGACCTTAAACTTCTGAATAATATGTGCAACTGTAGTCATAGGAATATCAAGCTGCTTGAAGATTGTCTGATAGCCTTTACCTTTAACATGCTTGTCTATAATGTTCTTTCTAATCTCCTGAGACAACTCTCTCCTTAGCTTTCTGTGGTCCATGTTCAGTGTGGTACACACCATGATACCAAACAGCACAGTGACTACTTTTTACCCTTCAAATAGGCCGACTGACTGATTACAAGTTTGAGACACCTTTAATGCCAATGAGAGGACACACCTTAGTTTACCATGTCCCTATGGTCAAATTATTTTCAAACAATTTTCTTCAATCATTTTTGTCCAGGCCAGTTTCATTAGCTTGTTTTTTTAAATTATTCTGTTGAAGCACAATTCAAAAGCAATGTCTGATTTTCATTAGTTAATTTTCAGTAAATGTTTATTTATTATTACTTTTGTCAGTTTCAAGTTATTCCAGTGACCATGGTGGGTTTTTCTTTTCTTTAACGGAAGGGTACCATCAATTTTGTCCACGTCTGTATATTGTCAATACACTATAACTTTAGACCAATAACAATCAGAAAAATAAATGGAATACATGTATTCAGTAGATCCTTCCAACTATGCCACATTGTTGCAAGACAACGTGGAGGTAGAGATCTAGGACTAGGAAGGGCACACACGACTACGCCACCCTGGGAGTTTCACCCAGGTAAACAGTGAGGATACAGTTTAACTAGCCCACTAAGGGTACACAGGTTTGTCTCTTTGGAGGCGGATACATGGTTTCCATAAATAAAAAATATACGTTATCTCAAATAAATCACCAGAAGAAAAAACAACCCAAGAGTTTTGTGTGTGGTGTCAATGTACACACACGTCCTCTTCCAGGCTGATTATTACCCTCTCCTGTCGCTTTAAAGTTCTTAATTATTGCCATGATAGTGGACATGGGTCTTTTCAACTGTTTAGAGATTTTCTTCATCATTATGATCCGTTTCTGCATTTTGTATTCGCACTTCCATACAAAAATAATCCACTTTAGCATACTTCTCTTTTCTGGCTAAATTCAGATGCTTGTGAAACTCATCATCTGTGGGTTATCTCTTTAGGGTTCGAATACACATAAGCGTTTTTTTTTACAGGGGCAGACGCTTCAGTAACGCCTTGGCAAAGTGCAGCGGCCAAAACAGCCTGGTGTATAGACTTTTCACAGCTAATAATAAATCACTCCGGAATGAAAGCGCATTCAAAATTCTTATAATTCCAAACCAAGACGTTGACAATGGCACTATTTTTTGTTGCGGAGAAACAATGGCGAAATAAACCATTTTTAATCAATAACTTCGTGTTGAAATGTTAATTTGTTGACTGTAGAATTGTTTTATAAAAGCAATATAGCACTCGTGTAGGAGTAGGGTAGGTAAGGGATAATCCCACGTGTGTTGTTGCCTAATGAAACCTCGGTGGCTACGGCCGAACTCCACCCGTGCCTCCCTGCCTTGCGCTGGAAAGTTGAGAATAGTTCAACTTTTAAGGACACCTAAAAAACGCTCCAAAGACGAAACGCGTGGTGGAGAAAAGGCGCACACGCAAAGCGCGCCAAACCATAGGAATCAATGCATTTTCTAGCATCCCGTTTTAAAAAAAAACGCTTATGTGTATTCGAACCCTTATGCTGTTCTTTAAGTTTCTGTTGATGCAGCATTAATGATTGGAACACTTTTCTACTTTTGGCATGTTCTCTGTAGTTCTCATTAGACTTTGGATTTAGTTTTGTCGGAAATTGTTAATATTACATAAAACTACCATCAGACGCCACCTACATCACCACAAGTTGTTTTGGAGGGTTGCCAGAAAAAAGCCTCTGCTGTCAATCAACAACAAACTAAAGCGCCTACAGTTTGCCAAATGCAAGTCAGACTTTCAATGGGACCGAGTTATATGGTCAGATGAGACCAAAATAAAGCTTTTTGGCAACAAACATCAAAGGTGGGTTTGGCGTAGACAGAAAGATAGCCATATAGAAAAGCACCCCATGCCAAATGTGAAGTATGGTGGCGGATCTTTGATGTTGTGGGGCTGTTTTTCTTCCATAGGCCCTGGACATCTTGTTAGGATACATGGTATCATGGACTCCACTCCATCAATTACCAGCAGATATTAAATGAAAACCTAACAGCCCCCTCCAGTAAGCCTTAAAATGGGCCGTGGTTGGACCTTCCAGCAGAACAATGATCCTAGGCACACCTCAAAATCAACACAAAAATGGTTCGCCGACCACAAAATAATGCTTTTGCCATGGCCATCACAGTCCCCTGACCTAAACCCCATAGAAAATCTGTGGGATGAGCTGTAGCCAAGTCTACAAACGTTGACCTCAGATTCTGAAGGATCTGAAGAGATACTGCATGTAGTAATGGTCTCAGATCTCGTGCCACGTGTTCACTAACCTCATCACGCATTATAGGAGAAGACTCAGAGCTATTATCTTGGCAAATGGAGGCTGGACAAAAAATTACATTAAGGGGTGCCAATAATTGTGGCACACATGTTTTGGGGAAAATATTTATTTAATGTCAATGTTTTTTTTTCTTTTAATAATTTTACTTAAATGAAAAGGTAAGATTTTTGTGTATATTTCGGGTGAAAGACTGAGAGGATAAACAGCAAAGACATATTTTTTTATAGCCTGTTTAGCTCATATTCACTAGGGGTGCCAATATTTGTGGAGGGCACTGCAATTCTGGAGGGCACTGTATCTATATAAGCAAAAAACAAAACTACAAACTAATTTCATACTGAAGCACACACACACCCAAGCAAGAGCCTAATGAAAAAGGCAAACAAACATTGACAGGGCAAGTGACCAAACTGAAGTGCCGCTTCATTCAGTAGTACTCTAACAGGACAGTCCCCTTCTGCTGGAGCCAAAGAAAACACACCATAGTACTGATCAAAGATCTCTTGGGCCACATCCACTGGCTGCAAACACGTGGCCATCAACATGCCATGCTGTTGTCCATTATAGAGAGATTCATCAGCTTTGTCATCTGTTATTACCTAAGGAAACTCATCATCAGATATATGCACACACAGTCAATATTTCGGTGCTAAGGTTTTCTCTAAACCCTTAGTACAACATTGATCATGTCCATAATTTCTTCACTTTTCTTATGATCCGTTTCTGCATTTTGTATTCGCACTTCCATACAAAAATAATCCACTTTAGCATACTTCTCTTTTCTGGCTGAATTCAGATCTTTGTGAAACTCATCATCTGTGAGTTATCTCTTTATGCTGTTCTTTAAGTTTCTGTTGAAGCAGCATTAATGATTGGAACACTTTTCTACTTTTGGCATGTTCTCTGTAGCGCTTCATTAGACGTTGGATTTAGTTTTGTCGGAAATTGTTAATATTTCTTGGTTGGCTTTTCTTTATATCTCAAGTGTCAGAAATGTTGCTCACTGTCAAATTGTCAATGACCTAATTGTCTACAAATACCAACATAGTTCTCAGAACCTCCTATTTTCACACGTGTGACAACCTCAAAGTGACATTCATTCAGATTGTTCCAGTACACTGCTTGGCCATTTGATTCCATGTTTGTAGGTGAATACTTCAACCACTTGCTACGCATGTAGGTCAATTTAGGCATGCTAAATATCAGCCGCTGTCTGTAAGAGAGACACAGTCACACCCTTCAATCATAATGAAAGATCAAAGGAGGAGGATTAATAGGCCATGAGAAAGGTCAAGGTGTAATCCCTGAAGGATGGGTTGGTTTAGTGGTGGTTGTGAGAACATATTTTCCGTGATTATGACTTTTTATTTTTTGTGTATCTTGAGGAGTGGTGGTGGCACTGGTGGGTGTGGTGTTGGGTGTGAGATGATGAAGGGGATGTTGTGAATAATGTTTTGGTGAGATGGGGGGATTTACAACTGCTGAAAAAAAGACAGAAAAGAAAGGGGATGGTTGTGAGATGATGAGGGGGATCATGTGAACTTTTAAATTATAAATAAATTGTGAAACCCAATACATCTTCATTTTTGCCTTTTCTCAATTGTTTACAATGATTGTTCTATTTCATTTTATTCCTTGTGCCAAACCAATAAAATTCAAGGTGCTTAATCATCAAAGACTGACGTTTCAAAATGGACATTTTCAGGTTCTTCTCCTTTTAGAGCATGAAAATTTCCATTTTTTAACATCAGTCTTTGATAAAAAAAAATCTTTCATCTAAAACTCATGCCATGCTGCTGTCCATCATAGGGAGATAGGCAGACACAGTCAATAGTCTTTACTTTTCTTATGATCCCTTTCTGCATTTTGTATTTGCACTTACAAAAATGATACCTTTGATCCCCTCAGCATACTTCTCTTTTTCTAGCTAAATTCAGATGCTTGTGATTCACCATTTGTGGTGTATCTCTTTATGCTGTTCTTTGAGATATGTTGATGCAGTTCATCACTGGAATATTGGAACAGGCTTCACAGGGTTAAATCACACAAACACACAAATTATTCTGTCTTTTTATGTTTACTTCACAATACTGTTTTTTTTTTTAATTCTCTCACTTATATTAAACCAAATTTACCCATTCTGAATCGAATGAATTGCAATATTATAGGTGCAGATCTAGGGATTGTTCTCTGGGCAAAGGTAAGAGATTTTAATTTAATTCTAGCAGCTGTAGGGACCCAGTGGTTAACAGTCAGTGATGTGACACGTGTCTTCTTTGGCTGACCATATTTCTGAATCATCAGTAACAGTCTCTCCACCCATGAAGGCAGTCCTGCTAGATCAGCATTGCGCTAGTCTAGAGATGACCGGGAGATGGATGCCACTATGGGTGGGATGGGGTCTGATCCTCCGCAGCAGATTCAGTCACTTTTGCCCGCGTACAGAGGGCGCTAGACCCCAGGTTGACTAGTTTTTAGAGTGAGCTCAGGATGTCCATAAATGTACACGCAAGGTAATTTACCAATAAAAAACAGACCTTGAGACTAGTGGAGGAACGTGTTCCGGAATTTGATGTCTCACACATAAGTTATTAAGTGGTTGCGGGGAGAGGGGAATTCGACATCAATGTAGACTACTATTCGCTAGTTTACGCGGGGACATTAGACACCTTTACGAGCGCAGGAGGTTTTGTCTTTTTCTTTTGTTTCTCAGCTAGTTTTAACAGGGCTAAATTACAAGAATGTTGCAATAGTGTATGAAACGTGTTAAAAATATTGTGATTTGCCTACGCTAAATATCCAGCCTGCAGCTCTAATGCACTCCATCCATGCAAGATTGTCATGGCGGCGCTTACCTCCTACTCGCTTAACATGGCAGTCCAAGCCCCTCCTTATCTAACGTCACTCGATTCGGATTTTTCCTCAGTGGTTGTCAGCAACATCACAGCAGTCCAGGTTGTGGTGGTATTATTGCGATCTCTACGTCTGTAGTATTGCCGAATAAGAGACTCCCATCATAGGCAATTTAATTGCAATGGTTAGAGACGCGATTCAGCAGGCTAGCGTCACGTCGCAGCAGTCTCTTTCCGAAACAGTTATTTAACTTGGCCACTTGATGCCTACATAGTGCACAATAGGGGATCAACTGAACTTTGAGGAGCTTTCACCTGGACCAGATCTGAAGGAAACATCCAACATTTGGGAAATATCAAATCGGGCTACTCACGGTTAAGGTCAAGGATTAAGAAGAAATCGAGTCGTTTTCTGGAAATTGTTGCTAAAACATCGATCAGGAGATCCACTACCCCTTCTCTCATCGACAGAGACCCTCCGTCCTCGGCTACCCTAAATCGTGAGGGGGGTAGATCTACGATACGCTGCAGAAGCCAAGGCAGCTGGATGCATCAGAAGGGATCGGTGGTTGACGGAGGAAATGCATTGTTATTTTAAGTGATATTTTAAAATCGACTATTAGACCTCAACGTCTTTTTTTTGCCTCAGCAGGAAAAAACACTTTAGGCTAGGTGAACTAATTGACCATTCACTGTTGCCTGCATCTGGTTTTAATGAGAAGTGTCTTGCACTTTTAATAAACAGCGTGAATACCTGGTGATAGTTTACGCAGTGCCGTTCATTGAACAACGACTGACTTCTTATTCTCCGTTACTTCAATGAACAAACGGTACAGACATTTCATGTAACATTGGGCTGTATTTAGTGCTGAAGTTACATGCCTAACTGTATAGATCTATAAGAAGTCAACCCTCTCCTGGGAATCATTGTGCTACGGAAAGCCTTGTAGAAACGAATTGGTGCTATGGCGATGTTCGAAAGTTTTTGGAGAATAGGCCTATTCCTGGCCATGGCTGCTCAAGGTAAGGACATCGGTTAAAACATGCATGATTTGTTTTTTTTATAGTATTTAAATCTGTGGTCTCTCTCTCTCTGTCTCGCAGTGTGTGAGTAAGAGCGAGAGACGTGTGTTGGGGGAGGGGGTGCAGGGAAGAAAGCGGGATTGATGCCACTCATATGGAAAATAATGCAGGCAGATGGCGATAGAGATGTTAAAGCGCCTGCAGCCCATAACTTTATTAAAGAAGAAACTTCTTATGGCGGTTTAATGACATCTAAGATGATTGATGTCATTTTAACTGTAATTATTAAAAAAAGACAAAAGTGGGCTTTAAGATTGATTGTTACATTAAACAGCAAAAAAGTTAAGCTCAACACAACTATGATTATCTTGGTTTAATTGCCCTTGTCTTGAGGAACAGCCAACTGGCTTGGTAAAGACTAATGAGCTTGGTCAATCAAAACAGCAGGTCTGGGTCAAGCAGGATAGTGATCCTTGTGATAGTCAATGGTCTTGGCCTGAGAAAGTTAATCTTTATTTATTTACAGTATAATTTTAAGTATCATTAAAAAAAAAACCTCATAGATTTCCCTCTGTCTCAATTTTGTCACCCAAATAGGGTCCCTCATAATAGGGGTGGGAATTGCCAGAGAGGCGATGATGTGATATTTGACTGTCCTGATATTTGGGCCAAGATGCAATATTATTGCGATTCTTTACGTTTTAAAATAATGCCAGTATTGCGATCCGATTCTGTGATATATTGCGATATATTTCTTCCATATGTTATGTTTCATAGGTATACTGTGAGCATGCAGACATCATGGCATGTTAAATTTGCTCTCTCCTTCCTTATTTCTGCTGTGACGCAAGAGACGAGCGAGGTCTTGCGCCACCTTTTGGACCTCAGAAGCAATCTTATCAGAGTAGATATATGTACCAAAACAAAATAAAAATCTAAATATTAATACTTTGATATTTGTATTGCTATAGAATTGTGCCGAAAAATATCACAATACTACACTGTTTAGATTATTTCTTTCACTCATAAATGCTAAATCAATTTTCTATTAACCATGAATAAACAGAAATTAATAACCCCTGGAGTTAGCTTTTAGTATTTCAGTGTTTTAAAGTGGCACACATTTTTGTGTGTGTCATCTCAGCATGTAGTTCAATACTTTGAGCTGTGACTCTCCGAGCCAATCCTCTTCCAGCCGTGTTTTCTTTGATAATCATACGATGATGCATCCATGGACCGGTGCTAACATATAAGCAGGTTACGTAATGTCACAGTGGTCATGAATGAGAGCCTGTGTTGTCAGGGATCTGTCCCCTAAGTGTTGAGCTCCTTTGCAGAGGCACTTATCAATCAATTTATAACATCCAAGGGACTGGGCTATCACAAATCTAAGTCCAGTTATTGTATTTTTCCAAAAGCAATTTGAAAAGAGCCTGATGGTTATGATTCAGTCTGAGCTGAAGAGCCAAACATTGATATTCACAAAATAGAGACGTGTGTTCGCTAACAAAAGTGTACACAATCTGTTAAAAAATGATCTGTTGTCTTGCCTTGTTGCGCTGGTAAAAAACAGTTTTTAATTTATGTTGCTAAAGTAGGCAGCGTGTCGTTAGTTCCAATTTGCAGTAACATGAACTGGATACCAACACTAGCTAACTAGCCAGAGGAAAGGAAGCTTTGAATTTACTATCCTGCCAAACTGTGGTGGTAAGCAGGGGCGGAGCTTCAAAAACTGATTTAATTTTCAACATATTAATTGTTGAAATACATTGTATTAACAAGCTGTGTCATACAACTGATTCTTGGATGGATTTAAAAAAAGGCTAACAGCCTGTATATGATTTCACATTGAAAGTGACCGTGCTATAGGCCTAGATAACTCTGAGACAACATAAACACATTGTGTTTTATTTCTGAAAACTTGTTGACCACCTTATCCAAACAATGTTTGCAGCTCTGTCTTTCGATCAAAAGTGATGCAAGTTGCGAGGCGCTTCCTGCCTTTTAATAGTTGAAGGTAATAAGTTTAAGAAACTTTCTGGCGGGTTTCTACTCACAGGAGCTGTGAGATATATTTTGTAAAGGGCAGCGAGATTTGGGAACTCTCAATCCATGTCATTGGCTGTAAGAAAGGCTAGAACCTGGCCACTGGAAGGCTCATCCTTCTGTACATTATGCGACAGGAAAACATGATGTTGCCAATTATATTGCCGAAACACATCAGTTAGCAAGCTCACTAGCCTTCCTCCCATTTATGTTGCTGTTAGTGTTCGCAAGCAAGTCTGTTGATTCTAGTTTTAGTAAAAAAAACTCATCAGGTTGTCAGTGGGGGAATAATGTCGGGAGCTGATGTTTTCAGACAAAGTCTAACAAGGAGGGCAAGCAAAGCTTCATTAGATAGCCACCATAAGAAAGGCTCCTCTGTCCAAGTTAATTTTGTGTTTAACAGGTTCAGCTGGCAATGGCAGCATACACCTCAAGCAAGTAGTCTGGGTCGTAACATGTCTGCCCCATTAAGTCATGGGATCTATGCACTGAATCATCTAAGTACAACAACAAATGAATGAATTGTGTTTGCTATGTACCCAAATGCAACAACAAGTTGTTTTTTTATAACCCCAAGTGTTAGATAGATCTATGGCCTTTGATGTGCTAAGTGAGTAAATATACCAGAACAGGTCTGTTTTACAGTTGTCTGGAAAACACATCAGTGTCGTCTTCAGTGTTTTCTTTGGCTCAAAAGGTGGTGATCCTGCCATCATGTTCGTCTATGGGCCCAGTGCCATGGCTTGAGGCAAAGTAACAGCCAGATGACACGGACATGCCACATGTACATCCAGTTTCTCAGGCTAAGCAGAGAAAAAGAGTGTTGGTAATTAGTAACATGTATTTCATTCGTAAGACACTCTCATGACGTACTCACGATGAGGGCAAGTGATTATCCAGATATAGGCTCTGCAGGCTAGAGTGTTAAAGCAGATGAGGACTGATTCAGCTCCCCCGGTGAGGCAGCATTTACCCCCTGCAGAGATGGTTGTTGTCATTGCCCCAGAGGAAGAAAATATATGGGCCGACTTGTTAAGATTTGAGTCTGTCATGATGAATTTGGAGGATTAGAGCTCTTGCTCCTTAGCCTTGGGAATCTGGCCCTGGTTGGTTCGTTTACCTGTGTTGTTCAGCATTAGCAGAACTTGTCACCCTTTACAACATCGAAGGGGGGATCAGGCTATGTGCACACATCATTTAAATAATTAAAAACTAAAATATTCTGGGTGTTTAAGTATTCATCCTCTATACATTAATACATAATAGAAAAGCCCTTTGCTCCAGTAATGGTCTTAAGTCTTTTGAAGTGAGTAGGTACCAGCTTAGCAGCACATTGTTCGGCAGTGTTTCCCCCTTATTCTTCTTAATTTACAGTATATAGAACATTTAGGTTAATGGGGTGGTGGTCTTGGACTACTGTGCCACAGATTCATAGTAGGATTTCTAAAAATATTCACTTAACTGTTTATATGCCACTCCATTTTTGCTTAAGCCTTATACCTTGGGTAATAGTTCATCTGGTAGGTACATCCCTCTCCCAAGCCTTAGTGTTACAAATGACAACAACAGGTTTCCTTGCCATATTGTGTAGATTTGTTTTCATTTATTCTCACTTCAATTCTGCAGTTCCTGTAGATGATGTTAACACTGCCCTTTTTCACGATTGGGATGGTGTTCCTTGAGGCCTTGGCAGTGATAGATTTATGCCACATCTAGCGCGTTGTGGATTGGCCAGAAAAGCTCTATTCTGGTCTCAAAAGACCATAAAACCCTATTCCCACATCTTAAGCAACCTCCATACATGCTGTAATGTGGATCTTTGAAAACAATGGTTTTTTGTTGCCACCCACAATAGAGCCCAGTTTTATGGATAGCTGTTAAGGCTGGACTTCTACAACAGCCCCCCCCCCCCCCCCCCATTTTAACCACTGAACCGTGTCAGAATTTTCAGGGTGTCGGCTGGACTGTGGTGGCCTCCCTTACCAGTCTTTTTCTCACTTAAGCATTTGATCCAGGAGATCTCTGCTTTAATCACTCATAAGCAGTACCTAATTAGGATAAGTTAGGGTCAAATTACTCCGATGGACAGGGATTTGAATGCTTATACAAGTTTTACATTTGATGTATTTATTTTCAGTGTTTGCAGACAAATTACCTTTGGAATTATACTTGATCCATTGTGTAATTGAGAAAATAGTCTTGCAATGAGACTTTTAAAATGTCTTCTAACCTCTTTTGAGCTGAGGGGCTGATCAACATATTTTGGGTTGTCAACACCTCGAGGCCCTTTCCCTAGAACATTGCGGAAGCTTGGTGTCTGCTTTGTCATCTCTATTATCTTCTCATTTGTATCTAGTTTTCATGATTCTAACATGGGAGGGGCTATTGTCCTTATTCACTTTAGAACTTTGTTGAATATTATCTCTAAGCTGTATTACTATATGCATCACATTAAGATTCACATTATAAAGACGTTCTGTCTTCAGTTGCCCACATATAGTGTATGTCTTGCCATGTTTACCTCTGAAATGAACAGACCTAGGGCCTGATTTACTAATATTTGCGCATTTTCCGTGGTATTTATCAAGCCAGATCTGCGCTGGGCAAGCTGTGCTTACTCCACCCTTTAAAGACCCTGATTTACTAACATTGATTTGCAAACGCATCTTAATCTGCACCTTTGCCAGGCGCACATTAACGCACAGTGTTTCCCCGCATTTTCCGTGATATTTATCAAGCCAGATACGCGCTGGGCAATCATTATTTAGCGCACCGTTAAAAGACTGGAGAATTTGCCAGCAAGTTACTGCCACCATGGAGATTCGAGGAAGAAAAAACTAAGGTTCAGCGAATAGATATAGCGAGATAGATATATTGGTCCACGTTCGCTCAATCACTGAACCTGATTCAATGGGTTATATTGTTGTTTTGCCCGCCATCACCTACAGCGAGATGTTTAAAAGAACACGATTATAAATAATATGCTATTGGTGGCATTAATGCATAAACTGTCTATTATAACAATATAGATGTGTACATGGCGAGATTAATACGTTCTACAAGGGACATGGGTTCACTACAATATATCCCCACTGAAACAAATACATTTACCAAGTAGCCAAAATCACCGTTGCTCAATCATGGATAGATGGCACTATTCCGGAAGATAAAACTGTCATGGACAGACCACTACCACGTAAGTAATGGTCATGTTGGCATCACATATGACCTGGACATTCATTGAATATGTGTGCTTTCTGTTTCGGTAAACGTGTTCGTGGATTGAAGGTGGGACTGTTTGCATGTGGGTGCGATCAATTTCTCCAATTACGTTCGGAAAGTTTAATTTCATATATATGAATATTGAGTTGAAAAAAATATTTCTGTTCGCTGTCTCTGTCTCTGTCGTCGCCTTGCTGCTGCCATATCAACGTTTTCAGACTCAGTGGAAATGCGCTTCCTGGTTAAGACGTGCTTTTATGAGGCGGAGAATTACCCTGCAAATCAGAGATGTGCGCTCGCCAGGCAGTTTAGTAAATACGACGCAATACATCATTAGGAGCAGTCCTTCCATTAAATAGCGCTACACGCCTACGTTACCACCCACGTTTCGGAACCATCCCACCTGTTTGCAGGTACACACCTTCAAAGCGTTAATATGCGACTCTACTCAAATGCGCCCCCTTAGTAAATACCGTTTTATGTTTACGACCGCTATTTTACGCCAGAAATGGGCGCAATCCTGTTAGTAAATCAGGCCCTTAGACCCTAAGTGGGCATACTGAAAAGGAAAGAAGAGCAAAGCATACTGCACAGAGTTCTCTCTAGAGGTACTCCGAGAAACAGATAATCGTATCTACCCCCAATATCTTCATCTCCTCAGCCTGATAAAGTCAATTTACCACAGACAGATGACCTAGTTGGGTATAAGAAACAGGATTGACCCTGTCAGTGCAAAATACTATTGATGGAATATGGAGAAAACTAAAGCACTCTTCAAAAGGTTTGTTAAATCTAGACAACCTCAGGTTTGACTGCTTATAAGGGGGGATTAAGTCTGGGCCTCTCATGCCATTGCAGTGACCTTGAACATCTGAATGCTCTGTATTATCAGACACACACACACACACACACAATCTCTCGATCTCTGTGTGTTGGGTGTGTCGGTGAAATCATTTTAAGTGAAATGCTCCTTTTTTCACAGTGTCTTTCTCATTTAATGTTCAGAATACATTCATCATTGTGAGCCGACCGTCTTCAGCGCAGCTGATAATTGGGGTTTCCATTTTCTTTCACAAGGAGTTACATTTCATTTCAGTAGATTGTGACATTATCTGTCGGAGCAGACTCCATCATCTACTGTATTTACCTTATTGTTTAACACTCAGGTAGGAAAATCGCTCTCATCACTCTGAGATATAACAAGATAAGAGGAAAGATGCTCTGCAGTTTGGAATTGATCCTGTAGCCTTCCCACTGGGATTGGTGCCAAAGTAACTGATGTAGTCTAGTATTGATTCTACAGTCTTCTATTCCCTCGCTTAAAGCCTTTTCATTTAGAGAAAGACCTGAGTCAGCCACATGGCTGGCTAAACTTGCCCACCTGTATTCCCCACTCTTCTCATACACATCTCACCTCAGCCCCTCCCGTTTGGGCCTGGGGGATTAATGGAGAGAGACAAAGAAAAAGGATCAAGGAAGGATAGAAAGAGAAAGATCACATTGGTGTATTCCCTCCATTGCTTTGAAAAAAGGCAAGAATCTGAAAATTAGATTTCCCTAGCTAGGCTTGGTAGCTAAAACTAGTTAAGGCTAAAACAAATTAAAGATGTATTTTACTCAAAAACAACTCACCCATAAAAAATGAAGGATTGTGTCTCAGCTCGACAAATTATCTGTTGTTATGTAAATAGATCATACACAAGCTAGCAGATTACTTAGAATTATAATGTAAAGCAGGTATAGTCATGCAAATGAATGATAAACAAGCCAGGTATAGTAGTATAAATAGATAATACACATTTACATAGTATTCTCTGATTTTGGAGAATAAATTAGCTTGAATGAAAACCTGTAACCAGGTGCACTCATTCAAAAAAGCTGAACAAATCTATCACATTTTTACATGGACATGGATCTTATCAAGATAAAACTGCATTATGCAATCTTTTAAGCTTATTTGGTAGTTATTTAAATACAATGACAAAATTCAGTACTTCAGCCCATCTGGTGGTGATTGCTAAATGTTGCTGTAAAATGGGGAGTCAAGATAGAAGCCTTTGACCTTTTAGTCTTTTAATGACACCAAAATACAGCCGAAGTGAAGATTGGTGTCCTACCTCCCTAGGGTTTTGTAAAACCCTAACTTTCTCTCACACACCGTGGTACTCTCTTGTATCCAGCTAACATGTTCTCACATATTCACTACAGCTCCTGTGCAATCATCATCATCAAACTGTAAAACCTTCTCTGTCATAAACTCACATACTCGCTATCAAACTGTCATTCATAGACTACAGTACAATGTATGTGTACAGTACTATAAATCACTCTAACAGATAGATTATTGTGTGTGAGAGTGATGGTGTGTGGAAGATCTGTGAGTATGTGTCAGGTCTTAGTAGTGTGTGTGAGAGTGTAATTGTGTGCTTGTATTTGTGGGCATGTTTCATTCAAATATCTTTTTTATGTTTGACGATGTGCCAGTTAGGTTCCCAGAGTTACCTGAGCTTGAGGACAAAGAGAGCATTTGTTTCCATAGCTTTTGCCTTTTGCAGTGAAATAATCTTGCAGAAACCATGGTATTTTTAGGAAGAAGGAAAAAGGAAATACTTGTACCTGAGCTGCTGCAGCTATGTAAAGAAGTTCACTGTAAAATCACATGAAATATTGCACATCCATGGAGGACAGATTTGCAAGGGATGTGGAGATGAAGCTGTCCAAACCATTCTTAAACCTGTCCAAAAGGAGCTATGTTACAGCCTGATTTACATGTTTGTTCTGTGGGGGTGGCGTGTGTGTGTGTGTGTGTGTGTGTGTGTGTGTGTGTGTGTGTGTGTGTGTGTGTGTGTGTACACATGTGTGTACGTGTGTGTGTGAGTCACAGGGGGAAGGGAAGGAGAGGCCATGGTCCAGGAGCGACTGTAGTTCACGACAACATTGAATTTCTGGCAGCAGCGCTGTTTCAGAGCACCAAGGGACCGCTAGCTGGAAGAGAAATTGCACTGCTCTAAGTGAATTCCGTTTTTCCAGCTTGCTGGTTAGATTTTGCAGTAGTTGTTTGGGAGGTACCTAGAATAAAATATGATGAAAACTGGCTCACTGCATGTCAAACAGCCTACCTCTGAGACTCTTCCCAGATTCCCCAAAAAAAGCTAGCTAAGGGCAGCATTATTTAGAAAACCAAACCTACAACACCTCTTGAAATCAGGGAGGAACTGTATATGTTTTTATGATGCATGTCAAGGTAGAAAACAACTCTTGAGATGGAGGTCGGCTCAAGGAAGATCCGCAAGGACTGAGCCAGTGTTCAATTCAACCCACACCAACAAAACTTGCATTTTAATATTGCAAGCTGTGTATAAAACCAACTGCCAAACATGATGCATTGTATAATGCACTGCATTGATATTAACATTTTGCAGGAACATCTAGCATAGTACCATGGCATTAGAAACTCTGCACGGGTTCTGAAATCATCTTAAATCATCAGTATGCAGCTGCTGGCTTCCCCTACATGCGTTATCCTCACTATATGTTTATTAATGAGACTGCAGGGGGAAAATGCAATCACAGCGAGAGAAGCATTCTTGTAGAAATAATCTTGATCAGAGGACATGAGGATGTGTGTGTGTGTGTGTGTGTGTGTGTGTCGGTGTGTGTGTGTGTGTGTGTACATGTGTGTGTACATGTGTGTGTGTGTTTGATGAAATAGGTTGAAAGGGTTAATCCTGCTGTGGGTTTATTTGCCAATGTTATTTTGATCAGATGTCTTCGCCATGTATTCTTGTAATAGAATTAGTGTTTTTTGTTTTGTAATGTTGCATTTTTGCATGAAGAGGCTTTGATCTCGCTCAGCACCATCCTTTCTCTTTCCACTCCAACACACAACACTGGCTTATAAGGAAGAGAGTGGAGGACGTTTGTTTTTGCACGATGATTAACCGCTTGGAGGCAAGGGTGCATTGGAGCGTGACTGCATGCGCTCGTGTCAGTTGGTCTGTGCAGGCGCATGCACAGGCGCATTAGTGTCTCTGCAGCACTGCAGAGGTAGGCACACGTTCCCAGCCCCTCTCCCCCTGATCCTGACCCACTTTTTCCCCCCAGAGCTCCACTCTGCCTCTTTAATTGCAGATCAGCACACTGACGCCATCTGCTCAACCAGGGCCAGTCGCCATGGAGACGGCGGGAGGCTTTTCAGCTTTATGGCAGTTCTGACCAACAAGGGTTTAAGGGTCAAGGGGGCAGAGCTCAGACCACAGGCAGAGAGGGGCACTACAGCTGTGCCAGGGGGTGCCCCCTCTCCGTGGGTTCTGATGGGCTCTCCTGCCCCCATACCTCTCCTAAACTGCAGCTCTGTGGTTAGTCAGAGCCACAGACCTACCCACACAGAGCACGCCCCCTACACTCCTGTGACAGATTGTATCAGCAGGTCCACCCATTAGCAACAGTTTAAATGGTGGTTCCATCCTGTTCACCCTCATTTTGTGATTGGGTGAATTTGTGTGGAAAAAATGAAGTGATCATATGTGTAGGAGAGAAGCCAGATTTTCCCTGTTGGACTGGCACCCGGTCATGGCTGTTGTGAGGAAGTCTTTCACTAATGCTTGAGGTGTATCTTGAGGGGTGTGTTTGTTGTCACTGGTATTGACGTGTGTCCTAACCCATCATGCTTATGGAGGGGGGGTGGGTAGGGGACGCCAGACATCACTGTTGAGCCTCCTGGTGGAAGTGTGGTGGGCTTAATTCAATGAAACACTGACATGCTGAATGACAACCCCAATGGAATGCGCATGTTTTTTTGCTGTTGATTTTATTAAAAGACAAATATGAAATAAACATACAGTACTAAATCTTAAAATGAACACCATATGTCATTAGAGATTAAGGAAACACACTAAACTGAAATACTGGCTTCTCCTATACGACAAAAATATGCAACTTTCACTCTTTTTATTTAATCGATTTATGAACGTGAATAGTGTATATGTTGAACGAATACTCATGCCCATCCCTAGCTACTAGCTAGTTATCTATCTTATCGAATAGATTCCCCATCTAGAAGAGTTCATTCAAATTAGCATGAAGACACTCCGCATTATACACTCTCTCCTCTTTGTCGTTCTTCCTCTGGCTCTAACTCTCAGATGCCTACTCTATGTTGTGGACCAGGACCATACCTGTCAAGTCTGGTTTTATCCCTGAGACTCAGAGATTTTCAACATTTCTCATTGAATTTAAATTTTCCACCCCAACAGCATTGAATAATAATAACAGGTCCATTAGACTGCTCTGCAGTGCGGGTGAGAGACTGACATGTTTGCACTGTGTGGCTCACTAAGTCTGTGTAGGCTACTAGTCAAACTTCTTTTCTCAAGGCAAACCAAACCTATTTACGAAATGCCTTGCAAATGTAACCAGATGCTTGCATGTGTTTTCTTTCATGTGTGTATGTGTGGGCAGTGGGGATAGCTCATGGATTTTCACGACTTTCAATAACTGGTCTCATGGATTTCAGTAATGTTGGCTTAACAGGTATGCAGGGCCAGCACGCTTTCTTCTCTCTGTTGGTCTTCCTCTAGATCCTCTGCCTCTTGTACCACTAGAACCTGCACTCTCTTCTCCCCCTCCTCCTCTCTAGCTCATCCTCTTCGCCCTCTGCCTCGTGTATCAGCGGCGCCTGACCAGCCCTCACTGGCTTCACTTGACACTGGTGAGGGCACTTCATAACTGAGATCTGCATGAGGCTGAAACAAGAATAGTAGGCTACTCTTCTGAAATAGATGTGAAATTATTCATATGTTACCTGTAAGATTGAGCAATATGTTTTATCATTATTGGGGCCTGGAATAAAGTAACTCTAACTCCAGTGTATAGCCTATCTTTGGAGTAGTGGGTTTGTTTTTGGGATAACAGGCTTAGCTTTGGCTAACGTACAGTACATAGCCAGCCATGCATATAGCTAACACTGACAGAGTAAAAAAAAAAATCCATATGAGCTTGTTTATAATTTGCAAACAATTTAGACACTGCAAACGTATACATAATCTGATCTACTTATAGTGTAGGAATCCTCGTCGCGTGCCATTGGCAAAGATTAATATTGAGCTCGTACCCTTAACCTGGTAACCTACATGAGCTTCTAGTCTGTGGAGGAGTGGGAGGGGGGAGACAATGCTCCCAATATTTTGAATTTGTAATGCAGTATTGATTTTAAATGCTTGGTGTCCCGTCTACATATTGCCCCTATAAGCATTATTAGTTGTCGGTATGTTGCACCCTGTTGTGCTATAATACATAGGCTAGGTTGTTGGGTATGAGTACGAGACGTCTGGCTACTGTGGGAAGTCCCTAACCAAAAGCGCAAAGAATTTAACATATTATCCTGTGTATATTGAGCGCAGGACTGTAAGCATTACTTGATGAGATGTTACGGTGCTTCATCCTCTTAAAGCTGAGAGTAGAAGTAAGCTGTTGATGAGCGAATGCTTATAGTATCACTTGTGTTTTCCCACAATGCCTGTCAGTTCCTTCTCATGTTGTGTACCATCTGAATTAGCGAGGTGGCACAGTCCCAGACATGCCCTGTGTCACTCACCTAAGGCAGCAGGAACCCTGACCCCCTATCTTTGCTAATGCGGACTAATACCTGGTTGTGATAGTTGTTTACTTTGTTTATTATTTACTTCTGGGGGATAAACGCTCATATCTCAGGGCAGACTAAATGGTGGAAGGTGGGAGACTGATCATAAGGAGAACAGAAATCAGAGCAGCTCAGGATAAACAGCTCAGAATAATGATCACAAGACAGCCTCAGGACTCCCTTCATTTACCATACAATACCAATTTGATGTTATGCTGAATCACATGCTAAATCTGATGTTGAATATGTTACTTAAGATTCATTTGCAATTTTACAAACAAACAAACAAATAAACACAAACAAAGAAATAGTCCAACACAACTTTTTTCCATCACTCTAGTGATTTGGCAATACTTTTCACAAACTGAATATGGGACATGTTATGTTGTATTACATTTGTATCCACACACAATGACACAAGGCCAGATATGAAGTATGTGTGGTTGCTCCTGAAGAAGTCAGATAGACACAACAGTCTGCCAACCAAAACAGGCAGCAACTCTCTCACAGATACTGAGAGAGGCCTCATTACATCTGTGTGCAGACATGGATGTTTGCGTGGATGTTTTGTTTGCATTTGGATGGACATATATTTTTGCACTGTGGTACATAAACTGTATGTAACAGGCTTGGGGCATTCCATTTTGGAAACACGAGAACCAAAGTCAAGGCCTCACATTAAGCTACAAGTTAGGGAACATTCTCATGTGTTGCGATAGAAAAATATATTTGCTGAATTCTTGAAACACTTAATACCACAGAGTCCTCTGTATAGGAGCCAAAACCACATTTAGTTTCCAGCGGCCATCTACATTTACAATAGACTGATTCACAGAATGTTGTAATCATAGTGATATAATCAGTACATTTATGATATCAGTGCTTTCTGTCGTACAGATAAGCAGTCTGATAAACATACTTGATTCTAAATGAAAGATATTTTTAAGTATTGGGACATTAACATGATCTGATTTTAACATTGCTTTAATTTTTAATAATCTAGAACCAGATTCAGGTTTTATTAATCACTAGTACCGCAAAATAAATGTGTACCCTATGTAGGCGTGAGCATCCAGGCTCAACAAAAAAGGCAGTCCAAACGAAGGTTGCCGTTTATTTATCCAAAACATGCGGCTGGATTAAGAGCTGACAGGTGTGGTGAGTTATCTCCCTTGTCTGGTCATTATTGACTCATCTTCCCAGTCCTATGGTCATCTCACCAGGGCCCTAAAGCCTTTCTAGCATGTCCCTGGGAGGAGATGTCACCAATGACCTTACCCAGGGGAATTCTCCACCACTTCACTCTAGTGGGACACTGAGGTTAGCTTGGGGTACCACAGAAGACATAAATCGTGTTGCTCCTGTTGTCAACATAAGTCAGACCAGTAGTTATGTAGTAGTATTTATTTGCTGCCCGCTGGTGAATTTAGTAATCATGCCTGCAGTGGTTATTTAATTCAACTACCTGACATGAAGTGGCACTCTATCCGTTTAACTTATAGGCATCTTTGCATTATGTGTACACTGGCTATATATCAACCAAGCAAAGCGGCATGAATGTTTTATGCTCCTACCAGAGCTGCCGTTTGAGAATTCAAGGTTAGATATCTCAGTGTCCAAGGACAATGCAGATTGGTCATATGAGGTGGTCATATTAAATATCAAGTGGAAATGTGCTCCATTTCCAAGGCCTCTGAATGTTTCTGCAGGGCTCCACCATATTATATAACGCTTCCCCACTACATTCACAGATGTAACCAGTTAGCATGGCTAAGCAGCGTTCCCTTAAAGTGACAGTCAAGAATCATTTCCAAGTGAGCGTGCCATCTCTGTTATCGTTATTGTGGTAGCAGAAAGAGGCTGGACTTCCCCTGTTGCATACATGCCCTATAGATGTTTTTGAATCACTCTAGGGCTAGAGCGCACAGGTCTTGAGCTGCGAGGTTGCTATGCTATGCTATGCTATGCTATGCTACAGTGTTTGTGAGGTGTTCCTGCTCAGCGGGCTCTTAGTGCTTGGCCCCTAGAGTGCTGGAGGAGGGATGTGGTCCTCCGCTCTGAAGGAGGTCACGTGTTGACCTCATTGTTCGCACGAGTAACTGCACTCGGCAGAGCGTGGCTCGCCTCGAAAACCTCTATTTCTCCCCCCTCTGCATAAGAACATCAAGCTTATCAGAGCATTTACCTCTTACTAACTGATTTCCTTGGCACACAGAATTCTGATTTTCTTTTTTTGACTTGCTTTTATTACTTGTATCTGTGGAGCGGAAGTGAGGGAAGCAAAAATTAATAGGATCCCTTTTTTTACAAGAGTATGAAGAGAATAAGAGTGATGTAAAAAAAAAAAAAAAAAAAAAAAAGATCCCCCAGAAGAAGCTGTCAGAGTGGATTACTACACTGCTTACCACCGCCCTGCAGCATTCCATTGGCGCAGTCTAGCATTTTTTTAATGTATGAGGTAAAGAGAGTACGAATAAAAAGAGGGAGTGAGCACGTGGAAATCAGCAATGGCTAAAACACACTTCCCTCTTGTAAACAGAATCTGACTAAGAGGCTGTGAGAGACTGTCTGCACATTTTAGTGGGCAGACATAAATGATTCTGTTGAGTCGGCCCGACGTCTACCCACACAGTCAGGGGTATTCAGTATCCACTCTCACCGGCACTCCCCTCACCAACAGGTCCCCCTCATCACCCTGTTTCTTCACCATAGAGGAACCCATTTCCCTCCATGAGCCACTCTTATTTACTGTGACTGCTCTTCCTCGCTAAATAGAAGTCAAGACCTTGCAACCTCCTCAAGTGTTGCCACTGGGATTCAAGCCTACAATTATTTTCCATATAAAATAAGATTCTGTATAAAAGTTTATTGTGTGTCGCTGTCTGCACAGGGGAGCTAAATGTTCCCTGTTTTTCTCTTTTGATGTGATGACATGCGACATGATGTGTCTACCAAGGTCAGAGTTACTCTTGCGGTACTCGTCGTCGACCCCCCCATCTGATTCAAACGTTCTGCAGATGTGGTGGAAAACTCATTCCATGGGTTGTTATTGTAAACGTTAGGACATTTTTGTTAAATCACATGGATCATTTGGATACCTGCTATCCGCCGAAGAGAGATAGCAGTATAAACAAAGGTCTTTCCTATATGCCATCATTATTTATGGTTCGGTTAATGTGTTGCTCCACATAAGCTGTTGATCTGAAATCCAGGCCAGTGTCCAGATTTATGGTGCTGATAAAAACAGTGACTTTTGGATCCAGATCCCCTGGTTAATAATGTGTACTGTTCTTTGTGCATAGTAGCTGATAAGACCATCTTGCCTCCCTTGAGTTAGCCTTTGGATCTTGTCTTGCACTTTCTTTATGGTTTAATTTGGTTTAATAATGGTTTAACTGCACATGCAGTATTTCACCAGTATCTATCCCAGTAGCCAATTCTTTAACCTTGGCCAAACCATCAACTGCTATTTCTTTACAGGGCTGGCCACAAATCTGGTTAGAACTCAATGGCAAAGACATGGAAATACCTGACCTGGCATTGGCCAGCATGATGCCATTAACCTGTGTTCATTCTGAAAACACAGAATACGGCCCAGAGGAAGCGTTTCGCCCATTGCAAGGGAATGTGAACCTTCTTGCAGGATACAGTAGCAGATGGCTATAATATTAGGTGGGTGTACAGTGCACCTTGGAAATACTCAACTTTACCATGCAGATTTTGCAGATATGGGCAACAACACCACAAAGATTCAGTGGTCTTATTGCAGTAGTGCAGGGATGCTTTTGTTCATGCATATTTTTAAATGACTGTGAATAGCAACATGACCTTGGGGTCTTCTCTGTGTGACAATCCTGCAAGCAGAGGATGGCGTGATGGCATTACTGCCGTCTCCTAAGGGGGTGGATGTCATTTTCTATTGTCCCTACCTATGACTTCCATCGCACGACTGTGGGTATAGCATGAATGGAGGTAGCTGGCCAAAACCCAATAAAGGATTTCGCCTGTGGCTTTGGATCTATTACTGGATTGATCGTAGATTACATAGAGATTGCTTTAATAAGTAAAAATAAAAAGGATTAATTAAATAATCAATATTGTGTAATCTCATACTATACAATATTATTTCATGGCTTGGGTTTTCTATAGAGATTTGGTTAAAATGGAAGAATAAAATCCACTAAAGCTTGTCTACCCTATTTTACAAGCTTACACAATCTCTGTGTTCTTATATCTTTTCCCATCCTGGGTGTGGTAAGCCGTGTAGGGGATCTCAGTCCAGCCCTGGAGAAGAATGCACAGCGACAGAGCTGGCCAGATACTGAGTTATAGTGACACGCAGGGCTGGGTATCATCACAGTGGTGGCTCCTCTTCCGTTGGAGTGGAAGATGCAGAATGAATAGAGGAAACCATGACACTACATCATAACTGTTAATATTTGACTCCTCCGTTGCGATCCTATGTGCAGATACAGTGTTTGTAGCATTGCAATGAGTTTAGCAACCGTGAGTCAAATGTGCGTTACCATTTTATAAGTTGCTATTCCGCCATTTTGTTCTTGCCCTAAAGATACACCAAATATTTGTTATTCACCATGGTATCATTTTATTTTATAAACCTTTATTGTTTCACCAGCCATATGTAAAATGCAACATTCTAAGAACCTTAGGGATCAATGATATAATTGCAGTTACATCTGTTGAATGCATTTGTAGTTTGGCGTACTTTTGGGTGTCTGAGGATGATGCCATTTACTGCCCTTATGTGCTTCACAACATCTTCATTTAGTCTTAAAAGCAATATTGTGCATCCACAACCACCTTATAAGGCTACTGAGGGAGTTCAGGTTTTATTATTCATATGAAGGGCAGTAATACCTCAGCATCCTCTTTTGGAAGCTAGTAGTGTAATGTGTGACACAGAACCTAATTTCTAGTCTATAGCATTGTGTGTTATGTAGGTTAAATAGGAAAACTGTGCTATCCCATGAAAGTCTAGAGATAGCCAATACAGGTTATTTCCCTGCACCACAGAGTGGAAAACTGCATTTGAAAGAAGCAATTTGTATGTACTGTGTAATATACATGTAGACATTTACATGGATCCATTACATGGGTATCATTTCCCCTGTTCAATATTTTTGACATGCATGTATCTTTCAAGCATGTATCTTTCCGTCTGATGTTTCAGCATGCATCATGTGACCTGTGTCGTGTAATAGCACCTTCACTGGCTGGGGCTTACTCAAATTTCACTCTTCCACAGTTAGGAATAGACCCTACGGGCAGGGGACTTTTATAACACTTTACTCATCAGAGCACTGCTTCTGACCTGAATGATCACACTTGCTTCTTACTTCTTTTCATCTGCCTTGGTCATCATTTTCTCTCCCTATCCCTCTCCCTCTCTCTCACACACACACACACACACTCTCTCTCTCTCTCTCTCTCTCACACACACACACACACACACACACACACACACACACACATACACAAGCACACATACATGCACTCATCCATGAGCACATCCAGAGTTCATTGCAGATTCCATGTGTGAGAGAGCGGGGGATGGTTGATGGAGAGGGAAAAATATATATATCTATTTGTCAGAAAATAACAGCCATTTTGAACGGACAGTGCGAAATGGGGGTGCCTGTACTGGGCCAGCAGTAATGGAGTAGGTTGGTGTGAGATGGGGTTCAGATGCAGAGTGAAACTTGAGGCACCTGACGTTCGCCTCTTCCTTTGTGTGCATACTCTCTCTGAGGGTGCTAAGGCAGCCAAGCGCAGATCCTGGCCATTCAAGTCGGCATGTTTGCCGGCAGGGAGTGGCAGATGAAAATAATTGGCTTAGCCGTCCCCATCTACCACCTGGTCTCAACCGCATTCTCAACGGTAAATAGACTCACCAAGGTAAAGGCGACGCAGGTCAAGCACTGTCCCTCCCATCCCCCCTATCCACCATCAGATGCCGGGTAAGTTGGCAAGTGGATCTTGGGGCATTTAATCAACAGAGGGACGCATTAGTCTCCATCCTGATTGGATGTAAAGGAGGCTGAGAATTCAGGCCCATGTAATTAGTGTAAGAATGTTAGACAGCCATGGCCGACTAAATGGATGAGAAAGAGGAAGCGCTACACAATATAGAGCAGAGGAAGGGGGGTGGACAACAAAGAGTTTGTGGCAGTGTGCACTTGATTTGGTGGGAAGAACTTGGGCAGGCAGGGAGGGGCGTGCTTGTTGTGGGAAAGTGTCTGTTTGGAGGGTGAGTAATATTACTGAGGTACTGTAGATGTATAGGCGCATGGGTGGTTCTGTGGTGAAAACAATAGTGAATGGACAGTTCACTGCTCGTGGAACTGTAATTAGCACAAAAAGTACAAAAGATGCTGTTCACTCTCTCACATAGTTTGGGGGATTTAAACTGGGTTTGATGGTAATGTAAAAAAGGGATTACAATGCTGGCAGCCACGGTCAGTTTCCCATCTTCCCAGTAATAGGGTCCGCTTACTTTCAAAATGTTCCAAAGTTTGACCCCTGTGCTGAAATGGTCTCTAGTACTGTTTCTGTAAGCAAATAACATGTCCTTGCTTTTTGCATTGAGAGCTTATATCCTGGTTGTCACAGACAGGTTTTACTGGAGATGTCGCTTGGAGATGTGGCACACAATAGCTTAAAAACAACGACAACATAAATAATTATGGTGTTAAACAATACACTAGTATAATACATATACCAGTGAGTCTGTGCAAAGGTTTTGTTTGTATGTTCTCAATACAAATGAAGCCCTGAAGTAGACAAATCACTGTGTTTAAATAGTATATCAGATCCTCATGTGCTTTCCCATTGGCTGCAGTCTGCTGCAGTATTTCCCCAAGTGTACTTCCTTTTCTTCGGCTGCTTTCTCACCTCCTCCACTGTCGTTCGTCACGTGAGATAGTGTCACCACACCTTAACAGCCGTTAAACCTGCCTGCCTTCACTGGCTCTTATGGGAAACCACACAGGTACTTGTCCAGAGTTAACCATACTGTAGTGCCATACCGCATTGCATCTTACTGCACTGCATTGGTCAATAGAAAATTGATCATAGACTTCCCTTCCCTCATGGCCCTAATGTTTTTTTTCTGTTGTGGGAGATTTAAAGCACATAATCACCTTGAAGATTTATCAGGCCATTTTTCTGTCACATACCTCCACCAGAGCCTTGGAGATGCTCCAGGGTACACACTCAAGGAAAGGACAAGTTGGTTCTTGCATCTCTTTCACCTGAGAAACCTTTTGGCCTCTCTTTAAGACTCATGTCCAAAACATGCATTTTTTCAGCGTGACAAAAGAATGGTTGTGTGCACACTGCCCCTTAATCATACAGCTTTTCTTCACTCTGATTAATTAAGTCTTCATGTTTAATGTGGATTAAAGATTGTGGAGTCATTTTCCAATAATTTCAGTACCTCCGACATTTGAGATGCCTTTTAGTGTGCAAACTAACAGGACAAGGGTGTATCGCCTTCCTTCCCGTCAGTAAAACAAATCCATGTAGTGAAAAGAAGGAACAGATTACAGAGAATTCTAAAGCACAACAGACAGTGACTTGCACATGCCCTAACTTGCCATGGTGTGATTTGAGCAGGCAGAACGACGTGAGTGAATGTATATTTCATGTGTCACTGAGACCTCACCTCCCCTTTCTGTCACTAAGGTACTTCCTTCCTGACAAGCAATAGAGGTAGACAGACAAGGGCTCAGTTAGCCACCATTTTGAAATGGTTAAGACAGTATGGCCACAAGTAGAAAACAGGGTAAAAAAAACGGAAAGTGTTGTCCATAGAGACTGTCCATGTGTTTTACCTTGTTGCACCATGGCTAGAGGCAAAACGTACAATGTTGTGCCAATGTGTTACTCCAACATGGTGGATCCTTTTATGTGTTTTCTACAGACAACTAAGCATGACAACTCTTCTTATCTCTTCTGAATTTTGCTTTGATTGAGTGGTGGGAGTCGGGTGGAATGAGCCGGAACAGATTTCCCCATCCAATACACGTAGAGGCAAGTGGTTGTGCCCCATTGCCTTGAGGTAACTGGCAGTCAGTATGCTTGCCTGTGGGTCTTAACATGAATATGAGAGGTAGTGATAATCATTGCTGTATCTTTCCCACTGTTTTCCAGCTAACTAGCTGTGTAATACTCAAAAGTAGACCATTTGCCATTATATATTTTCAAAAGGACAATAAAAGAACTTCCCATGAAATTTAGACTTCTGTCTGGAGTTGAGAGGTTTATTGATGATTTATGACCTTTTAAATAAGAAATGAGTTCCATCCTTTCCCCCACTGTCCATTGCCCCTTAAAGGAGTCCTCTTGTATCTTAGCAACCAGGCAGGCTTTAGCTGACATAACTAGTCCTCTGACTCACTGGCAGGATGGGGAACAATCTTCATTCTACCGTCCGATTAAACTGTGTTCACATATTGGTTAAAACAATCACAAAACACAATCAGTTACACACTGAAGCTCCCATTTTGATGTATCAGGCATATTCGGACATCTTTCAATCATAGTGAAATCATTCTATGCTTTGACTTTAACGTAATGCAAATGAACTGCGTTTCCATTTGGCTTTTCCTTGAGGATATTTTTTCTGCTTCTTTGCCTCAGTAATGCACTTCTAAGCCATGCACTGATGCTCATATGAAAATTTGATGTACTATGGTTCATTCTCCCCCATCACAACATTTGGCTTAACAAGCGTAGCATTTCCCCCTTCCCCCCACTGACATGCACTGCAGCTGCTCTCTCTCTCTCTGACACACCACATACTTTCTCTCTCTGTCAGATGCTCTCCCTTACCCTTTCTCTCCTCCTCCGCTCCAAGCCGGTCTATTCCCTTCCGTTTTTGTGTGTGTGTGTGTTTCAGGTTGTGGGTACACATGTGGGGGTTTTATGTCACGCTAGGCATCCATACAGAATCTGCATGCTGAGAGGAGACTACACACACACAGCACAACAACCATGTGTTTGCCACACATAATCATTATCAACCACTAGATTTGATGGACTGTATCTGTGCCACATGTATGTTTCCAATGCGATGCATTTGCACAAATTGATGTGTATTGTGGGACAGTGGTTACATTTAATGAAGGAACCTGAAAATCCGTACTACCAAAATTAACACTGTATAAAAGTGTTAATGAGAACATAGGCAGCATGCACTAGGTTAACCTGTTGGCATATCTTTTTTTCTGTTAAATTCCTGTTTTTGGCCATTGCTCCTTCAGAAATGCATGGAGGGATATACAGTAACTTCAGACACTGGAACAGTTCACGCCTCTCACACTGCTTTCAGGGTGACTTGGCTCTGAAGGTCAACAAGGGAGTGATGTGAGAGAGTCTGTCAAAAACCTTTTAACATAGAGAGTCCAGAACCCCCTGGCCTTTATTAATGCAGACGCTGGCTGTCCAGCTCTATCGACTTATTGCATGATGGCAGACCTGGGAGAGTAGGTGGAACAAAAGTGTAGTCATTTCAGAAGCCTTTGGATCTTTTCCTGAAACATGCTAATGTAATGAATTGCAGAAGTTAAAATGAATAAAGCATTAGTAAGAGGACTTACTAATATTGCATGATGTTTGAATGATTAAGTCAATGATGAACGGTTAGGTTTAATTCATGGGAACAAATGCACTGAATATCTTAGGAGCCACTGATGTAAAGCCACAATTATATGCCCTGAAGTATCACAGCCCCTCTTGTCTGGAATACATTGGTAAACTGCAGCATCCCAGCCCCTCTTGTCTTGAATACATGGGTAAACTGCAGCACAAGCTACCTGAAAGCCCTTCTTGGCAGCTGAACTGTGGTGAAATAGGAGTTGAGTGAGGTGGGCTAAATCGGGTGGAGAAAAGCGGTTGTGTCTAGTCCTGCTTGTTTCTGCAAGAGAGTGACGGTGCATTAGCCAATCCTGTAACCCTGCCCAGAAAGGAGACTGCCCTTCACTGGATTAATCATCGGCCAAAGAACTGTGTGCCCTGGATCCACTCACAACATGGTGGATAAAGAGCTTGAAATAAAATATTATGTGCTGTTTAGAATCTGCGAGAAAAGATTCAGAAAACGGAAAGAAGAAAATACATATCCTTGTCATCTGGCATTCTTTTAAGTAGGTCACTACAAGTTTCAATTCATAACAGCTGAGTGGTTTGGGTGCATTGATGGGAAAAACTCATAAATATTAATATTCTTTCCATTTTGGTCGGTGTTGCTTCACAAACAAGAGCAGCACATTTCCAACCATATTGTAAATAACACTGATGAAAAAGAAAAGTAATAGCCTCTAGTAATAGGCAAAAAAATAAAGGATGTTCAAAACAAAACCTTTACTATTTTTAAGGGTAAATTCATGAAGTGCCTCTTTGGGGTGACATGCATGGCTAAGAACTAATCTAGATGTTGTAGCTGTTGGCAATGTGTTCATGCTAATAGCTATATTACTATACAACTTACTGCAGGCATTACTCCCTGCCAATGCTAAATGCAGTGGTTTGGTGAAAAGATCCAAAGCATCCCACAGCAATCAATTTGTATAGGTTCCATAATGGATAAGCTATGCAATACAGCCAATCAATGGAATACAACCATTATCACACATCACATGGCCCTAGAAACAGAAGCTTGTGATGTGGCTTTCAAACTATTACTTACCATTTGACTTGACTGACGTTTACCTGGCTGTTAAAACCCCTGCTAAAGCACTAAATGCTAATGATGTTATTTGAACAATAGAAAAAAAGAGGAAGAAAGTCTAATTCATAATTTTTTCATATTAGCATACTACTACTCTTGGGTAACAGAAAATAACCGAACCAGTTCTTGATTCTTAGTAGCCCGGTGATGAGTGATGTCAGTGTGTCTCTGCAATGAATGAATGGCCACTGTTTGAACAAATAACAGTTCAGGTTTCATTGGAGTTTAAGTTTACACAGAAAAATTATTGTCAGCAATGCCTCGACTGAGTATTGTTTTGGAGACAATCCCTTCTCAAGAGAATATGATCTGTTACTTGAAATAAGGGAACAGAACAGGCTTCAAGCCAAATATGAGAAAAGGATCTTCACCCTTCTATTCATCTCTAAGGTCACAGGATGCTGACTCAGCCCTGAGAAGAGATATTGAAAACCAAACACATTCCAAAAATATCTAAATGATTGGAAACCAGTCTAGAAAATAGATGGACTGACCCTCAGCTTCTCGTGTTTCACCGGCTTGCCTTTCATCAGGGATGGAGATAATGTTTCTGTTTCTGTGAATGTCTCAGTTTTAGCCTTTAAGAGGGTGTTAGTAAAGAATACTATGTGGTGATGATGCCACTCATTAAAAAAAATTCCAGGCAGAAAAACAGAGTAGATGCAGAGAGAAAGACAATAACGTATGGGATTCAGCCCACTGAAACATTCTGGCTTCTGAAGAAACCTTCTCCATGTGTCCCTTTAGCATACCCAAATATGAATTGTATAAATGTGCTTAACCTAAAAACACAAACAAACAAACATATGAAAGAGTGCCTTTTTAAAAAACATAATATAGGTTATCCAAAAACAGTCAAAACATTCAAATAGTGTTCACAGACAGCTGTGATGGTTGTTGTCACAGACCTGTCTACATAGGTGTGTAATGAATCCACCTGTCCTATATTACTGCGGATTCAGTAGGGTTGACCCACGGCATGGGGGCAGGTGTCTGTGTAAAAGCTGACCCTCTTTAGTGACCTTTAAGCCTTTAATCAGCTTGGCTAGTGAGCTTGTCAATCCTGTCAAACAAGGAACGAGAGGTAGCAGGAGAAGAGATGGGGAGCCCACAGTAACCAACTCTTAATATTTAAAACAGCATCACATTCTATTTTTCAGTGGGTTTACTGGCCTTGTTAAGTGTATAGTCAAATTAATCGGGTGACAGTAAAGATGTTCTGACATGTTCACGACTTACTGCTTTGCTTGGATTCGAAAGGATGTCTACTGCTGATACAAATCGCATGTTTGTCTTTCATAGGGAGTGTCTATGAAAATACACAGCAGATCCACCAGCTGAAGTGATTTATAGCATAAGGCAATAACGCAGTTTAATTCCAGCAGAACAGGTATTCCATGTTTGTATAAAAAACACTATTTTAAGAGGCATGGGAATATTTAATATTATTTGTTATTTATTCACATTCTGCATTTGTACAAGGGAATTTATCAAAATGTGGTTCATTATTAGGCTTTGATAAGTAGGATTTTGTTGATTCCTCATCATTGCCAGCCCCTACAGTGAAATGATTCATGTTTGTCGTGTTGATCACTCGTGGCTTCCTTCAGGCAGAAAACCTTTAGTGTTTTCATATGTCTGTTCTGCTTTCGAGTTGACTTTGACAGTGGGTCCAGTATAGAATTCATTCACAGCTGGTTTTGATTTGTCAGCTAACATGGTTGGACTCTCAATTCCAGTTCAGTATATTCTACCCATTCTATTCTATTCATTCTATTTTACATTATATTCTACGCATTCTATTCTATTTGTTCTATTTTCCAGTATCTTCTACCCATTCTATTCGATTCCCTCTATTTTCCAGGCTCGGTCTTTCCCCCCTCTTTGTGGCTCTGCGGTTCTCTGCTTCAGTCTCCGAGCCAGATGCTCGTCTGTTAATTGAAAGTAGGACTGCATACCAGGCCGCTCATCTAATGCTGAGCCTCCCGAAACAGTTAGCACTCCTAGTCATGCACAAACTAAAAACGGAAATGCGACGAGCAAAGAAAACATATGTGCGAGTATGGCTACTTGTTTTTTGGAGTGGGGATGTGTTTCTATAGTGCTCGGGGGGAGATGTAGTCCTGAGTCCCAGCTGGAGAGCGCACGTAGCCAAGGGTGAATGTGCAGCAGGCATGTGTGGTAAGCATTCCATGGATTATTAGTGGAGCACACAGCTTCACCCATATCCCATTCTTAAGGCAACATCCAAGCCCTTTTTAAAGTTTTGTCTAGAAATATAGGACTGCTTTCTCCACTTTTATGGAACTCAGAGATCTGAAAGCATAGGAAATACAATGATTCACAGATTATTAATATAATAGGAATTGTTTGACTATTGCCGAGAAGCTAGATGATTTGCATTTTTTTCTCTTCTTGCTAAATAATGTGGCATATATATTTAAATTGGTTAATTTTTTAATTAATTTGGTTGAAACTATTGGTGATTCATATCTAAGGGTATATTTACAATCCAAATTGTTGTCCTAATATTCAGATGTAGTGTTACAGTAGAGGTTTCCTTCACTGACCTTGATTTTTACTTATTACCATTGAAGCAGTCTAGCCACCATTACCTGCCAGGTCTTTATGCTTACTCAAGATTGGAAAGCACCTGTGTTGGTTCCCAGACCTAGATGGCCATTTGCCATCATAATTAGAGCATGGCAGTGAAATTAAGTTTTGCAGTTTTCTGAGAACCGTTTGCTTTTGCCTAAGTCAACTGGTGTTTCAATTTCTAACTCTGTCATGTTCATTGATCTGATAGGTACAAAGCCAGAGGGGCTACCTACATGCTGTTGCTATAGTATGCTGATCACATTAGCGTAGTAACTCCTAATCTCTGTTTCAGTATATTGGCCCCAGTTAGCAATGCTCTTTTATAAGGGCTTGTCATGTTTTCTCCAAAGTAATTTGAAATGTATAAGCACTCAACAGGACTTTTGTCCACGTCAACTTTTGAGACCGCAGAGTTTAACTTGGTGGAATCTGAGGATTTCAACAGTACCTCAAATAAAATATTCCTCTTTAGGTTTATAGCTATCCCCTTGTAATATGTCATATTTATGTCCATGCTGAATAATGAGTTACTGTAGAATAATAGGAAGAGTTTAGGAATGCATCAGGCGTTCTGGCAAAAAAAGAATACTGATATAATAATTATAACATAATAATACTGATATAATAATTACTGGTATGTACCTTTGTCCAGAGATCTGAACAAATCTAATCAATACATTCATAAAATGTGATAATGTAGGATTAGGTAATTTTAATACCACTGGATTTCAACTGAACACTTAGCCCTTAAGTACAGTCATTTTTGTGTATCTGAATATTTTGGATACTAACTTCTCCAAGCTTGTCTTTAACTCTTAAATAAATAGCGAAGGGAAAAGATTGTCCTGCATGGGTGTCCACAGATTTGACATCAGCATATTTTTTGACCAGATTTGAGATGCATTTCATGGTGCATTGACTGAAACAATATCTCTAAGGTGCAGGCCCAACAGCCTTCAGTCATGCCTCACAGATTTACCATATATCAAAATAACACTGCATATATCAAAATAAATGTGTCTCGCATGTAGTGAAGACTTTTCCAAATCCCTATACACACAGCTCCTGTGTACTGATTTTTTTCACAGTGTGGGGATTTCTCCAGGTGTTGATACTATGGGTATAGAAAAATACAATCGTATTATTTTGAATCTAGTAGCGAGATATAAGTATGCTTTATTATTTGAAGGTAAAAATGTGCAGGCAAATAATGAAGCACTTTGTTGATATAGTCTTTTTGGATATTCGTTTGTGAGTATCCCAAAAAAATCCTTTACATTTTACCTATTCATAGACTGCGGCCTCTTAAAAGTCTTGCTGGATGTCATTACATATTTAGACAGTGTCTGTGGTGGGCTGCTTTTTAGCTTAATATCCTGAGTGCTGTAATCTGCTTGCCAGTGCTGTGACCCAGGGCCTGTCACTTGGCTGCACCTGCCATCGCCCCCACTGTTGAGAGGTACTGTGTGTTGATGGTTTCCACAGGGACACACACACAAACAGGACGAGGAAAAAAAAGAAAAGAGTTCCTTGAAGTTTCTTTTTACCTTCCAAAATTCTGTTGCTTTAAATGGAATGTGAAAAGGTACAGAGTGATACCAGCACTCCTCCAAATGCATCCAGAAAGATAGAGATTCAAGATAAATATTTATGAGGCTAGATGATGGTCAGTGACAACATTCAACAGTATTCACAAAACATGGTTTATGGACATCCCTTAATTGTAGAATGAAGTAAGTGGTGTAGAATGTGGCAATTAGTGTCTGCCTCTGAAAATCCATCCCTTAAGAGGCCTCCCAGCGCCATTTTTATACATTGACCAAATGTCTAACAGCTGTGGCAGGTTTAAACCCTGAGAAAAAGGTGTTAATAATATATTTGTCTTTCTCACCAACCTCTGCTACATTGAGGTTAAATCTTAGACTGGGAAGATTTAATGGTTACGCTAACATTGACGTTTTTTGATCTGATCTTCTAAAAGTGTACATTCATCAGAGTTTTATATCAATACCATTGTTGATTTAGGATGGTTACGATCTAGGTAGGCCCTGTCTTCACATATACTCACACACACACTAACACTGCAACAGCTTGGGTGAATGAGAACGTAAATAATTAAGATGCAGAGTGCATTGGAACCTCCCTCCCACTCTCCTCTTGTCATGCATATATGTACATCTTTAATTGATGAAGTTACAGATCATGCTAGGGAACTACTCACCCCCCTTTCACTTAAGAGTGACAGTTTCACGTGACAAACCAGGAGCAGCTCAGGTTTTTGGATTCCCCTTGTTAACTCTCCACCTTCATAGATAGGTCACTGCTTATCTAGTTTCAGGGGTGATGTCATGAGTTAATAGTGACTTCCCAGTGTTTGTTTTTCCCCCAAGCATAACCGAAACTATGGCGTCCTTGTTTATAGAGTGGCTGCCAGTGGGTGGGAGTGGAGAAACCAGCTTTTTGTTTGCATGCATCGTTGACCTGAAGCGATCTGTAGGCATGCTTTTTTCCCCAGCTCTCTTTTCAACATAATATTTTTTTATTCTCAAGGTCATGCACTGGACCGTAGAAACACACTTTTCAAGACCAGAGAACAGCAATACATTCACACAATGTTGGTTTTGAAATTACTTTGGTGACAGGAAAAAAAAATGCTGTTCAATGGTGAAGGTTTTTTGACAGATGTATACTGCACTTTACTCACATTTGTACATTGCGGATAAACACCTGCTTTGGCATTTAGTAATAGACATAGAAAATGTATACTTACCAGTTGTAGAATCACACACATATAGAGCAGAGTATACACAGTAAATATACACATATATGTACTGTATATACTCTGCTCTATATGTGTGTGTAAATAAATATATATATATATGTATATATATATATAATGTTAGCATTAAGCAGCAGCCCAGTAGTAAAGGCAGCAAAGTGGACTCTCAGGGGTGGTGCATGGGTTTGTGGCTCCAGCCCTCAGTTGTGTGGTCTGCATGAATACAGTTCACTTGGGATTGGATGGGAATGGATTCATTCACATTAGGTGATGGATGGCAGCATATCGTGCTGTTCCCTTGCCCCTTGGGTTTTAGTGAAGAACACATATTCTTAATGGGGAGGGGATGTCAACTCTTACAGGATTATCAATTTTCATGCTACTCCCTGTCAACTGGAAAGACATTTCTTTTAGTAAACAGAACATCGGCAACAGGCCTTGCCATGTTTTGTTAAAGTAAATAGGCCTTCATGGTACAGATATAAACATGGACGTGTGCTTAATAAAACGAAGACAATAGAACAAATGTAACTAAGAAGCCAGTTGAAAGAAGAGGTGAAGAAGAAATTACAACAGGCCTACAATAAATCAATAAGTCAATATCTGAATTTTCCTTCCTCTTTTTGTCTGACCTCAATTAGTGTAATAAAACCAATATGTCGTTAAATAGATTAACATCAAATTACATGCTTAAGCTGCATATTAAGCGTCTTGAGGCGAAGAGTTGTGTTGGTCTGGACTTTAACCCGAAAAAGGAGAAGTTAGAAGTCAAAAATGTTGGCTACAAACCATCTGTTCCTGTGAACTGCCACTGAATGCAAATATTTACCCAAGGAAGACCGAGAAGGTTGAATGGGATTTCAATCTTTGTTGACGTATAAAGAACTCTGTATAAAGAGTGCTGTTATGCCTTGGGCCCTTCATGTTATTTAGACACACAAAATCACCTTTTTGTCCCCTACCTATTGCACCTATCAATGCACACTGAATCAGCCCAAATCAAGCCTTTTGCGGGGCATCTGGGATGGATGCAAGCATCTGCTTATATTGGCCTTAGTAGATAGTATTGCTTTGGATAACCTACCAAACTCGTTTGGAGGACCATGCACATTATGAAATAATTTGGAAACACCGGTACCAAAGGGGTAAATGATCCAGAGTTCAAGTCAGTCAAACTAAATATGCCACGTTTAAAAGCATCCTTATCTATTCAACTGTGGGATGTATTTCAGTCTATTCGTCCATTTCAGCATAACCGTCTATCTCAGAGGACAAGTTGTCTTTCCTCTACCTTTGATAGCGGATTCTTGTCTTTCATTCCTGCTGTGAGAACTGCCCCAAACAGGACGGCATCCTGTATTTCTTTCGACTGTGGTGCATCATTAATGCCATTACAGTAAGCAGCTTCACCTGAACAACTTCTGTGACTATTGTATAATTTCAAACATGAATTACATTCAGAATATTTACTCTGTAATGTGGCCAAGTGGATCTCTGTTCTGTAAATACATTAAATGGGCATTTCTAGTATAGTCCCACATGGCTAAATAAGTCCTGGCATTCTCATCAGGGCTGAGGAGGGCTCCATAAAGATGCAGAAGGGAGAATGGGACTTAAAAGGGGTGTTCCGTCTCTGTGTCCTGAATAAGAAAGTGGAACAACACAAGCTGCCTTTTTATATGCTTGTAAATGGAGCCGAAGAGGATCATGGGATGTTTAACATCCGTGATGCAGTATGGAACTAGTCTGGGTGTCCTGATGTCAATCCATTTTAAGCCGCCATTTAATTATCGAAGTGGAATCTCTGATAGAAGGGAGCTAATGGACCATACATGAATTCTCCAAAACAGTATCCTCCTAATAGGTCGCCATGGCCCTGGTCTAATACAATTAATTTGCTTTTGTCCACCTAAGTAATGTGGCATATTGTTCAGCTTTTCCTAAACCCTGGCTATTTATGGAGTCAGACGTTTCAAAAAATACAGCTGTTAGACCTAAGCCTCAAGAAGGAAAGTGTGTAGTGAAAAATAACATGTGTAATAGTCATTGCAAAGAGATGGAAACTGCTTTTGTGATGGAGAAGTTATTTGTTGTCGCTGCGTGTCACCCCACTTAATGAGAAAACTGTTGCTTCATTACTGCCTCTTCGGGAACACTGTCGGTGGCATGCCAACCTCACACTGGACTTATTGTGATGGCTGGAAAGCCTGTTACAAGAACAAAACGCCATTTTCATGACAAGGCGAGGCAATCTGAAAGTTCCAACATCTTAAATGTCAGTCGGGAAGGTTTGGCGTGTCATCTTATGTACCCACGCGAAGATGTGGAGATTTAAAGCTAATTGATTGTGCAAGGCGAAGTTTGCTGTTACCATGAAGCTTGTGTCTTTGCACATTATACCCCTGGCAGCTTTGTCTCTGCCCAAAGTCTTGACACCGGATCAAACACGTTCAGTTTGATGATTCTCCCAGCAAGTCCTGTAACTGTGCAGCTGCTACAGGGAAAGTTAGGGATAATCATGCCAGTGCCTGGAATTATATCGATTTCTCACAGTTATTGAATTGGAAGTCTTCCTTACAGAACTAAATAGAACATTTTTCTGAAGGGTTGCATGTAGGCTATATAATAAGACTGGTGTCTCGAGGTCTTAAGTACTGCGTGACAGAAAATAAGACACAGACGTTCTGTGGTATTTTATTGTGTTGTATTTACTCAATTTGGATCACGAGTCGCAATTTAATGCTTAGTTTCCCGACTCACTCCTCTGGCTTGACAGACAGTGGAAAAGCCCACCGGATGTGGTGGCTGGAGAAATGGTGAGAAGGCACAAAGAGAGAGGGAGCAGAGTCACCAACCGTCAACCAGCAGCCAGTCTGCCACAGGAGCGCTGCCAACAGACCTGAACCTTCTCAGTCCTTCACGGGGAACATTTGAGAGGTTTAAGATTGTAAAACACACATATTCCAATATACCCCTCGCTCTATGATACTAGTGTGTGCTCAGCACGTTGAGGTTTTACAATAGGGCCCATTATTTACAACTAGGAGCAGCTTAAGCTCGCAGATATGTGTGTGTGTGTGTGTGTGCGCGCGCAGTGATGTCGAGGATATTCCAGGTTTTTCTGAGCCAGCCTGTAATCTCTTTACCCATGATTTCGGTCATTTCCCACATTTTATTTTTTAGACTTAAGGGTCTTAAATTACTCTGTAATCACCCCACATCCATCCCCAATCCTATTTTCACTGGACACTACGCATGCCGCTGTGTTTAATACTGCCGTGGACACATTCCTACTCCCATCTCATGTTGTCCCATTGTTCAAACGTGGCCATGCCCTCCGTAATCTGTTGCCCCTTCATAAGTGATGTTTTGTATGTTATAAATTGAATTTTTTTTGGTTCACCAGGGCAATGCAGTATACAGCCTTTTCTATTAGAACAGACAGACAGTGTACAGACATTCTCATACACTGAGGCACACAGGGACACAGGTGTCATCCTAAAGGGATGGCCAGCAGTTTTGGTGTCTGCCAGGCACTATAAGCCAATCCATCTGTTATCAGAAAATGCGAGCCTTGAGCGCTGACTTCAGGGCTAGGCTTGACAGGGCAAAAAAGAGATGAAATGTATGCTCCAGAGTTTCACATATAGCTTTCTTCTTTCCTAAATCCTTACTGTATGCTTGTAAACTAAAAAAAGAGAATGTTGGATTTGAAAGGCAACCTTCTATCTTGCATTGTGAAGTGGCTAAATCCAAAGTAATGGAAACATTGTACTTGTTCTTACTTGCATACAAGCCCACAACATTGTTTGGATGATTCAGGCCAGTACTTTCTGTTCTCCCTCTAACACACGTACACACACTCACACCTTCAGGTACCAACTTGTTCATGATTTTGTGTGAACGATGTGGTAGGCTTGGCCTACGTGAAACCATACTGTACCGTCATCTCACGCCAGAGCTACAGCCCTTGTAGATCCCACTACAGATTATGTGTTCACTGCTGTGGATATATACACACGAATGCTAACACAAAAACACACAGTGGAGCTATCATCAAATTCACTAATTGCTTTGTAGACCAAAATGACTGCTTTTCTGTGTTTATATTTAATTTCACTTATTTTTTGACCTCCATGAGAAGGGAATTTCCATCCCTGTGATTTCCTGAGTTAAGGCATCTCTGTGGAAAGGTGCTCAGCTGTAGATAAGTGAGGTGTGCAGGTAGGGACATGTCAGAACAAAGAAAGATGGCGCAGCTCATATGCAGCTTGCCTTCTGCTACATTAAGAAAGGGGGTGAGAGTGGGAGGAAGTGATGAATCTTGGCTGTGGCCTCACCTTTCTGTTACTGTCAACAAACCGGTGGAGAACAAGGAAGCGTAGAGTTCATCGAGTGGGGGAGGCTGACTCCTTAATGTGAAAAACAGTAGAAATAAATGCACGGTTCAGACAAGGAGATGAATAAGTTAGAAATAAAACATCTTTGTTTAAAAAGTCCTGGAATTTCCCCAAATGCCTGACAGTCTTTATTAGCGCAGTTAAAACTCACAAGGCCCCAACCATATTTACACGTACGGAGAAAGATTTCAAGTTCTTGGACTGATTTGGATTTGTTGAGTGTGCCTATTCTCTGAACTTGTTCTCTTCTCAGTAACTTATCTCTCTCTCTCTCTCTCTCTCTCTCTCTCTCTCTCTCTCTCTCTCTCTCTCTCTCTCTCTCTCCTTTTTCTCTCTTCCAGGGGTTCTGGGTCAGAGTGTCCAGATGGACTCCATCAAGTCCGGCTTCGTGGGCTCCCAGGTGGAGCTGCGCTGCCAGTTCATGAACAGCAGACCCCCAGTGAAGATCTCTCAGGTCACCTGGCAGAAGTTCCTGAATGGCACCAAACAGAATGTGGCCATAGCCAACCCTGCGCTGGGTGTGTCTGTGCTGCCGCCTTTCAAAGACCGCGTCAGCTTCAAGCACCCGGCGGTCCGCCAGCGCACGCCCTTGCTGGAGGACACCACCATCGTGTTCAACAACCTCCGGCTCTCCGATGAAGCGGCTTACATCTGCGAGTACACCACTTTCCCTGCAGGCAACCGGGAGAACATGGTCAACCTAACTGTCTTCGGTAAAGACTCTCACATCACACTATAACCACATATAGACCCATGGATCTACAAACCACGTCGTTTTTGTGAAGCATTTCATGTCTAAAAGCAAAGTATGAAAAGGAAGGAAGGATTTATGTAATAGACATGTTGAAACTTGCAAGGACATTATTCATATATGTCATTTGTATGTTGTCTTCTACTTACTTACCAAATTAATTAAACTACCCAGTCCTGTTTTTTTGAGAACACAGTGTAATGACACAAAAAGCCACCATTTTTATTATAGACAAGGTTCATCTGACTGAATCCCTAATTAGTAATTAAGGAGTGGCATTTTTTTTATTTTTAATTAAGCCAGCAAGAGGCCCTTGACTTAAGTAGACCTTTCTGCCAATACCTCCTGTTTGATTGAGCCAGCTGTCTATGGTTACACCTCCCCAGAGAGCTGAGGATTGACTTCAGATAAACACACATACCCTTCGCTGATTACACACAGACATACATGCAATATATAACCCTAGCGTTCCATCACACACCCTTGTCATTAGACACATGCCAAAACATCTCAGAGAAAAAATTGCTGCTTGCCTCATTCGTGCTGTAACTGTCATGCACACCTGATCTGTCAGCACTACTGAAGCTGCAGGCACAAAACACTGTTTTTCTTCATAGGGAACGGATTCGTTGAGGGATTTATGTCCCGAAATGCCTATAAAAGTTAGCAAGTGTGTGAAAATAACGAAAATGAAAAGTAATGAAACCTCATCTGTTTTGTGGCTTGATTATTCAGCGCGGCCTTTGACCCGTATGACCCTCACCACGCCAACCATCATCGCGCGGTCACAGAAGCGAAAGATGACCGTGGCCACCTGCGTGTCAGCCAATGGGAAACCTCCAAGTGTCATCAAGTGGGAGACCAAGCTGAAGGGCGAGTTCAACCTGCAGGAGACGCGCAACCCCAACGGCACAGTCACGGTGCGCAGCAGCTACATTGTGACGCCCAGCCGCGAGACCCACCGGCAGAAACTCACCTGCATAGTCACCTACCGCAACGAGAGAATCACTGACAGCGTCATTCTCAATGTGCAATGTAAGGGCCCCTTATTTACACCATACTGGAGTTTTCTTATCTAGATCAACTCTCTCAGGAGGACATGCTTTAACTTGATTTGGTTTTTATGTATTTGTTGTCATGCTAATTGCTCAGTTATGATGTTCAAAATGTTGTCAGTGAAGGCTGTTTTGATGTATGTGCTGATGCGTGTGTTATCTGTACAGTGATATGTATATTAATTAATTATTATTATTATAAAAAAAAAATGTGTGCAGTGTGTAGGGTTAAGCCATCTTAAATGTATTGCATCTTACAAGGACCATTTTTTAGCGCTACGTACACAGATTCATTATGTTGCCCCTTCATGTTAACCTGTGTAACAAGCAAAGATAACCATCTTGCATTGCCTATCATGTATCTGGTTGAAAAATGAACACGTGTCTAGCATTACAGTTTGGTGGGAAAAGGATATTTCAATGAGCAGAGAACTCCACCGGCCTTGCATAACTGTCGTGATGTCTTTTCTGTGTCCAGATGAGCCTGATGTCAAGATCGACGGCTTCGATGAGAACTGGTATTTGAATCGTCAGGATGTCCAGCTCACCTGCAACGCAGACGCCAACCCAGCCGTGACCATCTATCAGTGGAAACTGTAAGGGCCGGTCCTTAAGCACATATTTCTAATTATTTAGACTAATAAGCTCTTGTAAAGTCATAAGAGGCATAGGAGTAGCTGCGTTATACGAGGAGTATTATGAGAGTGGACATAGTCCTGTGGGCAGGGTAAAGGGATCTTTGTCTTCATAAGCCAGGTGTTAAAGTTGAGTTTGCTTTTACCACACCCTACACCTGCTACTGTAAGGTCACTTTTTAACCATTCAACTGCCCTTTCATTCAATCTTTTTTCATGAATTTAAACTGAAGTTACCCACTCTTTCTTACTGTGTTCCAGTACATCTTAAACACAGCATGTCAGTCCTTAAATTGTTATGTGGTCTCACTTAGAAATGCTTCTTCAGAAACACCACTCACACATCTAACTTTAAGTAAACCCACACTATCAGTCATGGCATTGTGGGCAAGGCTTTAAAAGGAAAATAATGAGGGACATGCCAATATCCTGTGAGACACCAGCAGACATATCTCTCTCTTTGTCTTTGACGTGCTTTGCCATGATGTTGCTCTATTGAGTACAGAAAGGCCTGTTTTTCCTGTAATGCTTTGTGTTCATTGGCAAAGTCCTGGCGGAGCAGCGGCTAGTAATTTGAGTCAATGTGGATTAAGAGTATCGTGGATGGGTGACATCATTGCTTTGCCTGGCAAATGAGCAGCAGAGCCATCTGGGCCTTGCCCAATCTGAAATGGCCGTGTGTGAAACAAAAATGTGATCACTGCTGAAGTCGTCTCTCACAGAGCCAACAACTGTTTGCTCTCCCCAACCTCTTTGTTAAACAGAGAACTATGTCATTAGCATTTCTGTGTGTGTGTGTGTGTGTGTGTGTGTGTGTGTGTGTGTTTGCATACATTTGTAGCACGCGTGTTGTGTTTATATGTGTACCAATTGTGTAAATGAAAACACTAGGTTTTTAACTAAGAACTGTCTCACAAACAAGGTGGAGGATGGAATACACTGAAGCTGAGCGCTAAATGTAGCCTAGCAGTGTGACTTGAAATTGCTCTGTGCTGGGGCGGGAGGGATGTGTCAGTGCACTTGAGGGAGGCAGGCTGGACCAAAGTGCCTGTTTGTCCTTGATGTGATGGTTCCAAGGCCTAGTTTATCTTTGAATGAGTCTGAGTGCGTTAGAGAGAACTCTGCCTCCCAACGATATGCTGACATTTGGTTTTTGGAACAACGTAGCCCTTATGATGGCTACTAAGCAGAGAGGAATGTTCCATTTCAACAACAGAGGGAAAGCAGAACAGAGAGATAGGAAGAGGGGGAGAGAAAATGAGAGGACAAAGCTTGGGGATAGAAGGGAGGGAGGGGAACAGATATAGGGAGGAGCTGAGCGAGGGAGGAAGGGAGGCAAGACAGTGATCAGGAGGGACGAGTGCACAACTCTGACAGATCGGAGAGGACGGCCATTGCAGCAGTGGAAACAAGACGCTAAATGTGTTGTGAAGGCTCCCCAGGGCTTCCACAACGAGGTCAGCACCAGGCTGGCAGAAAGCACTGTGCACACACACACACACACACACGCGTGTGCACACTCACTCATACACCAATGCTCGCATACACACATGTAGCGGTGACTCATGTATAATTCTCACACATCATAGGAAGGATGCAGAGACCCCTCCACACATTCCAAAAATACAATCGCCACAGACTCTTGTGTCTCGAACACATCCCCACATGTAGAAGCAGATACTGATACACACACCAATCCGTTCTGTAGAACATCGCCCACAAAACCTGTTCCTTTTATCTCGCTATTCAGATGCAACAAAAACAGGCCTATGATAGTAATGATTATTTCATTTGCGTAGCTGTACTACATCATGTCTGCATGAAAGTTGCCTGTGGCTTCTTGTTATTGGAAGAAGCTTCTGTGGTATGCCATGGTAAATATTTGGTTTCACAAATGAGGTTCCCAGCTGGCGCGCCTGGATCTGCCTGGGATCGTAAAGGTAGAGAGGTAATTGATTATGCCAAGACAACATGCCAGGGGAGGGGGTCAGGCTCCAGATCTAATCAGGAGCATATGTGAAATGCTTTGCACATTTCTTCTTCTTCTCTTCTCTGATGTCATTTGTGAACAGCCACTGATTTTCTCATGCGCTTTTTCTCACACACTTCCAAAAATGGTACAGTCCAGAAATCAAGCTGAGGAAGTTAGCACTAAGGCAGCATGCCCAAAATAAAAGAAAAAAATATCAAGCTAGAGATTGTCTGTTTTTCTACTGGGACATCTTGAGAGAAATTAGATTTATATAGAATAAAGTGAATTCGTTTCAGATACAGACAAGAATGTAAGCACAAAGGAGATGTTTTTATATTCAGATGGAAGTTGGCATCAAAGTAGATTTAGTAAAAATGGCAATAAATGGTAATGGGATTTTACGGATTCCTAACCTCGGCCTATTTTAATTCGATAAACTCTCATAAATGACAAATGCAATGAGGTACACAGCATTGTTCCTCTTTTTAGTTGGCTATCTTTATGTGTAATTAAATTACGCTAAGTACACAAGTCCCCTCCTCCATCTCTCTCTCTCTCTTACATCCCCCCCCCCATCCCTTCCCTTTTCCACTTGTCTCTCTTGACCACCCATTTTGTTTTCTCCTTCAGAAGAGTGCTGTATCCTCAGGCATCAGCTGTGTGCCTGCCTGGACATGCATCCATAGCTATGGTGTTTTTACCAGAATGCTGTTTTTCCTTTTAAACTAGAAAGGAGGGGAGGGCTCTGGGACACTGGTGTTTTGTTTTCATTAGATACTTTAAAGCCTTTTCCTCTTGTGATGGTTGTACCTGTCATTATCTTACCCTGTCTCATTTTTCTTTTCATAGGTTGAACGGGTCCTTGCCCAACAATGTTGAGATAAAGAACAACACCCTGTTCTTCAAAGGCCCCGTGACGTATGACCTAGCTGGCAGTTATGTCTGTGATGCCACAAACACCATCGGCACCCGCTCGGGACGGGTAGACGTCAACGTGACAGGTAGGCGGCTTGGCTTAAGCACCCGTTTGCTCGATGCTGGGGGAATGAATCATTGGCTCTGCACAGTGGCATTGGCAAGCCTTGGAAATGTGAGCGAAATAAACAAACTACTTTGCACCCACAAAATTAACCTCACGTCAAGTATTTTGAGGTTTAACTCAATTATTCCTACTCTCTCTTATTTATCATTTATATAACAACCCAACCTCTTTTAAAGGCATACTTTCCCAACCTCTCCCCGCTCTGTCTCTCCTAAATCTTTATTGCACAGACACTTCCACACCCTTTCTCATGTTAGTACTTGCTCAGGTTCTTCTTTCATATTGTTTACCAGTACTCTTGCTCACGCTGAGTGGCGCAAACACACACCTTATTGATCACATACAACCACACCGGCCCTTGGCCTGCCAGCCAACACACAACACACAACACACAGCAAACAACACACAACACACAACACAAAACACACAACACACAACACACTACATCATAACACAACACACAACATTTAATACAATTAAAAAGAACGCCTCCCCCTCTCTGAAGTCTTGCTTCTGATGCGTGTAGAAGCGAGTAAGGATATCTCACTACTGATCAGGGTTTTTGGTACACGCTCACATTTCTTTGAGCTGGCTTTGCCAGGAGCAGGGCGAATGTTGAAAAACAAAAAAGTACAGAACAAAACTGTCTTCCCTTGCCCCTCTGGTGTATTTATTTGGCACCAGCATTGAAGAATGGATCTGTCTTCATTTTATCTGCAAGGATGTAGCCATGAAACCTCAATATTTCCTTCATGCGCAACAGAACCAAGAAGATAAATGCCTGTGCTGGAGGGGCTGGGAAGAGACAGTTTTACTCTGACTTTAACTATTTGGAGATCTTTGCTGCTTGGTTTTGACTGTGTCTAATTTGCATCATGGCTTTGCATGTTGACCTGCGTGGTGTTTCTCAGGAGGCTTTGCCTGGTGTGCTGTACTAACATCAGCACTCTGTCCTCCATGCTGCATTTACTCATCTGTGGTGTTAAAAGCAGCATGTCTCTCTCTCTGTACGCATATGCTACTGACAGAATGGCTACTGTCAGGTTCTCTAAAACATTAATCAGCTTTTTGGAATTAGACTCTTCGTTTAGCAGTGTGATAATGGCAGCATGAAGATGCATATTGAGTGAAGTGTATAGTATTTAGTTCAAATTGATGAAGTATTGAATTCTGTCATTCAAAGGTGTATCACGTGTCTTTAAATGTGTTCTCTCACATATCAGCTGCTCAACTGCTGAGATGCTCCCTACATTATACAGGGATGTGTGCGTGTGTATACATGTGTGTGTGTGTGTGTGTGTGTGTGTGTGTGTGTGTGTGTGTGTGTGTGTGTGTTTGTGTGTGTGAGTGTGTATTTTAGTGTGTCATTAAAGCACTTTTTTGAGATCTCTGAAATTGTCTGTGCATGCATGCATACTGTGAGAATTTTTTTCACCAAATAGAGCGTGAAATCGTTTTGCATTTGTCAGAATCTGCATAATATAAATGGCCTCCGTTATACACATCCAGGTACCACTTCATTAATATTACTATTTTGTACTTCCCTTTGTGTTTTAGAGTAAAATGCTTTACAGCACAGTACATGCTGCTATAGCTTAAGCCTTAAAATGGCTTAATTTGTACATTGCTATGGTTAGTCTTCTACCACTGTATTTACATTTGCAGTGTAGCCAGGAACTAGAATGTATACCAGCACTGAACACAAGCAGGAAGCATTTGTATTATCATTGTATTGTCGTTGTCCCCTTGTCTTTTAAAATGGTTGCACAATGGCAGAACATCCTGAGGCACTGTAGTGTATCAGTTATTTTTGGACCCGATTTGTTTTACCCATCGGACTCACTGATAACAACTCATGACTCTTTAAGATTTTGACATGTTAGCCTCATCACTGACGGTTCAAGTGTAGTGTTACCCAACAATTTTGGCTCAAAGAACTGACAACATTTAAAAAGACTGCATTCAGCTCGATTTGACCATGCCTTCGCACGGAGCACCATGCTCATCTAAGTGGAAGCAGCACTCCAAACATGAAAAGATGGAAAGCAGTTCAGTTCAGTACACTTTATGTGACATGTTTGAGTTGTGTGATTCATATGAGCATCTTGATATGAGCGTAATGTGCTGTGGTCAGACCATTATGGAGACGCCCTCATCAGCAAAAAAAAAGAAACCGAGGATGAACTCTTGAAATGTGCGGCCCATTTGGCCCTCGTGTTTAGTGTGGGAAGCACCGCAGATCCTCACTCTCAGATTCCCATCCAGCACCAATGAGCCATTTGTCAAGACCATCTTACAATTATCTCATTATCACCCTTAAGGAAGGAAGAGAGTGTGGTTCTCCATGGCCCTGTGAGGCTGTGCGTGGTGTAGTGATCTAAAAGGCCGATGGGAAAATGTCAGTTGAAAAAAGTGAGCCTGTCATTAACTGTCTGCATTGTTTGTAATGTTGCCCAACCAGAGTGCCCCGATGAGGGATATCGTGTTCCTTGTACAGGGTTCTGTTGTGAGTGCTAGACGTTAGAAGTAAAGGAAATGCTTGGGTGACAACAAACCCTGATAGTGTGAAAGAGGCTGTAATTTGATCCCTGTTGTGGGGTGCCTTTTGTGACTGGGAACTACTACAGGGAGGTCTGGATTTGTCCTTTGCATGGCTCAGTGTAATCAGTCACATTACAGAAAGGGTCTGTGCTGAATTTAGCTTTCCTTCTGTCCCCATTACGGGAAAAACACGGTCAGGCTATCTTTGTTTGTGCAAAAAAAAAGAAAAAACGGAAACAACCCAAACAAATGCTGACATCTGGCATCGTAACAGCAAGCGGCTTAAGTCAACTACACACTATGTGACTGGTCTGAAATCAGTGCCTGAGAATACAATGCATACTGAGAGCGCATCACATATGAATGGTGCTGTTTTCAGAGTGTTCACTTAAGGGGGTATTTAGGGATTTTTTAAGGGTATTTAGTGAACTTCTTCATGAGAGATAAAATCACTGTAGCTTCACACTTCTGCAAATATCTCTTGAACCCATCCACCATGTTTGAGAGCAGAGAGGCGAAGTACCATTTTAGAAGAGTAAGGCAACAAGGGTTGTTAGAGCCGCGCTGTGCTGCACAGGTACAGGCCTGGAAGGGATTCTAAATATGGATGTGGGAGGCTAGGGTCTATAGGAGAGCTGAGGACATATTCATGGCTCTAGAGGCCGTGTGTGTATTTTGTGTGTCATTAAACCCGCCTTGTCCAAACTATGACATGCACTGCCAAGGTTATTGAAGAATAAATACAATGGTTCTCTTTTGGCTGTCTAGGCGAAGTCTGTGGGGGAGGCAGATTAACTGCTCCCTCCCCAAGTGGCCTGTGAGCAGGGAGTACTGAGGGGGGGGTGAGTTTGGCAAACCTGTCAGACAGGTTATGCATCACAGCACTGTTCTCATGTGATTCATGATGCAATGAAATATGAACACTGCCCTCTTCATCTAGGACATGCATACACATGTACACATACACAGTGAGCTTGTATATACAGTAGGTACATATACACTGTAATAGTATGCTGTCACAGTCTTCAGCAAAACTCCCACTACAGGGGAGAAAACAGACACAGGTTAGAAAGCACATTAGAATGATAATAGTGTTACCAACATACATCAGAGGGATGGGGAAGAGGGAGGAAAGGAGGGAGGACAGGAGGGAGAGGTTGCTTGACGTGTCTTTACTCGAGCTATCCTGTGCTTTATTTTCACACCCTTCATTAGTATGGTAACACCAGAACTACTATTTGCATTTTATGCCTCGGCCATTCTATGGTGAGCTGTGTTGTTTTTTTTCCACTCTATTTAGTTTTCTATTCTGCTGACTTTTATAGTCAGACTGTTGCTCTGTATTCCAATTTCCGACACGCTCTGAGTCATGTGTGCTACCTAGGCTTGATTGCACAAAGAGTCAGGACTTGTATGAACTTGCTGGGTTTGGTCACCTAGCGTCTAGTTGCAATGTGTTACACAACATCTAGATAAATAATCCCGGTCTTAGATTCACAGTTTATTTCCCAGTAAATGCAAGTGCTGTGGTCTCCGATGGGTCATAACAGGCAAAATGCCAGACTCATTTGTAGGTGGAACTGGCACAAACAATGAGCGGCTTTGTTTACGAAGATTGTAATGAAGATTTGATTGTGCAGTTTGAGCTCTAGACTCTCACACATTTACTTCCCCAGTTGAAGCCTTATCTGTTTCTGTAAATTGAAGAATCCACCGATGATGCTGGAGGGCCCTAAAGACCTAATGGGTTTCTTGTTTAAGCAGGCTTGTACTGCATATAAACACCTCTCTCTAAAAGGTGTTGATTTTTACAGCGTTTCTCAATATATTACATCCCTCCATTATATCTACGTATATATTAAAGTTAAAATGAAAATATCAAGAAAGTAGCTTGTCAGGAACACATATGCATCACAGATTTGGCCTATTTAACACTATAATGTTATCTTGGTTGTCTTTGAATGATAGCCTCTCAGGGTGCTTCACTGCACCTATTTATCTCCACAGAGCGGTGCTGGTCGTTTACACTCAAGGGCGGTGTGCTATCTGCCTCCCCCGAGGGACTTGTTAATAAGCAAGCCTTTTGTTGACCTGGAATGGTCAGCTGCATGGTCGGGGCAGCTGTTACAACTCTTTGAGGCTGTTTAATCTGTCACTTGGCAGGCGTTGGTGTCAGCACCCTCTCACTGCAAAGCACCCCCTTTCATACATACACACATCCACACACACACCCACACACACACACACACACACACACACACACACACACACACACACACACACCCTCTCCCCATTCCTGATAGTAAAACCTCCCCCATTTTCAACACTTTTCACTGTACGGTGTAGTTAGTGTGGAAGCAATGTGATCAAGACTGAATGAATTTAGTGAATATTCTCTGCTTGAGAAATGAGTTAGAGAGGATGTTGATTTGGAAAGCAGTGGAGATATCATGTGAGTCACAGTGGGTCTCTGACCTTACTGATGAATGGTCAGGAGAGGACATGTTCAACAGCAGCTTAGGGAGGAGAGTAAAGATAAGGAAGCTCAGGTCAGGACCTAGATGTGTCTTTCATAGTAGCTTACATGGAAAAGGAGGTGCAGTCTCCGGAAGCTTACCCTTGCATTAAGGAGGAATTAGGGTTGGCTCCGGAGTCTGAGTTAATGTTCAATCCTAGATACCTTTTGTAAATACCTCAGTATTCCCTGACATTATCTGAATGAGAATAGTGTTAGCGTCTCAGCTGTTGGAGCACTGTTTGCAGCTGTGGGGTACACAGCCAGAAACCTTTCACATTTGGCCAAGTGTTATAAATCTCATTTGAAGCTGGGCACGCTCACTCCTCCAACTTGCATAAGGTTTCTTGCAGTGCTTTTGATCACGATTCCCCCTGTTCAGTCAGGTTCAGTGATAGAACTCATCAGAATCTTTCACAGCTGCCATCCGATGTGTCTGTTATCGCAGACACATGTGGACTGTTTTTCCCTTTTAGGCCACGGCTAGTAAATGTTGCACGCGCACACACACTTACAGATCCAGTTAGATGGAAAGCTGATAAAGTGACTGTGATTGGAAAGGTAGCTGGTAATGTGGTTGGCATTCGTTTTCCGTCTCTCTCCCTCCCCCTCGTTCTCCTCCCCACATAGGGTTTTGCTACGGGCTGTAGGTCAACCTTCATCTAGCCCTGAGACCCATCATGAAATACCGCTGTCTGCTTAATCTCATTAAAGTTCCCAATTAAAATCTGACCACGGCTTTCTTGAGCCAATCAGATATGCACATCAATGTTTCAGATATACCATATGAGACAGTCAGACGTAGAGAGACCAAGAAATAAATGGAATGTTCACACTTGCGTGAGTAGCAGCCAAGTATTCCCATAATTCAGCCTGAGCTGCATAATTCAGTTGACATATTGTTCTCCGTGACCCTGTAGGCTAAGTGGAGGCCATTCCCAGTTAGCACCGCCCATGTGGTGTCCTGCCCTTGTCTCTTCTCTTCCCTCTGTAGTCTGTTCCTCGTAGCTTTAACTGGGAATGCACTATTTGACTTGGTACTTGTGATGGTTGTATTCCATATTTATCAGGTGCAAATTACTTTTGGCCCCAACATTCAATAGGTGTGTATCACATTGGCCACTCGAGACTTTCATGTGAGGTACCCTGTAGAATTTTTAATGAAAACATGGAAGTGTTGCTGATATCTCTAGCAAGCTTTCCTCGATTTCTTCTTTTTTAAGCAGGTGATCTAACTGTCTTTGCTCAGATTTGAGGTGCTCACACATTTTCTGTGTTCATTTGATGGTCTTAACTGCTGGCTTGATGTGTTCAGTGCTGTGTTTATGATTTGATATCTGCAGTACAGTTAAAATTAACGTTGACATAGAATTTAGAAGTGAAGTTCATTCATTTAAAAAAACAAAACTACATATAGGTCACACAACTGGTTATAGTTATGTTTCCTATTTGCCTGGTGACAGTTTCCGTAGTAACTTTTATATCATTCTGATTGCTGATTTGCCTGATGCTTGTATCATATTTAGGCTGTGGAAATAAGAAAACTGTTGCAAGTTCTGCCTACAATTGTGCTTCATTCTAGCTGTATTTCAACTTACATTTTCTTTTGTAACTAAAAACGCATGCGACACATTTTGATTATGTTTGCCTGTTTTTTCATCTTTGTGGGAGCTTTTGTATATTTGAAGGTTGGGGTGGGTGGGTCCCCTTCCTGTGTCCCTGGTTCTTCCCCTTCCCTGTGTCCCTACCCTCATTCCCCCCCCAAAAAGAGCACCTGCACTCAAAGCACCTCCTTCCACCAGAGCACTGACACACTCTCCCCTTCCATCTGTCTTTTCCCACCCAGACTACCCTAACAACCCGCCAACCCGTGAGATGCCGCAGGAGCAGAATAATTCAGGTGCTATCATCGGGGCCACTGTTGGCGGAGTGGTGTTGCTGGGCGCAGCCGGCATTCTGCTCTTTGTGTTCCTGCGCCGGCGACAGCGCACCTTTAAGGGCGACTACAGCACCAAGAAACATGTGTTTGGGAATGGGTACAGCAAGGCCGGCGGCCTGCCCGCACACCCGCCGCTGCCAAAGAACCTGCAGTACCCAGACGACTCGGATGACGAGAAGAAGCCGGCTCAGATAGGGGAATCAGGGGGCTATGAGGGAGATGGGGATTTTGATGGTGAAACGGAGGATTTAAAGAGGCCCTACTTCACTGTGGACGAGGGCGAGAGCCGTGAATTCGACGATCGGACTCTCACCTTCCAGTATGACCCTGAACCTGAGATAGCTGATGATATGGTCTCCCAAACCGACGGCTCGGTCATTTCAAAGAAAGAGTGGTATGTCTAGCGGCATGCAGACGAACAAGGGAAACAAGGCATACAACCTACCGCTCCGCCCTGCATCAGCCCACACACCCTTTCACCTCCTTCACTTTCATCCCTCCAGCTCTCCTCTTCCAACTCTTCCTCATCCCTCTCTTTTCACACCAGTCCTACTCCTCACCACCTAAACCTTTTCAGTTTAACATTAGAAAACACTGCTTGTAGCTTCTTATCACTATTATGTATTATTTGTTCCATGCACACAGCGGAGAAAGTAGAGGTTGGAGTCTAAGGTGTCTTATTCTGTTGGGTGTCATTCTGGTGACATTATAAAAGCATTAAGTGTACAAAAGCAAGATTTTGTAAATGTTTGGGATGAGAATTGCCTAATCCTATTGTGAAAGTCCAACACTGGATGTATGTTTTTTTTATTATCTGCATTACCCTTGCTTTTAATTGAATGTTTTTTATATGACTTGGTTTTATATGAGGTGTGTTTGAACTGTGGTGGTAGAAAATGACACATTATCACAACTGAGTAATGTCTGTGACATTGCATTTTGCTGATGGAAAGAAAATGTGTCAAGGGTGTGAATGACTTGAGCTGATTCGCCCTTCTTTTTACTGATGTCAATACAAAACTATTTCTTTTCAGGCAGATTTTGTAGTATTGTGACTGAGAATGTGAAGTGTATCCTTTGGGTGAGTTCTTCCAACGTGCCCTTCTGACTGCTAAAACATCAAGCTCAATGGAAATCCCAAATCATTCCTGAATGCCTTCAAAATACAGATCTGTCTTATTGTCCGAGGGGAGTATGTCTCTATTTTTAACGCCATGGGCATGGCAGTGGAGAGGTATTGATTGTTGATTGCATGCAAGGCTAGATCTTGCTTGACACCTGGGACCGCATCTTTGCATGAATATACCGACAGGTACACCAGACATGGGGGAAAGGATGCGTGTGCGCTCTGTGGGAGCTCTCTCATATCCCACTGTGCATCATCATCATCCCATTCAGCCACAGTGTGGTGTGTGTGTGCGCACGTTGTCAGTGAAACATCTCAGCAGTCCTTTAAAACTGACAACAAAATAACTGAAAAAACTCTCAAGAGCTGTCTTATTTTGTGTCATTACGAAATATACTATGTTTAAATGTGTTGGGTTTTTTTATAAGTGTGGTTGAACATTTAATGTTGCATTTCAACAAGTGTGAGGGAAGAGGGTACAACTCTTATCTTGTAAGTGTGAGTGTTTGTCTTTCTGTTTATGGCCTTCTGTGATGGTATGTTACACTTCAGCATACATGAGAATCAACAGACTGTGGAGTGAATGAACATTAAGGAAGTAAACCATAACATGTGGGGAACATATTACTTTGGGGAAAACTGTGTATTGACTTTGTTTTGCTCATTATCTTGCACATGGCATCTGTTCTTTGCAGAAGCACAAAATATCAAAATGCCTCTTTCCTACAGCTTAAAACAAAGCCAAAGCCAAGGAGGGGCACACAATTGAGGTTTCACAATTGATGACACACAAACTTGTGGTTTACAGCAAAGAAGTCTTAGTTCAATAGCATTTGCTGGCCTGGAAGATCTGCATCACAAAACAAGATTGAGAAATAAGTGGGGGAATTCATAGATACACAGTACCTGGCCGAACTAGTACTGTTGTTGTAAAGCCTTATTTTATGTTTATTGCGTAATTTTTTCATTCATCATTATTTTGCATGTCATTGTGAGTGTAGGGAGTATAGTTGATGTTTTATGCTTTTTTTTTTACCTTAGCAATTTCCAATGCTGTGTTATATTCCATTGATCTTTGTGTTAGCCACTTAGAGAAGAACTCCTCACCAGCTTTCGAACGCTGGGGTTTGATGTTTGTTAGGTACTGAGAAATACACTACAAAGGGATTTTTCAGAGGTGAGCACCACTGTCATCAATGCACACATTTCTCAGCCGCTCCCATAATGGCATTAACTACATCTTGAAATCACTCTCCTGGGTGGTTAAGTGTTCTACACAACATTATGCCACCTGCACAAACATATGCCACATGCAGGTCAGTATAGACAGGTTATAGATGGCCTCCACCACTGAGGAGAATTCAGAAGTTTTCTTCAGAAGATGCTAACACAAGTGTCATCCTCTAAGTTAATGCATACAGCAGAGACATTCCATCTGCCTAACATCCCCTGCATTTGGGAGTGTTCTGTTGTTGTCGTTGTTTTTCATTTAAAATGTAAAGGACCTTTTCTGTGTGCTTCTCAATCATTATAATCATTTTAAAGAATTATTCAGTTATACCATCGCATTCCTAAGGTACATTTTTTTCCTGTTTTGGAAATAGGGTGGCCGGAGAAATAACAGGCTGTTGATCTATCTACTATGTATCCTATATTAAACACTTTTTCATTTCATGTTAATTTAACAAACACAAACATACAAATCCCAATTGATTTTTTTTTTTAACTTTGATTTCCACAGAAAATCTGAGTTCATCCAGTATTGATTGTGAGCCTTGATTTGTATTATGTTTAAAGCACATGTTGAAAATCATACCAAATCATCAAGAAAATGTTGTGCTGTTTCATCTCTCATTATGGTACTCAATTATAGCGCAAAGGGAGCACATTTACCTTCTTGGCTATTGAATAACCACGTGTTTGACCCACCACTTTTTACTATAAGCACAAGCCATTCAGCCATCCCGGAGGCTTTAACAGGTGTGTCATGACAACTGCATCCTACTACGGCCCAATAAACCTGTTCTGTTGTCTCATTATGTGTATATCACGTATCTTGAAATGTTGAAACAATGGGGTGCCGAAATGCAACCATGTACATATAAATATTTGTGTTCATAAGTTTATGCCATGTTTTACATTTCAGTTTCCACTGTGTCGGCCTTTCCCATCTAATTTGGTGATGGCCCGTTTCATATCTCAACATTTCTGTAAATAATGTACTTGATGAATAAATAATGCATATGAGATTAGAGGGGCTCTCGCAAATACTGTAGAGGTGGAAGTCCTTCATCTTTATACTGTTCTATCAAGGTAAACCATGAGGGACCTAAAGGCATTTGGTGTTATGTGAGGAACGCTTATGGCCTGGTGACTCCTCAGTGGTCTTGGTAGAGCAAGAAGATGACTTTCATTTCATGATTTGTGCCGTACACCAGTGAACTTAAAAGTTGGAACTCAGACTTGGCCGGAGCAAAGGTTGCCGTTCCAAATTTTCTCCACAGTTGGATTTGTAATTGGAGTCAGTTGGACTGCAGCATTTGAATATAAATTACATCTCACGGAGAAAGAGCCTCACGCTGCCTTGTGAATGTATGTTTGAGGGGTTGGGAAGTCTGTGGTAACAGTCCATTGCTCATATTTGTATACCCAATGAAAGTCAATTGTATTGATCAACCTATTAAATAACAAGCTTTTGTAAGTCCCAAATCACTGGCTTGGTATTGTTCAGTATTGTAAATCTACCTAGTTGCCTGCCAAACATTTCTAACCTATGGAATCTGACAAATACATAAAAAGGTGTGTTCAGGAAATATCGACAGCTGTATTTCTCATGTTTCCTATTTCTGCCAAAGCACCAAATGTTAAATCCACACATTAATACAGCAGTCCTGAAACCTGCTCCTGGACCATGGTCTCATTAGCTGAACACAGCTTAACTTAGCTCATAAAGACGTTTTATTTGCATTTTATTTTATTTTAATCAGGTGCTCCTGGAGCAGATGGAGATGTAATAAGACATGGAGGTCAGGAGAGGGACTTAGAACCCATACAGTAACATTATGGTACATACATGGACAACACTTTTTTCAAATCATCTTATTATCATACATCATCATGGTTTGTCTGAACAAAATGTAAACGTCTAAACCTAACAACCTAAAACAAAATAAAGGTAAATAATATTAATGTATATTATTCTACAAACTGTACATTCTTTAGTGTTGGTCTGCAAAAATAGAACACTTACAATACTCTATTGTTTTAACAACAACAATAATAAAAATAATAATAATAGCAATAAAATATAATTCTCATACCTTTGACGAATCAAAAGTCCTTGACTGTCCACTTGGCATTGGTGCAGCACTATCTTCATTGTCCCCTCTTACTGAGGGTGGGGGGCATGTCCCTACTACTACACATGTCTCCCCTCTTACTGAGGGTGGGGGACATGTCCCTACTACTACACACGTCTCCCCTCTTACTGAGGGTGGGGGACATGTCCCTACTACTACACACGTCTCCCCTCTTACTGAGGGTGGGGGACATGTCCCTACTACTACACACGTCTCCCCTCTTACTGAGGGTGGGGGGCATGTCCCTACTACTACACATGTCTCCCCTCTTACTACACATGTCTCCCGGACCCTATCCTCGCCATCTTCCAGGCCAGATCACCCATACTCTTATCTGCAATTAAAACGATGGTCAATGCTTTATTGGCTCTGCGTATTTTCTACATTTCCTCACTACATTTAAACATGCGCATCAGCAGATAAACCTTCACTTAACACATAGGAAGAATTACAGGGTTAAACCGTCTGGAGTTTGGCACAGATTCAGACACCGCTGATTCGTGTGCACTTGGACAGTAAAAAAAAAAAGCAACCAAACGTGTATCTTTTTAAATTCAGCTCCAATAATATGTGAGTATTATGCATGTATTATTTCACCAGGAAGTTTTGGACTTGAGCTGAAATGTATATACGAATGACCAGAATAACTGGTTTGGTATGATGATTTTTAAGGTCTTGGGTAGTAGCAAGAAAGATTTTAGCCACTCCCTTCCTTTCCGACATTTATGTCCCTTTTGTTGTACTAACAAGTAATTACAATTGGGTTGGTAACGGTCTTGACACTGAATAGGCAGATGATCAAGAAACCTGAAATGATGAAAACCTTTTTTTGTTTTTGACATAAATCCCCACAACAACTGCAGTAAGTTGTTTCCCTTAACTGGTAATGAATGGCCTTTGACTGCCAAGTAATTGCTGGCCAAATTATCTAGTAAGAATGCTCACACAAAAAACATGTAACCAGGCCATTTTATAACACTAACAGTGAAAAATAACTTGCCCAAGCTTTGTGCAAAGTGTGTGCTTGCAAAGATCTGATTAACGAGTTCAGAGAGTGTACCCAAATAGAGATGTAACAGTTACATAAAAAACTAAAACAATAAAGCACAGCAGTCAGATCAGTAGGCTACCATGTATAGTGCCCAATATACTCCGAATATACTTATAAAATTCACAATTATATTCTTATATTCATATGCAACTATTTTATAAACACCCCTCAGTCTACTCTTGAAGGGTTTATAAAAGCATTGAGGGCTACAAATTGACCAAATCAGGTCTTGTGTCTTGTGTCCAACTTTAGAGTATACCAGCAAAAAGCCTTTCTGTTGTTCCTGCAGAAGATAGTGTGATTTAACTTTGGAATTGAAGCACTGTAGATTAGCAGTTTTAGCGTTTTGGCTTAACACTTTAGGGTCAGCCGACATAGTGTAACAGTGTAGCAGTTTAATAGGCCTTAATATAACTATTGTCATAAAATGTTCAGTGCATCTACTCAATCTAAATGATCTAATTCCTACAACAGGTCAATCATTTGCAGAGGCTCAATGTGCCCCAGCTGAATTCATTGATCAGTATACACATAGACTATATGTGCTGAATACATTGATCAGTATACACATAGATTATATGTGCTGAATCCATTAAACAGTATACACATAGAGTCTATGTGTATACTGTTTAATGGATTCAGCACATATAATCTATGTGTATACTGATCAATGGATCTAGTCTATGTCGGGGGTCGGCAATAGACGGACCGCGGTCCGGGTCCGGACCCAACTGACGTCCTCTCCGGACCGAGACACAATTGCAACAATAAAATGAATAATGCGATTTTTTTTTTAATATATTATTTTGACCAAGCGATTTTAACACCTGATGCTTGGGTGACTTTTATAAACCCGTTAAATACATTAAATTAACTATAACTTTATGTCTATGTCATAGACTATACGTGCTGAATCCATTGATCAGTATACATATAGACTATACAACCTCACAACCTCACAACATATTGTGCTATACTGTATGTTGCTTAGCAGGACCGCAGTCCTTTCTGCATTACATAAATATCCAATAAAAAAGACGTCACACTGTGCATAGATTACATAAGCTTTACTATTCAAGCTTCAGTTAGAGCATCAGTTAAATACACTCATTTTTACAGAGATAATCGTCTTTTGATGGTTTATGATCATGTGAACGATAGTAATAACTTTCGTCCTCTCTAATCATGCAAGTAAACTGTGCCCACTGTGCTGTTGTTGGTGTATGAAAGGTTTTTGCATACCTTTTAGACCAAAACTCCTTAATATTTAATGCATGTTACCGAAAATAACCAAAACACTCGTATCTCAGTTCTTGGGCCCCTTCTCTTTTCAACTACATAACCTCCTTAGTCTGCTCACATGAATTCTAAAGAATTGTTTTACAAATGACATTCCTCTCTCTTAGAAGACTCCATGATCTTAATGATTATTCACCGTTAATGAAGGAACTCCACTCGCAGCCGAATCTCTCCAAAACTGGACGACTAGTAACCTTGGCCAATCCTTCCAGCAGACATTAGCAACACCTTACTTCTTCCTTCTTGCCTCTTGCTCTCTCCACTGCAAGAAAACTAGGACTCGTGGTGATTGACACACAGACTCAACGAAACACGCGGGAGGTCTAATGTAGACATCGCACAGTGGGAAACAGTTTCACACTAACATTTCCACAGAAGGGGAGGCACAAGCACTTTCTAAATCAAACACTTAGACACAGAATGAAGAATTAACACCGAACACCCAGAATCATGGGAACTCTGCATCACCGCACACATCCACGGAAGCATGCACCCCTTGCATACTTCAGAGCCCCCACCTGTCCGGGCAATTGTCACCAATGACTCAGTCATTCAATTCAAGTCTCTCAAGTTCTGGGGCTGTTGCTGCTGGGCGAAGGGACAGGGGTAGGCAGAAAAGTCTCAGTCCTTGTGCCCCTATCCTGACGAGGCAATTAAACCCCCTTCTTGCACTCAGGACCCTTACCTGCGAGTCTGGAGAAAAAGTCCCCACCTTGGCCGTGGAGGTCTGTACCCCCACACTTAATGTGGGCCCCTACCTGGAACTACTGCAGGTATTGGGAGTGGCAGTTTGACCCCTCTCTAAGCCATGCAGGAGTCACATCGGTGGATGTAGAGCTCCGTGTCCCACAGAGCCACCTCCACTGGTGCAGCAGCTCCTCCCGGCTTGTAGAGGCTTTGACGGCGGCGATCGCAGCGATGCAGAGCAGGCAGGTGGGGAAGAGGATTGGATAGTGGGTTTGGCTGCTGAAGCTCGGCACTGGTACTGGATTGTGGTTTGCCGGCTGGTTCGTTGGCCCTTAGATTCGTCCTTTTCCTGACCTGACTGGAGCATCACAGCCTCCATATGAAGGGTGATAGCTGCCTCTTACATGTCAACATGCGCTCCCCAGCAGGTCCAGGACATTGAGGCACGGGTCGTTGTTGTCAGCGAGCCAAAACTTGTGCACCAGCTCCTGGTCTCTACAGCCTGCACTCAAAGTGGGTTCTCTCATACCAGCCTTTTGTCCTGTCACAGTCCACAACTGGGTATTGATTGGTGAGAGTGCTGCTGGGAGAAGGCCGGTAGTACCTGAGAGTATGGCAGGTTCCATCAGGGAAATGGTAGATCGCGAGTAGGGATGACTGTCCAGATACAGTCCTTTAGTGCGACCCAGGTGGCCAACTAATGTGCATCGGCCTTGGAATGGAGCTCTGGCTTCTGGTGCTGGCGCTGGGCAATCGATGGCTATGTGAACAGATTAGCCAAACCGCTGGCAGCCGTCGGTTGGCCGAGGTGTATGACGTCTGGATGATGGAGGCCGTGTCTCCTGGCAACCCGCTGGAGGCAGAGCCGCACCCTGATCATTGCAGTCAACGGCCAACCAATCTCACCCTTTTTTCCGCTGCTCTGACTACCTGGGAGGTTTCCTTGAACATGCCGTGCTGTGCTGCTTCCATCACCATCTCCCTCTCTCCAGCGCATGCCCCAGGGCTTCAAGCAGTGTGCGTGGATCAGCTGTGTATGGATGAGCAGGTCAGCTGGGGAGAGTGCCCTGATGAATTGGTGACAGGCCAGATCAGTCTGCACAGCAGATGGCATGTGTGCACACCCCGTCTCGTCACATTTTCAATGTCATTAGCCAGAGTCCGCAGCGGCCCGACCAAACGTGCTTGTCGGCTATTCAGCTAAGACTAAAGCATTGCTCAAAACGCCACGTCAGCACAGTGGTTTATGTGCTGTTCCCAGCCCTCTCGCTAGAATCCAGGGTGCTGCCAACTTTGTTGACGTCCATGCCAGAGGCTCTGACTCCTTCTCCAGCAGACATTAGAGGCACAAGCGCAGGCATGCCTGTCCTCCTGCTCCATCTCGATATGCACTAATGGCTCAATCTTCTGCTGAGCCAGGCCTGCCAAGGAGCAGCTGGGGTACTCAATGCCCTGGCTCAAAGTTCCAGTAATTTTCCCTCCAGTCCTTGAGGTGGCGCTCATCCCACTTCTGATACCAATGTATCAAACACTTATACACCATCATCACATGTTCCTTCAAGCTGATGTCATCAAGGTTCTCATTCAACTTATCATAATGAATAGTCATACCATGGTCCCATCCCCACACTCAACACACATCCTTTTTACCTTTGCATCCCTGCTCTTCAGTGGGGTCACTGTACTTATTGCTAGCTAAGGGGAGCAAGCATTCACAGAGTAGCTTTTTCTAAAGTGGTATTCAAATGCAAATGCAACGTTTCAAACAAAGTTCAACAAATATAACAAACACGCAAGACATGCTGTTTTAGGTACAACTTGGCTATCTGTCTTGCTAGCTATCGACACAGTAGCTGTCACTTTGGAACTTGATTATAGGGTAACTTGATGGTTTTCCAATCCTGAACCACACTACAGCTAGGTTGCTAAAGCTGTTGAACATGGATGCTTTCATGGGGTAACAGTGCAAAATGATTCAAGGCAGAAGTCAATAAATCCCAAAAAATGATGAAGCACTCACTGACAGCATGCGCACACAAAATGGTGACTGAGAATGAAACATCACATTTAAAAAAAAAAATCTATGTTATGTCAAAAGCATGGCCATCACCTTTACCAATGTTTTATGAGGAAGAGAACATAAGACAGCTCCGTGACCTTTTTAACATCAGCTTTTCTGGTGTCAGACAGAGCATCCAGAGAGTCTGGTGACTGATGGGCTTCTGAAACAGCACAAGGCAGTAAAAGCACTTACTGTTAGCAGTGCTGACTGTGAAAGAGGGTTCTCTGAAAATGAACAATATAATAATGCCACTATGGACACAACTACAAATCAAATGTAATAACGCCACTAAGGACACAACTTCAAATCAAATGGTTGGGCATCCTTTGGACCAGTGGGATCCAAAAAACAAAAAGCAGATGTCAAGAAATGGGTGCTTAAAAGAAGGTCAGCTGATTACATAGCCTGTCCACAAAGAAAAATAAGTCCACCGGCGCTCACAGTACAAATCAATTTGGGAGTTATTTCAATGCTAGTCATTTTCCCAGCTGTACCACTACAGCAGACCGTAGAGTTACTCGACCTGCCAACTCCCACTTATACCCCTGTCAAAAGGTTATTCCAACTGGTGGGAATATATGAAAAATAAAATAAACTACAAATAATATATATTCTTTTAAACTTTCTTTATTGACACCAAAGTAGCTTTGACTTGTGCACTTTTATTTTGTATCACTATCTCTCATTGGTGTTTTCACTTGTGGTCCTTCAGTGAAGGCCCCGGTATACTTCAAAACACGTGCCTTCAGTCAGTGCGGACGTGTGCTTCGGATTCTTCAAAGCATACTAGTCTTACTACTGAGCTTGTATACTGAGACATCACAGTGTTTGAGATCAAATCCAGACATTTTCTCTGCCCTTTCATGACCTACCTAAATAGCGTAGCTACCTACCTTACTTAAAGTTCTATATGCTAGCGAGCCAAATCATTTCATATTGCAAACTTTAAGCAGATTGGGAGAAGAGTATCACTGCATCGGTCCACCCCCCTCTCCTCCCTCTTCCTGGAAGTAGGCTACATTCGTTGGTTGGCATGATAACTTTAGTAGATATCTCAGCAACACCATAGGCAACATACTGTTCTGTATTTCAGTACCAGTATTTCTACAATGTTGGTCAAATGTATGTACTTAAAGGGAAATTTCAGTATTTTTCATCCTGGGCCATATTACCAGATGTTTTAGCACAAACATTTACTAAGGACAATTAACGATTGAAATCTGGTTAAGATGGTGTGTCCCTGATTTGGACCGAAAAAGATGGGAAAATAGGGCCCAGGTTATCATCCGGTTAGCATCTTGAAAAATGTCAGCCACGGGACGACTTCTCTTCACTGACTACTTACTGTAGTCCAGGGCTATACAAAGACATTTTGAAGGGCAGGTACTAAATTTCTTGCTCACTAGCAGTTATTTATAAAAAAAAAAATACAGTAAACTACAGAAGCACATTATCTAGATTCAGTTTAAAAAATTAAATATAGGGGGGGCACTGTGGCGCAAGCAGTAGCCTGGACCATATACCGGCATGAACGTCCTAGGGGACACGGGTCCGAATCCGACCCGCTGTCATTTACCGATCCCACTTCCCTCCGTCTCATTTCCTGTCCAAAACCTTTACTGTCCTATCTCATTAAAGGCAAAAAGCCCAAAAAACATTCTTTAACAAAATAAAAAAAATTCAAATATAAATATAAAATTAGAAACAGTTAGAAAAGATTCCCTGCAAAAAGGGCACTCTGTTAGTCAGAGTCCAAATTCAGCAGTCAGAGTTTTTGAATGTGGCTGTCCATGTGGAGTTTGATTTTTTTTCTGGTATTTTGTGGTTTAGAATGAAAAAGCCCCTGTGGCTACATAATGGAGCTTCATTATTCTGTCTAACTGAATGTGCTTATGGTTATACAGATGCTTGAGTATCTGGTTCTGCAATCCTAAGCAAGAACATCTATATTCATTGAAATGTACTGAATGGTTTTAGTGCATTTTGATGGATTTTCTTTTTACGTCGACAAATTTGCATCTGCCCCAGTAGGTGTTTGAACATGATGGGCAGTTGTATTTTTTTATTTATTTATTTAAATTATTTTGTCATTATCATACATGGGCCCACCTTTTGAAATGTATACTCAGTACTTCTAGTTTCTGTTTTCTCATCAAGGTGGGAAAACACATTGCTCAGTCTGAGGGGAGATAGCGTGTTTAATCTAAAACTCACGCAGCAAATCAAAAGGGCAACTGTTCTGGGGAAAATTCTACCGACCGTATACGTTATCTGTGACATAACTCACCACATGCTAACACCTTATTTTAAGTGAATGTTGTCATGGAGACATGTGTTCAGTCTTAATCTAGAGCCTTACCAGCGGGATCTCAGTGTTACCTGGCTCTTGTGTCAAACAGGGATGCAAATTTCTCTGTCTCTCTTTCACAGATGAAATGGTTCCCCACCACCTTCCAGTCATACAAGGGTCTGTACCGCCTGCTAAAGCCATCATGACTGGGTATGAGTCACAGGCCATCTGGCCAAGAAAAAGCGAAAGAAAGAGGAGAAGGTTTTTTTGAGTTTGGAATTTCTGTTATGTTTGTCACACATGCCAGATAAAATAGAAACATATGGAGTGTGGGGAAGACAGAGAGAGGAGACATTTAGTCACTGGAGGAAAGGAAGTGGATGTAGCAGAGACGAGGGTAAAAGAGAGGAAGAAAGAAATCATTTCTGGGCTTTCTACGCCAACAAAGTGCCGAGCACAGGGGAACAGTAATAACGGAGACCTTTTAGTAATGTTTGTTGTTTTCCATGATGTGATTGATGTCTAATGCTGTGTGCTTGTGTGTGCATGTGTGGATGTACGAACAGGTTAGACCAGAGGAGAAAGACACAGACCACATTTAAAATTCAACAGATGAATAAATGAGGACTGAAAGAAATTTGAGAAATAAGAGGGATAAAATAGAAAGTAAGACAGTTAACGATATTTTTCACACTCTTTTTGCCTAATTCAATTTGTACAGTTGATCAGAAACCTCTAACTCTCTGAGGTCCTCCTTCCATGTTTTTCATATGATAATAAGAAAGATAATGAAGAAGTGAAAATGTGAATTTTGTCTTTAACTAAAGATTCAATTGTTTTGGGCAGCAGTTGTAATGTTTATGATCCAAGACCTCGGAAAATCCTCAAAAAGGCTCCTTCTGTGTGGTTGTACCCGTACAGCCTTAGGGTATGTGATGCTTTTTAGTGAGGTGCAGAATTAGCTCCATTAGTGGGATAAAAGTATTTGTGCTGAAACATATTGTCTTTAACCTGTCAGAGTGGAGAAGATGATGTGGATGGAATGTATGCTGAATTGCAATTGCCATCCTTTATATTTGGCCTTGGGCAAATATCAACTACAGTAGCTCAACTCTATGAGCATGAAGATGTCCTTGTTTGTGTTGAGATGCTGTTCATTTACTTCATAATGACCAGGAATGACTGTCAATTAATAAAACTAATAACAGTGTCCCTAGTGGTCACACTGAGTTATAATTCCAGGAGATCTATTGCTCGCGTAGATTACAGACGCGAAGCAGAAACAGAAATCTCTTCACCTGTAGCCAACCCCTTTAGCCAACTGTGAAGACTATGTGAAATGTAATGCACCTATAGGCTAATGCAGGGTGATCATTTGATGACGCTGTCTGGGTTGACATAAAGTGATTAATGTGCCTGCTTGGACATTACACAAATGTTCCATACATTTTTTTTAAATGTTACGTAATAGGAAATTGGTATAACAAGAGAAACCTAATGTTTTGTATCACTAATATGAGGAAATGTACACTGGGTCACCGTTCAAAAATAAATACATTTCTATTTGGTTCCCATTAACATTTTGCACAATTACATTTAAACCAAAATTTCTGTTAAAAAAAAGTTATTAACATTTCCTGAAAATAACTATGTTTAATGACCACAAATTTATGTTAAATTAGCTATATGTCAGACTGGCTAGCTGTTGGCTAGCTGTTGGTCCACACCCCACACAGGTTGAGGCAAATGTATTACTTCGTTTGTCTATCCCTTCCTCCTCTCCCTTCGCAGAAATAAACAAGAAGTTGTCCAAGGTGGCAGGGACTAAAGGGTACATGTAGCATGAAAACATTTATATGTTTATATCTAAGCTACCACTAGTGTCTCCATCAACATCAATTGATATTTATGTCACATTACCTTAGTCAAGGTTAAGTACAGGTCTTCATTTAAGAACTCAAGCTTTTCAGCTCTAGCTGCTAATTTTAGTACATATCTGTGAAACACATGTGCCAAGGTGTTTTGAAATTACATAACATTTCTTAATAATATTGTGAACCTCTTTGCATGATTGATTTAAGCTAATAACACAAAAGTCACTTAAATGTAAACACAAACTACAAACGCAAATAAATATGTAAGGCATTTAGATATTTCTCTTCTTTATTCAGCTGAAATGGCAATTCACATATTTTGATATGTATCTGTTTCTAAATATTCACCTAAAAAGAAATGTGGCCGTTTTTGATTAATTATGATGGTGTATTAATTAATGGTATATAGAGCCTGACCAATAAATCAGTGTGCCAATATAAGCTTATTGCCAAGCCATTGGTTAAGAATGGCCAACCCAATAAAAAAAATTGTTTCTATGAATGACCACTGTACAGTAAAATGGAGTCTTCCGTGGTAGGGTGATCATTTCCATGTGAAATTCATTACTAAAATAATAATACATTTCTCCCATCATTTCTCCTTTTAGCCTGAATAAACCTGAGAACGTTCATGTTAGCCATGCCTGGTTTTGCTGCAGTAACATTAGAACTACCATCAGTCACCATAGCTTACATTCAACAGCATCCGCTGTCATGTCCATCCTCCTGGAAGAGCACATACCTGTGGGTGCCACTGACATGTCCCTCCTTGTTCCAATGGCATGTACTTCCTGATGTCACATGCCAAATTAAAAAGCTAACCCCCTCTTGCTCCAACTCTGTGCTCTCTGGTAGTAGCCTTGAGTAGCCTGTAGGAGAGCAAGAGCGAAGAGCCTTCCTAACAAATACTTCCTGGACAAATCTACCTCAATGCAGACCAGAGCAAGACAATTCTCCATTGATATTTGTCAGAATATCAGGACCAAGCTTCCAGTTGTAAAATTCCAGTTATAACCAATGTGCATTTTAGACACTTCACAGTGATCAATAAACTCCACTTAACTACTCCCATTAAAAAAAAATTCGAAGATGAGGCTGTACACTGAACATACCACTACCAAAAACTACAAAATCAGTCTACTGATGCTAGCTAAAGCATGCAGTGGGAGGAATATGAACCGCCACTATATCCATCCAATATGGCTGCCGCTGAGTGGAGTACAGTGACATATAGTGTCCAGGGGCATCATAAATTGTGAATAATCTGTATTTATCTGTTTTTGAATTTTTGTACTTGTTATTTTTCTATAATTAATTCATCAAAATGTACATGTTATTTTGACAAGCCTAGTTCATTTTAAAGAAACTCAAGAGCTAGTTACACCAGTGAACACAGATATAAGCATTAAAGTCAGGTCTGGCTAGCTCATTACCTACATCATCTGCCCACCATGACAAGCAGGCTAGCTAATTTATTGTGGTCATCATGAGCAGTCAAACATGGGGAAATCCTTGGAGAAACTGCTGTCAAAGAGGAGGTCAAACTAGTTCAAACGTTCCACACAAAACTTTCGTCTGAAATGTTTTTGCCAAAGTCCTTCAGCTGTACAGCCAAGGTGCCTCTGGACCTCCAGAGCAGCACATATTTCTGTCACAATGGCAGCTCACTCGCACCAATTACCCTTGAGCGCAGGTTCTGAGAAAAGCATGGTATTCTCATAGGTGGGCTACAGCGCCTACCACTTGGTAACAAATACATTCAGACTCAATCACTTTGGGAGTGCGTTTTGTAAACTTTCTGTAAGTTATATATCAACAGCAGATTTAACATTTTAATTTCACATGTATGTTAACAATTCTGTTGAATCTTTAAATATAAAATTGGGGTTATACTGAACATGTATTGACATTGGCAACCTTTGGATGCTGATGTGCTGTGTGATCAACACTGTATTTTGTAGCAGCTGCTCAATAGTGTGTCATACTGTCATTATTAGTATATTACGATAAGACAAATTGTGTGGTAATTGTAGAAACATATTGTGAAATTCAATGCTGTTTTTGACATGTATTTACAGAAATGTAAATGTAAGAAAATTGTGTTAAATGCCCAAAAAATTACCGCTTAAAACAGAACTTGTTGAATCTTAACTTAAATCAATCATGCAAAGAGGTTCACAATATTATTAAGAAATGTTATGTAAATGTTATGTAATGGTAGCCGTTCTCCCGTCTCTGTCTTCAGCCAGACACATTTAAGCTTCCTGTGTTATCTTTAAACAAACTCACTGTAAGGATTGATTTAAACTATTGCCCAGTGTTTGAAGTTTAAATCAATGCTTGCACAGACTTCTTACAATGTGCTGCTCATGGCCATGCTCCTGTATGCCACCTGTGTCGCTGACTCATATAGGAAACAACTGAATTCTGGCTGCTCTGAAGCTCTGTCAGCGGTGGTTTGAATGCATGGTTAGAGACAGTGTGGTAATCAAACTCTATAAAATGGCCTACCTTTAAATTTGTTTTCTGTGCACTCCTGTATCCCTGTAGTGCAGCTAAGGTAGGTCTTTTAGAGACAAAAATCTGTAATATCAACAATAATAGTAACAACACTTTATAGATGATGCTGCTGTTAGACTAACATCTTCATATTTATGATGTCTGTATATTTCATATCTCAAAAAAGTAAAAGGTAGGTGTCTTGGTAGAATGGAGACCATAGGCTTTATTATGCCTTGTGCTTTAAGTAAACCTTTTATTACATTTTTACATATATTTTTGAATTTGCAAGTGGAACAACATTGTAAAACTTTCTTTAAGAAGGTATAACCTGTGGATGTCCATGCATTACACCTACCGATGGCAGTGTGCATAGAGGCACAAAGGGCTATGATTATAAGGCTTGTGAAAATGGAATGGATCGATGACGGTTCAGATGCAGTGACACACGAAGGCCTACACGGACTGGGTCACACTCTCCTGAGGGGTGAAATATTTTTTACAGTGACCATTGGGTACATGCTCACGATAGGCTGTTACCACAGTCACTATAACAATGTAGAACTTCTATTTACACTTTTGTTTTATGGAACTTGAAATCTGTCCAAATAAGTAATAGATGCATTTTAGGACCACAAAGAATCTAGGAATTTTATAGTTCATATTTGTTGTTTGAGAACAAGTCTTGGCATAATCACTTTGAAATAGTTTTCTCTGATGCTGTACTCCACCTGTGCTTTGACACTGTTTTGTATTAATTGAAAACAACTTGTATAGCAAGCCTGTCTGCAGTCTGCACCACTACAACCTCAGAATTGTAATGCTCTGTGTGATCAACGCTGTATATTGTTTTTTTTTCTAGGTTCTGGTTACATGGGCATAGCATTCTCTTTCATTTGTCATTTGATTAGACAAAACAGCCAAACCAACATTTTTCTTTCCTTTGCTGGACCCCCAGCACAATACAATATGCATCCCAGATTGATCTTAATGTGGTGAAGTGACCGACTTGATGGAGGTGGTTAGCAAAATCAATTGCCACACACTGCATGCTTTGCCCAGAGAATGGCTGGTAAAAGCATATTGACTTATCTTGAATTGTGAAAATGTGTCCTGTAAATATCTGATTGGTCAGTTAATTGAATATGTATTAACGAGAAAGCAGAACTAGCTCTGGGATAAAAGATGAAGAGATTTCTTTGTCTCCACTAACAGGCAAATTACTCATTTGCATTTAATTCAAATATACGTAATTATTAATAGAGCAAGATTACCAGTGATTATTATCTTAAGGGGTATTGCAGAGCTTAAGGCCTGAATCATTTACCACAGGAACATATGTCATGCATTGTAAATGGGTGATCTCTTATTGGGTTTACATAGTTCACAAATTAACCATAGAGTTTAGGTTAAGACTGGAAACATGGCCAGAAAACTTATAAAATATGATGGTGCACCCTTTCGACCAATGGTAGTGGAAGAAGGCAGTGTAGACTGGGACAGAGCGATTAATAACGAGTACAATAAACAATAAATACTAGGCCTCGTCTCCCCAGAGACCTCTGGTCAGTTGTGCCTGAGCACTTGCTGGCAGGGAATCGACCGACTGGATCAGGCTATGATGGGTGGGCAAGGAAATGTAATTCCATGTGCACCATCAGGGGATGGGAGGCAGAACTGCCTAGCTGGAACCCCCTGGTGGCAGAAGTGGGAAAGACAGTTAAAGTCTGAACTCCACTGAAACGAAGTCTGAACACTGCTGTGTCAGAGTCAGGCATACAAAACACTTTGCAACATTCAAAAGTGCCATTGATCACCTAAGCTGATATTGAACAGGATACCCTCACCTGTTGGATAATCCCAGACCAGGGGCAAGTGCAGGATACCCTCACCTGTTGGATAATCCCAGACCAGTGGCAAGTGCAGGATACCCTCACCTGTTGGATAATCCCAGACCAGTGGCAAGTGCAGGATACCCTCCCCTGTTGGATAATCCCAGACCAGTGGCAAGTGCAGGATGATCTCGGCTCCTCATCAGATGTGTGGCATGGTAGCTGAGACACAGTAAACAGCTGGCAGATTTACATAGGAACATCAAAACTAAGTGCATTCACAGCCACCCAAACAGATTGGTTTCATAATTATTATAACAGGCTAGGGTTGATGAGTAGTTCTAATACACAGCATTAACAATACAAATAATAAAACAAACAATCAAATGACTGATGATTGATCAAAAACCATTAGGAAGTTATTTAAACCTACTAGACGCCCTCTTGTGCAGAGGCTATACCCTGATCATGTGGTACCCTCTTAGAGAGGGCAGATGAGAAATGAAGGTGTGAAATAATTTGGTGGATGCTTTGATTAATAAAGCATCATGACTGATGCATGCCACTGGGTTTAATCTAATCAGCTCCTTCTTGGTTGGTGCATGGGACTGAATAGCTATAGAAAAAAATTATTCTTCATGCAAAAAGAACTTTGTAGTTTCAGGTGTTGCACAGCAACCTATGCCTATGCGCTGACTTCAAGTTACAATTAATTCCCGTTACTACTTGCAGAATGATATGAAATATGTGAATTAAAAGCACAAAACCCGTTGCCAATGGCAGCAGTCATGAATTTGTTGCAGTGGTCATTATAAAATGTTGGACCTTTTTGGAACTTCTTTGCAACATTACAGACTGCAAATTCATGCAAGCTCATAAGGTTGACTGTGGATGTAGTTAGTTTCGATATATTCATCTGCCAGCTGTTCACCATGGTCTACTGGCATTGCCACCATTGTCTAGAAGCAGTCCCCTTGTGTGGCTGAAGGAATGCAGTCTGTTATTCTAATCCATTACACTTTTGGTCAGCTTCAGCGAATGGCTCCTCAAGTCATCTTATTATCTATTCATTGTGTGGGCTCAAAAATAACACTGGTGTTTGTACATGACTCTCATAACTCTGGTGTTTGTACAGCCCTGGTGCTGTAAATGGGAATCGAACTAGGCATCTTGAGCCAAGCCATAAACAATTCCAGCCAACCAACATGTTGCTTCAGGAGTACACAACTAATTTGATTGGTCGTTGTAATCAAATATCAATAACCTTTCAACAGAATGGCAGACTCGGCCTTGAATTGATTCAAGTGAAACAAGTCACTGAACGATTAAGTGACATCCTAACTAAAGACCCCAAAAGGCCCTTTCACACCAAAATGTTGATACCTTTGTGGCACAGACTTTTGTGACTGTAAATGAAAATTTGAACCAAAAGAAAATGAATTGAATTGTCAGTTGCAAAGGGGAAATACATTTGAATAAAGGGGCAAAAATCATAAAATGCAATTGACATTGTCATTCTAATTGTGAATACAAATAATTCAAACTGAATTTAGGATTACATTGCTGCTTTGCATATTGCATTGTCAATTGCAAAATGGCAAAATGCATTTTCATATTGCATGACCAAAATGTACGTTGAGTTGCAAATTGTAAAATGCAGTTCAGTTTCTTTAAACTTCCAGGCCAAAAAAAACAAAAAAAAAGCTCCAGGTCAAAATAAAATAAATAAATAAAAAATGTACAGTATGTCTCGAATTATATTTTTGTATACTTTCAGATGAACTCTTGAACCCAGATTTCAAGTAGGCATCTGAGCTGAACCTCGGGTCTGTATCCTGGCACTCATTTTGATAGCTGGTATAACAACCAGCAGCCATCTAATTATCTATTCATTGTGTGTGCTCAAAAATAACTCTGGTGTACATGACTCTCATAACTCTGGTGTTTGTACACCCCTGGTGCTGTAAATGGGAAACAAACGAATCGTCATGAGCCAAGCCATAAACAATTACAGCCAACCAACATGTTGCTTCAGGAGTACACAACTAATTTGATTGGTCGTTGAAATCAAATATCAATAACCTTTCGCCAGAATGGCAGACTTTGCCTTGAACTGATTCAAGTGAAACAAGTCACTGAACGATTTAGTGACATCCTTACTTAAGTAATGTTGATAACTTTGTGGCACAGACTTTTGTGACTGTAAATTAAAATTTGCAAAATTGTATCTGGTATGGTTTGTTTGCGGTAAGCACAAAAGCGAGCTCCAATACAACCCTAGTTGCAGAATGTATACCACAGTACCATGTATTGTGTATACATGGTACAGTGGTTTACTTTCTGCAATTAGGTTGTATTGGGGCCCGCTTTTGTGCTTACCGCAAACAAACCATACCAGATACAATGGAATCTGCCTAAGGTAATCTCATCCAACTGGTAATGGATGGGTTGTTTTGGTCTGAAGTACCATTACTATGCTTTCCCCTGCCAATACAAACCAGACCACATATGATGACATATATTTCAATGTGCCCTCAGAGAGTTAGTTCTACTTGGAATACTGCCAAGTGAAATCAATCCAAGCAAAAGGGCAACGGCAAAACTGATGATGTTAACCATGGTGTGGAACAAACAAACAAACAAACAAACCACAGGTCTGAAAGGCACAGAGAAAGTCTTGCTGGACTTTATCTTATTACATGAGAATGATACATTTGGTGTGTGAATGTGGTCATTGGTCTTTGCCAACCAGATCTGGAAATGTACTGTACAATCTTTGAATCTGTTTAGTTGCTCCTCTTGTGCTGCCTGCAAAATGGTTGCTTGAGAATGAAGTACGGCTGTCTACATGGATGATGTCTTAAGGAGTCTACATCAAGCTCTATATTATCTATTATTTTATACATTATTATTTGTAGGCAACCACAGGAGTAATGTATTTCACACTAGTTTTAACCTTATGGTTTATCCCAAGTCTCCTAAACTGTTAAAATACATGTGTGGGGAGACACAAAGATGTAAACAAATCAGTCTTTGGTTGTTTCTACACCTACATATGTACAAGAGGCATCAAGGGCTTACTTCAAATGTTTTGGTAAGAGTCTAAAGGTCCGAAAGTAACATTTGTCATGAAATGATCTGGTATATTTGTGCACTATTTTGGTTGGGGTGCAAGTCTGACCATTCTTTCAGGTATGAATACCAGCTGTACACCAGTATGTATATGACTTGTGTTGTTTACATTTATGTGCAACAAAGGTTAAGTGTAATTAGGGACAAAGACATCTTGCACAATAAATTCATTGATTCAATTTCCTATCTCTTTCACTTCCCTCTGCAGAAAAGCCTCTACCACAAGTTTTCCCTGGTGGCTTTGTTGGCGTTCTGGGATTGGTGGTTGTGGCAGGACTCATCATCGGAGCGTTTCTGACTATCTACATGGTTTATAAACGGGGCCAGAAACCACGGACTGAGACAGACAATGACCTGTGAGTACTGAACATGTAACCAATGATCTCACACTTGGTTGGGCTCAGAGACCTGGAGGACTATGTTGACCTTTAGGGTTAGTGTAGCGAAAGGTAACTAGCTAACTGAGGTCAAATACTATGAATAAAATGTGTCTGAACTCTACCGAATGACTCAAAGGTTTGGACAGTGAAGCTGTATGTAAACAAATACCATACTCCTTTTCTGGGCGCACTTAACACTGAGACAAAAGATAATGGCCAAATGACAAGATCAAATGGAGACTGTTGAGACATTAGAAGAATGTGACTAAGCAATTTTTTTTTTTTACAAAATCAGCAATCTCTTGTTGGACGCAATTGTTTACAAAGTGAATTTCTTTTGCAGTGACTTAATGAGGTGCAGAGATTAGTTTGTCCATTGCAGGCAACCATTTCAGGGAGTTGTGCACTTAAGGCAAGTTCATTAGCACCTTTAGGAGCTCAATAAACTGTAATGGGGGTGGGGGAGGGGTATCAGCCATAAACAATATTAGTACTAATATTTTAAGCATCAGATGCAGTGAAACATCTGCTGTGGTTTTAAGACAAACTTGCATAAAGCCTAGGAAATCTACCTGTGCGAATCCACTCCTGACAAGAACACTGGCAAGTCTTTTACACTTTGCTCCGTCTCTCAGGACTTCAGTCTGCCTGTGCATTCCATCCCTCAAAGAAATGTGCTTCCAATCTGTCCCAGTCATACAAACAAAGAAGGTGCCTTTACGCAACAGAAGGCAAGGTTAGGCAAGGCAATCTGCCTAACACCGGTCTTTCCTCTTTCAGTCGGGTTGTGGAACTGTCAATCAGCAGCCAATAAATCTGATTTTATCCCTGCTTGGCAGTTGTCCATATGGATACTGGCTCTCACTGAAACATGGATAAAGCTGTAAACACTGCTATCTTGACAGCTCTTTCCACATTACACACTCTGTGCAAGGAAGTGGGACAGGCCTTCTCATAGAACTCTTTCCTTTAAACAAATACACCTCAGTTGAGCGTCATGCCCTCTCGGTGACTCATCTGGTCTGGACATATTGCTGTCTTCTATTCCACAAGACAAGTGTTCACTGCTAACCCGAAGTGATGTGAGCACATCCATCAGACTTGGTCCTGAGCTCTGAGCTCATTTCATCTTCCATGGATGAGCAGCCCTCTTATTCAAAGTGCTAGACCTTTGCCTGATGCAAAACTTCAACAGACATGCCTACAAACACTAATTTTAACCTGTATGACCATGACTTCATTTAGTTCACTGTATGCGAACAATGCGAAATTTGGTGCAAGTCAACACAAAAAAAAAGGCTACAGTTTTTTGTTTCTTGTGGGTTGGGGAAAAGATTTTTACGCTGTTGGACTGTCCGTTTGACCATCCTATGTGGAGTTACAGATCTCTCCCCATCCATTTAGATAGGAACCTGATCTCCCCATTCATTTAGATAGTAGTCTGACCTCTCCTCATCCATTTAGATAGGAGCCTGATCTCTCCCCATTAATTTAGATAGGAGCCTGATCTCTCCCAGCCTGATCTTGTTTGCCCTTATAAAGCTACCTTGGCATTGCCAAGATGGTGGCTTAGTGGCGAGACTTGCCTATAAGGACTTGGCTATAGATGAATGATTCTCTTTGCTCCACATTCAGCTCTTTTCTGAAAAGTCACTGCCCTCTATCTACAAGTCCCAGTCACTCTCACCTGTCCCATCCTTGGTTAACTGATGGCATTTGAAAAAGCAATGTGTCATTTTGAGAGCAGCTAAGTGAAAAAAGGCAATACTAGAGACCTGGATTCAGATCTTGATGCAGGAATCGGGTCCACTCCCTTTCTAGTGTAGTCATCCTACTATGTTCTCAGGTGGAGAATTACAGGCTGGTCTCACTCCTCACCTTTTTATTCAAGTTTCTCAAAAGGACTTAAGGTCTTAAGCCATGTCTGTCATGGTCATCTGCAGCATTCCAGACTGATGTGATCATTCTCCTGGAACAGCTTTGCATCTTGCTGGACCTGTCAGCAGCCATCGACAAGTTGAACCACCAAATCCGCTTCCACAATCTCTCATCCAGACATTTCCTGATTGTTTAAAGCAGGGATTCTCAACTGGTGGGCCATGAAGGTACTTCCCAAATTCCCATAAACATTTAGGCCAGCTGGGTATTTTGGTATTAAACTGGATTGAAGTTGGATCATGAGGCACCGATAAGGATCATGAGGCGCTTAATGATTCTCTCATTTTGGTTGTGAACCATTGAGATCAGTGTTATTATGAGTTTCAACATCATAATGTTACCTCTGCAGCAGAATTTGTCTTCTGTTTCCATGGTAACAGTCAGCACCAGTCAGGTGGTGGTTTAGAATTCAAACTAATCAAAGTTTAAAAGTTCTAAACCAAAGTCACAGTTTTATTCAGCCTTTTCTAAATGTGAGAGCTAGCCCGCAAGCATTTTAGAAGACTTAATCCGGAAGGGTGATGGAAGTTACATAACCCAAGAGTTTTGTCAGACAAAATATGACCTTGAAAAAATTAAGAATGGATTCACAGTGGCAGGGAAAGATCCAGAGCACAAAGTGGTGAGGTCCTTTTATTTCAGTGTGTGGGCCCAGACCATCTTGACACATACATCAGTGCTCGACACTGACAGGCTTCCAAGTGCTAGGTTCCTTTCTCTTCCCAATGTACACAACCTCCGTAGGTCTGATTAGCTGTTCACTTCGCCTTTAAACACAATTTTACTTGCACTTTCTGCAAGCAGGGCTCTCAGCTTGCCTCAGTTTTGAACATGAATTAAGGACCTCCCAATCTTGCCCTTAGCTCTTAGCTCATTGATGGTGAAATTCATGTGACTTGCTAGATTAAACTCTAAAGAATCAAGATGGTGAGGATTAGTGTGCATCAATATTGCATTTTGGCAGTCTGCAAGACAGACATAAAACTCATGAGTCTAAAGGCTCACAAGCATACTGAAATGTTTGACAGATTAATGATAAAGCACAGATGATGTTGGTAAGTAATGGGAATCAGAAGTGAAATTAAACATTAGCTTTAGTACACAGGTTCAAATATATGGCATGGTTGTTACCAAGGAGACTCAAGGTAGTCTAAAATATTGCTACACATTCAACAAATGAATTAGGAGGTCAAATCCAAGCATGTACTGTAGCTAGCTACTTGAATTGGATACAGTCCATGTAATCTGATTGTTTCCTCAGTTTTCCTAACTTGCTTTCCTCAGTTACGATGTTTTCATGGAACTGTTTTGCCCGTGGTTTGTTCAGCTGGGACATTCCACTTGAAGTTCAACCAAAAGCTGAGAATGCTCCGCAGTGGCAAAGGTTTTCATTGAGCACCACAGAGGAAGAATTCATCCACATGTTAGAGCAGAATTGACTTTTTCCAGTTACTTACTGTAAATTAAAATAGAGGTGATTAGTTGAAGGGTCTTTGTGGTTGAGCTAGCATGAAATGTTGTTAGCATGAAAAACTTAAATGTTTCATTAAGAAAATTAAGGTCTATTGTGGTACATTTCTGTACACAAGACAAAATATTTATTTATAAAAGACCCTTCAATTTAGCTAAAACCTCTATTTGGCTAAAAACAGTTAAATCATAAATGGACATCTTTACTAAATAATCTAATTTGGAAACAGAATGCCAATATGTCAACTTTCTGTAATTGTTCTAGATATTAAACAAAGGCAAAGACAGGATTTTTACATTCACTCATGCATGCTCACAGCTGAGATATACGTATAAAATACTTGGATTGTCTTTAAAATTCAAACACTTATTCAAAATAATTGACCATTGTGGGAGCTTTTTTTCACTCCCAACCCACTCTTTACATCCAAATCGAAGATCGCACGCTTTTTTACTCTCGATTTCCGCTGTCTCTTTCATAGTTCACTTCTCTCTCTCTTTCTCTCCTTTTCTACTGCGCTGGTAACCACTCTCTATCTCTCCTCGTTTCCTCCCAGCATTGCTGTGGCTGATAGTTGTGTGACCCAGGGTCCGGTCACCCAACCCCCGGTCATTCAGCCTCCTGAGAAGCCTGAATCCCCTACCAGGAAAGTAAAAGCATCAGACTCGTATAACCCTAACCCTCTCCATGTCCTTCCCCTCACCCTGTCTCAGGTCCCTTGATGGAGACGTTGTGGCATGATGGCCAAACAAAATATTGTTTGCTCTACCGTGTCAATGCAAGCAGTATTTTAGCACATCAATTAAGATAAAGAATTAAGAATAAAATGATAACCCAGATGGAAGTTCTCCTTATTTAATTCTCTCTAATATAGTATATTATTTATGGAAATATGAGTTATGTGGTCTCTCCTACCTTAAGCCATGCTTGGCTGCATTAAGAGGCCAAAAACCTACAAGTACTTTACTTGTAGTTGCGATTATTTTTGTCATTTAAAAAAGCAAAGCTCAAAAGACAGATACATATCTAAAATGTAGAATCTATATCAAAACCTAAAAGATAACCTGTAACAGGAATAATCTGCTGGTGTTAACATTATCAGGTCTCATAGGTCTCAACGCCTCAAGTCCATAGTGAAGTTGAAATTGTCACAAGTTAACTTTAGCACCAAACCCCAGAAAAGTAATACTTTAATCGAGTTAAGACTAATTCAGTTAAACAAGCATCGTTATGCTTTACATTGTATTAGTTACAAAGCCATTCTTAGGATTATTTCAAATATTGAAGCACTTTATTCAGGTATTAAAATTAGACTTGTGCTAAATCTGCTACTATATCCTGTGCAGTCTTTCCTCGTATCAATCCGCATGATCTGTTTCATTTGCATGAGTCTGTATAACATTTGGTGCAAATGCAGCATGACCCTTTTGTTTTTGTAGACTATCTTGTTTTGATCTTTCATTGTTCTGTATTATGAGAACAGGGTCTGTTTCTATGTTGGTATGTCAAGAGTATGGTCTCTAAGTGACTGCTATAAGAATGCTTGCTGGTGTAAGTCTTTTCAATGACTTTAGGCCACCAGAATGAAATCAAGAGTACTAAAATGTCTAACACATTGAATGATTGATTATAGTTTCAGTTCCTTTAGTTACAGTGAAAAAACTAACTTTTACTCAGGCTAATTTTCACCTGCAGTATCATGATAGAATGTGTCAGACAGCTACGTAGGTCCCAAGAGCCATACTGATTTGAAGGCCTCACAACAGAACATTAAATTATCTTAAACTCCAAATGATCCTTCTGACAAGACCCAATTTCCCAATAACGATGATTTATGGCAGGATCAGACTTCACAATGTCTTTCATGATGGTCACCATGTCAGATTAGGCAATTGTCGCGGTATAAATTCTTGCTGTGTCTTGGATGCGACACCGGTAAGACTACAAGTTTGACTCCTGATGTCCTTCTATGAATTCAAAGGTTGTCATGGAGAAGGGTCAAGTAATTGTCAACCATGGCTATGACCAGCTACTCAGCAGGTTGCTGAATTGCCTCTTATTTCTCAACATTTAAATGTTTGGTCTCTGTCATGGTACTCCCCCAAGGAAAGGTCAAAAAGGCAGGGGTATAGTTGCCACAGGTCAACCTTTTCGTTTTCACTGTTCCACCAGACAGCCACAACTGCAGCATCCCTCTCTCTCTTCGCCATGTATCATATGGCAGAGATCACTCTGTCATCCTATTGGTCAACGTCAATGAACAAGTCGTAGGAATTGTCAAACTAGGCAGGAAAATACAAAAAGAGTTAGACCTGCTACAATTTCGTAAGTAGTAAACGACCTAAATCTAAAAATCTAAACAGTACTGAAATCTCACCTAAATTGGTGATATCCGGTGATGTCACAGCTGCTTATTAAACTTCTTATTGTACTAACTGATTTGAAGGCCAGCGACCTTTCATAGCTGCACATCTAACAAACTATAACTTAAAAAGAAAGGTATGACAAATAGAGTCAGTAACATACCTGCCAATGTCTCGTTTCATACTTTGCCAACTATGGGTCCGTAATCATATTTCCATGGCTACAAATAGCTTATTCTCTTAATGAAAAGCTAAAAGGTTATAGACTGTAAAATGATAATAAAGGATATACGGTGGCAATAACACTGCCAAATGGATTGTTGTTGTTGTTGTTGTTGTTGTTAATTCCCCTGTATGTTCTTCTGGTGACCCGAGTAAGGAGTCCATGTGAAGAAGCACTTCCCCATCTATGACTTCTCCAGAGCCGTAGATCAATGAGCGTTTTCAAGTGCTCCTTGAGTTACCATGCTTGTGGGAAATGGTCTGGAAATGTAAGATGATTTGTAAGCTGAATGCTACAAACTACCGGGGCTTACAAGGCATTTGGGAAATTGGGAGACAGGGCTCGTGTCTAGTCACAGCCAGAGCGCTCATTTCAGCATGGAAGACTCATCAGTGGGAACCCAGCCTCAGTGCAGTTTGCAGGCTTTGCACTTTTAGAAACTCATGGTCAACTAGTTTTGGCATACAATTTCAAATTAATTTTGATCGTACATATTTTGAATGACTAGTGGGAACGACATGTGTGCTTATCTGTCCTTCACACGAGCGCATACTATGTAGTTCTGTGTTCTAGGCCAGAACACTCTGTGAAAAAGAAACACTTTTACAGCACAACTTTGGCAACTATTTACCAAAAGACACAAGTTAGCATGGTAGCAACTTTAGTCAGTGCAAACTGAGGTGTCAATGGTGTTTGGAAGGTTTTTGGTAGTTTGCTTGCTAGTTTTAGACCAGAACTCCTTACTGCATGATGTTTGCATTTTAAACAACACAGAGATTTGACAGATTAAAGGAAAAATGGTTTATCTCACAAATCAAGCCACTCATCATCCATGGCTTTCAAGACATCAACAGTGTAATGGTTTACATGCATGGAAAACTACATGTACAGGTACAGGTACAGGACCTGATGTTCAACTCACTGCCAAATTCAGAAGAAATCAAAGCTACAAGATAGACTTTTAGCTATTTTAAAACCTCTTTCATTATCAATATTTATTATGTTGTCCTTTCAGAAAGATGAAAACAATTGACCTTATGCTTCTCTCAGTGTGTGTGTCAGTGGGATATTTCAATTCCAAATCAAAATAATAAACATGCCTTTTTTATTGAACAGTAATGTCCATTAGTTCAGCTGTTTCTGTATTTATAGTTTTGGCATTCATGTAGGCTCCAACAGAAAGGAAGAGCCATTTGGAGAGATACCCTTCCTGTGGGCAATGCCATTTCAAATGGGATAGGTATGAATAGAGAACACTGTGAGTGTGTGTTGCTTTGAGGTTTTGGCGGATGCAGTGGATTGATGCTTTTAGAGCTAAATACAGAGGCTTCTCTCCTCTCTAGTGTCAACCAGTTCTGACAAGCTTCTCTCTCCCTCTCCCCCTCTCTCTCGCTCTCTCGCCCTGTGTAACCTCAGGAGGTTGTGGTGTGTGTGTGTGCAATGTGCAACGTGATTACAAAAATAGATAATTAAATAAATAATTCAGGAGTGCAAAGAATGAAGCTAGGAGACCACCGCTTTGAGCTAGTAATGCAAATGAGCCTCTAAAGGTAAAACGCAATCAAACCGAATCGCTTCCTGTAGCCTCTCATTTCATTTGGTTGATTTTGAATTGAGCCACAGTAGGACCTTTTGCTAAGTGACCTGTCAACAAAGACTTATTTCTTTATTTGTGAGGAATATAGCTGTGGATGTATATTTTCATCAGAATGATAATGTTATAGTGGTGTATATAATTACATAATGTTATCAGTTCACCTTTCTATAAATGCCTGTGTTGTCTATATAGGTGACGCATGGGAGCAGCGTTGGTGTTAGCTGTCCGTGGCGCATGCTGTGGTTTAAGAGCAACGCGCAGTCTTGAGACAAGGTCATATGGACTGGAAATAATGAGCTTGAAAGATAGGGTGCGCTCATGCACGAGGTATACACATACAGTATTAGAGGAGACGTCAGCTGGCCTTGCTGAAAGGTCACATTACTCATTCTGTGTGGGTGGGTGAGTGAGTGAATAAATGAATGATGGGGTCATGAACAGTTGAAAAGATAATGCATGCATGTATACTGCACAAGATAATTGCTCTTTTTGATCTCTTGATCTTGGAACAGAAGAACCAATATATGGCAACTTTATAATACATATTGAATGAATTTTTCCACTGCAATGTAAAATGCGTGTGTGTGAATTTGAATGTATTATTTAACGTTCTATTTTGAACTGGAAAATTAAGAAATGAAAAAGCACAATAGGATATAGTCATTCTTAGATTGATTCCTTGGTATGGCCCAGCTTGGGATGGCACTCATTACTGTTATAAGCATTCTCATCTCCTCGTCTCTCGAGCCTGTGCCCTGGCCGACAGCTCATGTGGTTTAGTGCCAAATACGTAGTTCATGGACTTGGAATGGCTTCAAATGTGATGCAAATATATTAAGATTGTTGAAACAAACATTCGAGAATATATTGTAATGCGCTCATATACTGTGGATTGAAATCACTATTTCCCCTCTTTATTATGTTGTAGATTAGATTTTCAATAGATGTATTTTTAATTTTGTCTACCAATCAACACTCAATAACCCACAGAAAAGTGAAAATTGAAATGTTTTGTAAAAGTATTCCGACTTCTTCTTGGGTAAAAGTTTACAAGCATTGCACACCTGAACTAAGACAGTCTACCCTGGTCCTCTCAATCTCTATCAGATTGGATAGGCAGTATCTGTGAACCAGCATTTTCAGGTCTCTCCACAGATGTTTTGTGGGCTTTGGCTGGGCCACTGGAAGGCAGAGACTTGCTGTGATGCCATGCCAGTGTTTTCTTGGCTCTGTGGTTTGGTCATTGTTGTGCTCTGTGGTTGCATTCTGGAGCAGGGCTTCTTGGTGCACCTCTATGTATTTGGTTGCAGTTGTAGAGATGGATGCAGAATAAGATGAAGAACCAAGGAGAAGTCTGGACAGTGGTCAGAGACAAGAGGATCGCGTTATGAATGAGCACACAAGAAGAGCATGATATTAAACAAAATCTACTTTCACACCCTTTGCATCTGAGGTGCTGTCAAGGATTGACTTTGCCCACACTATTGATATCATGCTGCCCACACTTTATTGTTATGATAGCAAGTGCATTTAGTCAAATGTAATACAATGCAAAAGAAAATCTTGCTTTCTGTGTGCCAGAGTCCCGGATACATTTGGCTTGATTATTTAACATAACTGTAGGTAGGACAGATGCCATACATGAAGCCTTTTTGTTATATATTATCTTCAGCTACATAATATGCCAATTCAATTGCTGAGTGATCCATCTTATGACAGACCCTGCCATTGTTATGATTATATAATTATTTTTGCTTCTGTAGATTTCCAGGATGCATTTAACTAACATCAGTTGAAGTTAACATTAAATTGAGCAGTTGGGATTAAAATTACGGAGAGGATGAATGCGACAAAGATATCACTTGTGCATAATATTTTTATGAAACCCCCAAAAATGTTCTAGACACACCAGAATGAGATATAAAAAACATATTGCGTATGGTATGAAAAAACAAAACTGTCCAGTCATAAAATGAACGTTTCCTCTAATGTTCATGTGACAGGCATCGCTTCACAGGTTAAAATGTCTTCACTATGAACTAATACCTTTTCTACCTTCCCCTAATAGGACAGACCTCCCACCTGCTCACAAGCCAGCCCCACCACCTCCCAAAAAGAAGAACAGTGATCTCAAAGGCCACCTGACATCTGAAGACATTCAGGTAAGCAAGATCCAGTTCACACATGGAAATGTGTTTGGGAAATTCCATTTGTGTTGGTGAACTGAGTGAAGTCGCTTTTTTAATAAATTCAAGTAATTTATTGCTAAACCGTAGACATTAAAATCTGATGACTCTGAGACATCTTCCAGATGAGCAATCACTGTTTTTATATCTTTTCCAGATGTATTGACATAACATAGACATTTTGGAGGCGTATGTGTGCTTACAGGGAAAGCCTACTAAGACAGAACTAAGGTTCTGTTTTTATATATACTGTAAACACGCACTGAAAAAGGCAGACAGGAATAAATATAGAAATCTTCCTTATTCCAATCACTGTCTTTTAGTTCAGTGTAGCTGTTCAGCTGGTTCAAGTTAATTTCAATGCCAATATCCTAGTTTTCAGTTTAAAAAAAAAAAAATCAATGCTGCTGAAGTCTTTGGTCGTTGGTGAAATGGATTTTACATTACATTAGTTCTTCAGTAGCCGATTTGATTCCCTTGTTTTTATTCATCCTTGTAGAAACTAGTCTTGTATGTACCTATTTACCTGGCTGCAGAAGTATGTTAAGGGAATTTACATAAAAAGTAGCTCTTTCCTCTGTGTAAAATACCCATATCCAGGGATATTTGATAGCACCCTGCTCCAAACACAGACACGCTATTTTGGTCTTTTATAGTTGTAGTTGTAGATTGTTAGTGAACTTAATATTTACATTTCATGGGCATTGGCTAATGACTGTATCAGTGATGTTGATAGTCAAATATGTTGTTTAGGATTAATGTAAAATTAAAAAAAAAGCTTAATTGCAGAAAAAAAAACTTTGCATGTCAAACAACATTCATATTTTTATCACAACAACAATTTGTCCACCTTTTCCTGAGCTGTGGTGTCTCAAATAGGTGGTTCACTTGGACAAAGATGAGGAAATGCAGAAGCTTCCTCTCCAGCCTCCTTACTATGACATGGCGCCTTCTGAGTCAACTGCCTTCACTGATAAGATGGTGAGTTTTGTTGCCCCAGACAACTTGCAAGAGATTGGTTTTGTAATTGACCCCTCTTGTATTTGTGGTAGAAGTGAATGGTCACTTGAAGCAAATCTGGACCTGTGGATTGTCGAGAGTGTTACATCTCTGTAATTGAACATGCATCAAGGTTTAATATTAGTGCTCTATCACATTGTCTACTCAGTGGTAGCTTTTAGCTTTTAAGCATAATTTAACTTTAATATTCAATATTTAATCTTAAAAGAAAAATTGCAAATTTGAATTCCCTACTTCATTTCAACCATCCTTTTTAAAATGTGCCATAATGACCACACCACACGTTGCCATATGTTATTCTTAAATGCTTATGCTTAAATATAGAGCCAAGAGGGTATATTATTGCTATGTTATGTGACACTACATTCCATTACATGATACCATGTCATGCTCTGAAGGGACATTTAGGGAATTTTGTCCTTTACTGTGAACTGTCTTGTTACTTAAGAGCAGTGGACAGCTAGGATGTTGGTACATTGCTGTAGCCTACTAAGGAGGCTAAATGTTTGCATGTATTGTACCATATCTCAGTTTTTAAACTGACTTATTTCTTAGATTGACCTGTGAGACTTGTATTTTGTGTTAGTTAAACTATATCTCCTGTTTAAATCCACTGATCATTGTCAGCAGTGAAATTTATAAGAAATTAACTCAGAATATGTTCAGTGCCATTTAACATGAATTATTACAACATGATACAGAACTGTGCATGCCAATTTAAAGTCCATGTGCACAGCACAGATGCCCAGCACTTACTTACATAAACAAAACCCCTGGAAATTGGAAAAAGGTCCCCCTCTTATTTATAATCTTAAGAGCTCTGTAATTGGGGAATCCTAGATTCCACCAAGAGGGTTAATGGAAAAGAAAACAAATATACAACCTCTACAGGACAAAACACATCAACACATCAACCTGAATAAAGCTTGGAACCAGATAATACCATGCATTTATCACAGAGTTTGTGTCAACAAAATATCAACAAAAACAATGTCAAGTGGAAAGGGACCAAAAGCATCTCAACGATTGCATTTGTGAGTCGTTAAGACAACTGGTATTCTTTCAGGAAGCTTGGTAATTTCATAAAGTGTGTGATGATTTGTGGCAACCAGGTCTGCATTCCTATTCAAGCTGTTACAACAGTACATTTCTAATGCTCGCTTCATTTGTAACAAATGTTCTTTACATTTTTAGTTAAATTAATTCTATCATTGTTTATTTACAGTTTTCAAAGAATTGGTAACCCTACCTTCTCTTCCCAGTTGACTGAGACCATTCTTCCTCCCTCCCTCCCTCAGGGAGATATAACACTCAATCTCTAACTGCTCACATTATGTTGAGTGTATTGTGCTTTAGTCATATAACAGATACAAACTTTGAAACTCTGAAATGGTTTCACAAAGGAGCTCAGTGATATTAAACTGTGTATATAACAGGACAATGTAGTCATGAGGTACATATCGATGGAATACGTTTTTTTCCTTTTTTAATCTTGATGGTCATGTGAACTGCAGATGCTTACATCTTCTCAGTTGCAAGAAACTGAAGCAGACTTAGACCTGACTCCCTGCGTCGTCATTCAGTGACACATATCTTTCTTTGCATTCCAAATCGATTCTTAATGCCAGTTCCATGGAAGCTATTTCTAGATATTAGTTATCTATAGCGACTTCCGTGCGAGAGTTGAAACCCCCAAAAAACAGAGAAAGATGATGTAGGAAGTTGTAACGCTAAATCTGTCCAACATGTTTTTTTAAATTTACTGTATCAATAACCTTGCCAATGTTGTGTAACATCCACATGTGTTCTCCTTTTCAGAATGATTTATGATCTTCAAAAGGCTTTGACATTTATATAGCCAGGAACAAAAATCTGTCTCTCATGCTCATCTCCTACAGTCTGTTTCAATTGTTTGTTTCATACAACCACAATCTTGTTGCCTTGTTCTTTTGATTTGTTTCAGTTCTTTTTTGCTAACATTTCCTTAATGAAAGTCTCCCTTGTTGTGTCTAATGGTATTCTCCCCTCAAAAGCGTCAAAGAAATGCTCACACAATTGGACAAATTACTTTACACTGGAAAAACTACATATTTTTGGTCTCTGTTTTTGCTTTCGTTTGTCCCTATTTTATTAGTTTCAACAAAATTCATGTGTCTGTATCTGGACATCTGGATTATGTCAGGTTGTCCTCTAGTTTCTAGTTATTTTCCAATAACTATCCTAAATTGTCTGTTGATTGTAGTTCATGGTTCGTCCACCATTTCATACATTTATCATTACACCAAATATGTCCATTTCTTTATCTGTACAAACGCTTCTGTTTGAACATTTTTTTGTGGCCATCGTCATGCCTCTCCATTAGTTTTCCTGTCCTCTTCTCTTTGATTGGACTTGAGTCTGGAGTCTATCTTCTATCAAAACACACTTCATCTAAATCTCCATGTCTATCTCATACACGCACACACACACGCAAACACAAACAAAGACTTTCACTCTCTGTTCTGTCTCTCCCACCATCTTCGGTCTCTCTCTCTCTCTCTTTCTCTCTCTATCTAGCGCTCTAATCTCTCTATCTGTCTTGCTCTCAACTCTATCTCTCATTCACAGTCACACTCCTCACACACACCTTTCGCCTCTCTTATCTCCAGAACTCTAGCCACATGGACTGTGATGTCCAGTATGCGGAGCTGGATACTGCAGCTTTGGCCTCCTCTCCCAGCCCGAGAAGCTCTGCTCACACTGGCGGGGACCTGGTCGAGTATGCAACCATCCAGCCTAGCTCACACTAGCGCATGCCATTGTAGGCCTTTCCCCTAAGACTCTGGCCTCAAGGTACACATGCAGAAGCACCCCCTTTTTACTTCTCCTCCATTTACTGTCTTTTTAGTTAAACTCCTCACTTTCTCACAGTGCACTCCTTCAATGTGTCCTCAGTGTCTTACCCCTTGCTTTGTTTTTTTATTCCCTTCTTCCGGGGTTATATTTTCTTTTTCAGCTGTACAAAAGTGTACTTTCCAAGCTAAACAAACCAAATGGCTAAACAAGGCTAAACAAATCAAATAACTGAGAAAATACCACAGTGTTATTTTTGGGAGAACATATTCAAAATCACTCCATGGTAAGCAGGATACTTCATGGTTCAACAGAAACTTGCAAAAATGTTTTTAAAACAATGAAATGGATACCATTTTAGTGGAATCATTTTACTAAAACTGTTGGTACAATAAGAGTCGTCCTCGCCAATCATGTAATACTAACAACAAAAACCAAACAACTAATTTGATGATTTTTTTTCAGTGTGGTTTTGTGAGTGTTGTAAATGCATGAGTCTTTGCATGGCTTTGTGTAAAGGCATGTGTGGTGTTTTTGTAGTGTTACAATTAATGGGTAGATCTAAGAAAAACACTGATGGAGGCTCTGTATAATAATTAGATAGAAAAATCAGTCATCTTGAGTGGAGGCCTCACATGTTCTAGGCACCTTAAAAGATTTCCACTAATAAAAATACTATTTTAATTTAAACTAAAACACCTTAACAACTAAACCCAATAGAACATTTGAAAAGAGAAACACTGATCAGAGTACTTTTTATATAATACAGTTCAAAATACAGTTAAGAGCGTCAACTTATTGTTAATCTAGAGTTAACGTCAGCCTAAAGGCTAGTTTTGCTAGCGACTGCAATAAACACAAACACTAAAAAGAAACTCTTAGGATCAAGTTTTATTCCACAAATTAAATGTTTCAGGTTCAGCTAGACATGAACTCAGCTTTAGATTATAACGAAAGATCTGATTTGATAATCACAACAAATTATAAGAAAATAGAACTAGTTACATTTGATTCATAGTGTTGGAAACCTTTCCAATCTTCACTGTTAAAAAAAAAAAAAAATCCATTGTATGTTCACACTACGGTCACCATTTTGTGTATAATACTTTATACTTACTAATAACTGTCTACTCGAATAACTGTATACTTACACCTAGCAAAGTAAGTGATTTGTATCTGAGAGCTGGATTTATAGAAGCCCAGACCATACACTTGAAATATCCATTGTGTGTACATCCTAAGACAAAGCCTTTGCACAAGAGAACGTCAGGTAAATCAAATCAACTCTTTTTTGGGGTTACATCAAGTAAAAAGTTACTTTACGAGGCCTTACGGTTTTTCACTATAACTAGCAGAATAATACAACAACTAACTGGCAACAGATTTGCCTTGAAAAACACCAACAGCAGCACAGTTGAAACTGATAAAAGGTAGATCACTTGATAACTGATGTATTTCAGCAACATATTTGGTGGCATCATGCTGTTAAAGCTATTTTAAGTTGTCTGACTCAGACCATAGAACTACACATTGAAGACCCTGGGCTGCTAGTGGGAACAACCGGTGTGTTTATCTGTCCTATGACCATCTGCCATCAAAATGAATTTGAGTATGTTCTAAAAGATAGTAATAAAACTGTATAATTTTATGATGACATTATTCAGAGTAGTAAGACAGAAAATAGGGAAACCAGGTATCCTGATTTCAGGAGAAATTGTTCCTGACCTGAAATAAACTATTTCAGGACTCAGCCTTGCTATGTGTTTAGGTACAATAAATGGGCAGTAAAAATTACTTTTAGAGTATTTAAGCTGTTCATCTTTACAATGTGATACAAATCTGTACAATATATATTTTGTGGGACTCTTCTGACCTACATAATCAGCAACTGAAAAATTCCAGTCAATACAAATATAGACAGAAAGAGACCAGCAACATTGCTTGATTCTAGACGTTTCCTCCATAGTGACGGTACCTGTAGTCCTTTGTTTGTATATATCTGGCATCTTACCCTAGTGTGTAAGATCTTCATCCTCTGCATCCTGTAGTAATCTGATGAAATTTCACCTATGAGGACTTAGTGCAGTTTGTCATAATGTCTTTTCTTTATGAATACTGCACTGCTCACAGGGTGGGAGTCATCCTTCTCGTAGATGTAAAGATACTTGGAAAGTCTTTGTAAGTTATATTCATTCTCATATCCATTATTCTTTTCCCCTTTCTGTTCATTCATAGTGCTGTTTTCCTTCTGAAAACTCGACAATTTGGAAGGGATCAGTAGTGTCTCACGACCAAACGACCAAAGGGCACCCATTTTCTTTATTTTCTAATTTACGGGTACCACTTTATTTTAAATGTGGGTTATGGGATGGTGAACAAGCTATCCGTTACTACCGTAAAACTTCCTATAATGACTTCAATAAAGTCTCAATTAGTCACTAGTTTCTTATTATGACTGGATAAAATGTTCAAATCAGTCAAATAAACTGTGGTCTTTAATAAAACCCAGGTCAAAAATGTCTGTACCATTTTTAGGCTATCATGCTATGACTGTTTAGATCATCAATGAGCCTGCCCACTGTTTCTTCTCTCTTGGTCAGATTCCATGTTCCAAATTCATGTACTTCCCCTATCCCCTCGCCCATTTCACTACCAAACTTACCTTTTGCTTATTTCAGAACCTTTGTGGGCACATGCATCCGGATAGTTCTCTTAGATGCTGCTTCAAAACCACAGTATCTTCCTTTGGTAGAAGGAAAGGGACTTAAGTGCCACAGCACAGGCTTTGGGTCCTAGTTCCTTTAGTAGGCGTTTGGGGCCAGCACTGATGCCAATGTGGGAAATATGAAACTCATTTCCCAGTTTTCTCCTCCTAGTGGGATTGGCTTCCCTTTCCCATTCTCAGCCAACTCCTGTATCTCGAGTGTTCCCTCCCCTTTGAACCTTTAACCCACACCGAGAACCTCATCAGATCCCCGTCAGTGGCCGCTTTGCTGAAGTTTACCTACATCTCCATTATGGCGTATGGCTAACATCAACATGTGGGAGCATATCCAGCCTAAGGCATACTGCATTTGTTCCTTTGCCCAGCATTTACTTGCTTTGTAGTTCTGCTCTCTCTTCTGCTTATAGTACTGAGCGTCTTGTCGCCCTGTCAGAACTCGATTGCTTGTATCATTCAGCCATACGCAATCCAGGACTTTAAATCTCTGCCATTTAAAGTTTACTCTCCAGCCAGAGACCATTTTCTATCGGTATATCAGATAGAGATAACCTTTAAAAACAGAACGTAAATAATTTGTCCATGATTACCCACATTTTGAGCACAACAAATAACTTACCCGGTTTTCCACACACAAAATGAGGCATTTCAGCAAATGTTGCAAATGTTTTCATTACTACTACTGATATAATTAAGGGCAGTTCTGGCCTTGAATAAACTTCAGTGACCTAGAACCTTCAGGTGGGCAGCATCTGTACACGATTAATGCCTATGCAGTGAATTCCTGTAGGATCCCCTGCAAGGCCTAAGCCAGAAGCCTTGCCAGGTACGATATGCCTGGTCACAGGATGATCTTGTTCATTTTTCTTTTTTGCTCATAACATATAAATAATAATAAAATACTGTTAATATATGTCTGCCATTATCCAAGCTGAATGGATCAACTATCTTCTGGTATCTTCTTGGTTAGAGTGCATCCTCTGGGCATTCACAATGCATCACTGCATAATCCCCCAATGTGCAGAATATTCTGACACAGTGCCCTATGATGGGTGTCAGGCCGTTGGCCAGAGACAGATCGTGATTAATGTAGCAGATCAATAATCAGTCCTCCACATTTGGGGCGCGATTCAAGGCTAAGTATTCTTTAACAAATGTATAAAATTAACTTTGGTCTAAATTCAAAATCACTAGATAATTATAAATATAGAATTAAGATTGTATTATGATGGCAGATTTTTTTTTTTTTCAATGGTCTGTACTTTTTTTAATGTATTTAGGCTTTGGGATAAATGTAAGGGGAAACATGCAATGTAAATGGGCAATATGTTAGAGTGACCATATTCTCATAAAAATAATAAATCACATAAAAACACACCTGGCTATGGGGTATTTGGGGTTCCATAAAGAGAATATGTCTTGGAAGAAGAAGACATCTTTTAACCCTACTACAGTGTATTCATGGTATCCATTACCATTACAATTTCTCAGTGTATTACAAATCAGTAAGAGGCAAATTATACAATGAGATTTAAATCAAAAATTTACCTGTGCACACATTAGTGTATCCTGGACCCTGCACAATCGTGCTATTCAGTGCTTTACCTTTCTGTTGCATTAGCTGACAGCAGCATTCAGACAGATATAAGCAGATTGGTCCAAACCAAAAAATGACACTGAGATCAGATCAGATAACCTACAAGAAACTTTTCATCACCTAATATTAACAGACAGATTACTCGATTCTTCTTTTTTTATTTAACTTTGGCCATCTCAATAACCCATCATACAATGGGCATAGCACCAAGGCTATTTAAAAAAAAAAAACATTCCAGACACTAGCTGTGCCAGCTAGACATATACATTACATATAAGATCAAAACATATCACTCCTTAACAGAGTGGTGAAGCTACGGTTTTGAATCAGCTAGCAAGCAGAAAGCTTGATGTGACACTTTTAAAGTCTGATGAGTACATGCATTGTCTCATCGCTAACAAACTAAGCTAACATAAGATGTACCAAATGTAACCTTTTGCATAAAGTATGTCATCTCCTAACACACACTGTGAAAGTCCTTTATTGTTAGTTTACCACAACAGATAGTTCTGTTAATTAAACCAGCTTTCGTTCAGAGCAATATAAATAAGACTTTTCTTTGATGCACAGACAACTTGGCAAGGTGACAGACAAACTGTATGCACCACGTCACATGAACTCATGGGTAGATGTGTGGCATTAACCTGTAAAGTGAGTGAATGCTCTAACGACTAGAAAAGCGCTACATAAATGTAGTCCATTTAAATGATAATAGGTTGAGAATAAGCGACTTCCAAAACTCCCACTACTGGTGGGAATGTAAATGCACTCTTTGTCCATTTCATTATTTTAAGAATTTGAGTGCATTGTTGTCTCTATGTGGCGTCTTTGTGTCTCTTTCTACAGAACACTGGGAACCGTTTCGAAGAGCTATCAACCCCGGCTGAATATGTGAGCTACCATCATGCCTGCAACCAGGATCACCGTATTGAGATACCGCCTTCCTCCGCCCTCACTCCCATCACCCTCTTGCCCCAGAACCCCTATCCTCCACAGCCTCCCAACCCACCCATGTACACCTTCTCCTCCAACCCTCCTCCCTCTGTTGGTCCCCCTGTTGCCCCCCGCCCCCCATTTACCTTCCCTAAGGAGCAGTCTGTTTGAGAGCCTGAATGGCTCAACCATGTGCTGTCCTGCTCAGGAGAACATGTCATGACAGCATTAACAGAACACAACAGTATAATTATACTGTTTCCCATCTACAAGGTACCATAGAATATATGCCTCATTTATGCTCATCCTTTCATTTGGACCGCATGAAAGTGTGTGGGCGTTCTCTCCCAGAATGGTAACAAGTGTTTGTGCATTGTGGACCTTAATCCTTAAATATTGTGCACTGCATGTTACAAAGACTGTCATTAGGGACCCTCACCATTCTGTTTCATGCTGGAAACACTGCCGCCCCCTCACCTCACCCAGACCACTTCTCTTCCCTTGTGTTCCAGAACAATCATGAATCAGTGTTGTCATCTCCCTGGTCTCTGCATTGTCACAGTTTCCTTGCATTTATACTTGTCTCTTTTTACTTTGCCTCTCAATCCCTGTAAAGTACACACTGATGTGTCATAGGGTTTTTTATTTTATTTCCTCCTGTAGTCGTAGTGATTCATTCATTTTTATTGATTGTCTCACTTTTGTATGCTCCTTCACGTTTATGTTTTGCACATTACATTTGCTTGCATCACAGTGTATATTATGTGTGGTTCAGTGTGTACTAGTGAAAGCACATGACCTTTGCAGTAGTCCCAATTAGCTTTTTTTAAATCAAAATAATGACATGGACGCATCCCTACAGACATAAGCCACAGGATAATTACATGGGAAATGACAGTGCCTGTTACCCTATGGTTTCCTCAACACAGTTTAGCAATTTACACTCAACAGAGATACTAACAATAACAAAACATCAATGACAGGAATTCCATGTGTCGACCAAATGTGGTTTCATGATGATGGAATTGTTATCTTACAGGTGTATAAAGAAGGTTTAGACAATTCGTCCAAAATATAATTTAAGTCTGACGGCATAACAATTGTGTGCAAAAGTGTTTTTCTGTTTCGGGCATTGTAATGCATTTGTCTTAGTTGTTGATCAGGCCTAGATGCCCTCAAGATGTATCAAGATGCATAATATTAATTATTGGGAATCATTGCCGTTTCACTGTTCCCCAGAATAATATCTCCATTGTATGTCTACTGTACTGCATCTTTGATGTTCTTCAAGGAAGTCCAGCAAAGGCTGTGAATGTTGTCTTCACTAACTCATAAGAGGTAGAATTAAGGGCTCTATTTCAGTTTCATTTCTATGGGTGAAAGCTTCTCTACATGGTAAAGGAGGGAAAACAGCACGCTTTCTGTTCTAACATCTTCCACTTTGTTGCCAAAGAAATAGAGCAATCCATATTCACTCTTGTCAAGTTTACATCCATCAACTTCCATGTGGAGGCAAATCATGAGAAAATCCAAAAATGTATTAGATCATCCTACCTTCATCAGTGGATGCAGTAAGCTTATGGTCCTCATCTGGGACATTTGTCCTTTGAAAAACCATTACACTGATATGGAAGTTCATTATTGTTGTGGAGCACAATATTTAGAAGAGGCAGAGGGGACGATCAGTGCAAATGACAGCGTGACATACGTAGAAAACAGGCTGAAGAAAAAGCAAAGCCTCTTCAAATTGTTGTGAAGTGAGTGAAGAGTGGTACGAGTAGAAAGATATTCCAAAACCTTTCAGTGTTAACAGAGTAAAGCTGAAAGCACATGCCACAAATGACAAATACGATGTCCTCTCAGACAATCTGTACAGCACACAGTAGATCTCACATTATTTTGCCATGTCAAATGTATGTTATAAAGACAAAAAATGTGTTTGTGTTCAATGTGAATAACAAAAAAATTATTGTAGAGATATTGAAGGTTGTTAAAATGTGAGCTTTACCAGTGGTTATTTGGTTCGGTTAAATTTGTGAGGGTACATATTGTGTGGCCCTGTTGTCTTGTATTGTTTCCTTTCCTTGAATGTGTTAGTGTTTTCATTAGGTCCACCAATTTGTTCTGGTTAAAGTCACTGAGGTGTTGAAGGATTGATTGAGTTCTCTTCATGTTGCACATAATTAATAGTTGTTGCTTTATCTGATTATCACAAATCAGTCATCACTTACAACTAGGTCCCTTTGCTACTTTTCACTATAAGTTTTTTTTGTTGTTGTTTCTAAAGCACATACCATTTATATTGCTTTTATTACTTTATCCGCCATAGTTTTGTTTACCATCTTAATCCTTTTTATTTTGTACATACAGATTGATGCATCTCAGCTAAATTTTCTAACACATATGAATTATATATCTTTGATTATGTTTGTGAAAGATGAATATCGTTGGAGTTTACAGTATTGTGGAAAATGAGCTCTTAGTCATTGTGTCTATTACCACTGCTAGAGTTCTTAAGTTCATGCAAGACATTTCAACTTCTGGTCTTTTTTTTACATGGGACTATGTCTGGTGTAAATATTAACATACTATTCCAGATGTGTTAAAGAAATTAATGCAGTTTAACATTAAACGTCACACTGTTAATGATATCACATAGTTGCGTTTCTGATTTCTTTCTAATTGAAGAAGCACAAAAAAACTAAGAAGAGCTTAATTGTGAGTTTTTTTTAATGCCACTCTTGGCTGCAGCTTCAAAATGTGTTGACTCTTTATCAGGCAGAAACCAAGTTAAAAAATCTCAAATTAACCTTTTCTTTTGGTTCCTGCATACATTCGGATTTCTTGGTAAGAATGTCCACATTCAAAAGTGTATAGAAATACAGATATATTCAAATGTATATAGACATTACATATGTTGCATATGGCTATGGTATAGCTGGAAATGAGAGATACAAACATTTGATAATTATAAAACCGACAGCTCCCATTTTCAGTGTCATATATAAGTCTTTCATCTAATTAAGTATTAAGGATGAGATATATACTTCTATGGACGAATAGCTTTGACAGATGCGGGAACATTTATGATTCTCCAACGTTTCTGGGTGTTTAAAAGCATTAAAAAAAACCGGATTGACGTAGATGGATAGTTGCAAAATTTGGGAGGTGCACGTCAGGCCACGGAGAGGTACTCGAAGAGGGTTTGCAACGACGGAAAGGGCTCTCCATGTCTATGTGTCTTCGTAAACGGATGACCATAAATAAGGCTTTAGCTATGAGAGTTTATGTTTCAGAGCCAATTGGCAAACAGGTGGCAATTTATTTGCACAGAAGTCATGACATAATACACGGAGTTTATAGAATTACAATAGTTATGCAAAAGCTATTTGCTAAGAGATTATGGTACAGCTTCAATTTCAGACTTTTAATGAGTCAGTTGGAGGAAGAGACACTGTTGGACCGGGCCCAGAACAGTGCCCTAAATGTCCAGAGGTAATAGCTAAAATAGGATTTGTCAGAACTCAGAATCATCAATGACAAGACAATGAATAAAATAAAATACGTAAGGGATAACGACCGACGAGCTGTACAGTTCTACAAAGGTAATGGACGCTGCGGGGCAAAGAACTCCACGACGCGTAGCGAAGTGGAGTTGCTCCGCGCAGTCCATTACCTTTTTAGAACTGGACAGCTCGAAGGCCGTTATCCCGCTTATCTCCCGTTTACAACATCCAAAAATGTTTTTATTATTATTTGTATTATTATTTAGAATTTCCTTTATCTTTAGGAAACGTAATATGCATAATAACCTGATGAATTCTTAATTTGAAGCCATAGCACTCCCGTTAGAGAAAGTAGTGCGTTTTTTGAAGAAAAAAAAAAACGTTACGTTGGTTGTCAATGGTAACCATTCAAGAGCATTGATATGGAACGGCGATTTAACTTTTATACTGGGACTACGTCCAAGGTGTCCGGTTATACGAACTTAATGTACACCCCATTAGCCAATCAGAAAACAGTATTTCGTTCCAGAGGGAGATAAATTTATAATAATCCTTCTAAACAGACATAACACATGTAACATTACAATGACCGAAGAACCTTTCTACTAGGCCTTTGTCCACCAGATAGGGATGGGAGAGTAACTGTCCATATAAGTCATCTATAGGGTATGTCTAAGCACCCCGCCTACACAGGGTTCCTGGAAGTGGCATAACCAGGGTGCGATTTGTCCAAAAACCAGAGGGGGGGATGTTTTTTTTTTTTTTTTTTTTTATCATGAAAAAAAAAAACAAGCAATACATATTTATAATTCTCTTCATATACATGCATCATATATGTCTATGATATGATAATCGCTGCTAGGCGCTCAGTTATTGTGCTCCCTCTCATTCACGTTGAAATACTGAAACCGAAACTTAAACTTTGAAACTGAAACGCAACTGTTTTGGACAGAACTCGCTAATTCAGTGAACAAATATTTTCATATTCATTGGACAGTAGCCTAATTAGCTGGCTTTGCTCATTTCCGTGTTTGTAATGTTATTGTTACAATGTATACATGTGTTTATGTGCATGGGGACGTTCGCGAATTCTGAGGATGCCGACAGTTCGGGTAAGATGAACAATTAGTTATTGCCAGCGATGTAAGCAAGTGTATGAAAACGCTGTCAGAACCTGTCTGTTTTTTCATTGTTTTTTTAATAATTGAGGGTTATGTGGGGATGTAAAAACCAGAGGGGGGGTAAATCCCCACCATCCCCCCCGGCAAATCGCACCCTGGGCATAACACACACAAGAAATGCGGGTATCCCTGCAATAGATGTTACAAAGATCTCCTAGCATACAAAGGAGCTTGTTTGCACCTACTCGAGATGTTAAGATACACTCTGACAGGCTGGGGGCGGTGCACAGTGGTCATTGCAATCTGACTCATCGCTGATCTTAACTAGGAAACACAGCACCACGCATTGTCAGAAGGAGAAAGAAACAATGCCAGACACAAAAAGAAATACCGTGATAAAAAGGCAATGCACCGCGGCACAGAGCGACCATACCACACACAGCACCGTAACAAAATAAATACACCAAAAGGATAAAATATGAGCCCCCCTATACTTATTTAAGTAATAAAATAAATCAATACACCATTTCAAAATAAAATTCAATAAAACAACAAACTAAAATTAATTTAGAAAATAATAGAAAATAAGAATGTCAGTATAATGGCTAAAATTTAAATTTCAAAGCAGCACTGTCAGTATTGGTTTCTCCAAACACAGTTTGACTTGGCATATTGCCAGCCTTCATCAGCTCACTTCCTGCCTTACCTGCCCTCACCCCTTGCCCTTGTCACATCTACTGCCCTAGACAGCTATGCCGCGTCGATGTCTGTGCCACATTTCAAGCTCTCCCCTCCATTAGCTTCTTTAACCCTAACTATTAGTCAACAGATTTGTAGCCCATGGGCTCGGTCTAACATGGATTATTGAAAAAGAATTAGACAGAAGTAGGGGAGTCCTAGAACATTTTGAACAGTGGTGGGTGTATCCATTATGCATTGTGTCATCATTGATTGCTGGAGAGATGGATGTGGTTAAAGGTAGGTCAAGCTGAGGATTTGTCACATCAGCACGCAGATATATAGACAATATGGGATTGATATAAGTACGTCACAAAGTTGAATATTTATGCTTTTCATGTGGTTTCCCAAACCGGTTTAATAACCTTAGTGCTGGGTACCTTTCACAAGTCAACTAAAACTATAGTGATAGTTTCACACTCAGACTAGAGTAGTGACTAAGTGTATTTTCAATCTACTGCATATATTACCATAGTCAACAGTAAAAAACTGTATTAACTGGTAACCTCTTCATGAACAGTAAAACAGATTTTAACAAGTAATTCGTTTTTTTCACTAGCATATATTTTTTTTAGATTAATATCGCTTGCCATACTTACATACATACCAGATAAGCAGCAAACTCAAAATGCTAGGTCGCAGGCTGGGACAACGTCTTAGCAGTTATAGTTGGTTAAATGAAAGCTTCACAATAGATTAACTCGTTATTATGAACTTCTTATTGTCTCTGAACATCATCTGACATCATGTAGAATGATGTAAGAGAAGGCAAAATTATTCCAAAGAATTTAACAGAATAATTGATTTGGTATTGCAGTTGCCCCGTATAGTGCATATTGTGTTCCTAAAACATTTTTGGCAAGATCCAACACGAGTATGAGGGTTTCAGTCATTTAGGACATACAGTACTCTGTCCATCTTTTCAGTCCTCAGATTGGTTTTGAGATATCTGTCAACCAGACATGCTAATACATCAATTAAAAACTATTTTAAGTCTTACATTCATTTGTGAACTGTGCTAAAAAATGTCAATTTGTTCAATTTAAATTTTTCTTTCAGCATTTGTGGAGCCATACAATGCAATGTAAATTAGGTGCTCATCTTCATATTGTTGAATTTACTTTTCAAGGTTAATGGCATTAACAATACATTAAATAAATACAAATAGTTATAAACTAATGAAAGGGTCTTTGGGTAGAAATATGGTAGAAAAATCACAAGAACAAGTATCTAATCTAAGCCATATTTGACGACCTTGCTAGCCAGACAAATTAACCATGACTGAATCCACATGGGTGGCACATACGTCATGTTTACAGGCTAACAGGTACCATAAAACATGGCCTTATATGTAAACTGCTCAGGGCTTCACCCTTCATCCATGACTCAGCAGTTAGATGTTTTTTTCTGTCTTTGCTGTTCTTGTTAGATCATCTGGTTCAAATAGGCCTTTGCTGCCTCTCTGTGGAGAGAGAAAAACAACCCAAGAGTGAAATATGAGTCAATAAAAGATTAGGCTTCTCTCAAAAAGGCCTGGCAATTTCTGGGCAGTGGTCAGAAGCAGAGAGAACAGCTGGAACTGATTTTAGCAACAAACCATGACAGGCTAAGCAAAGTTCTTTTAGAATTAGTCATTATAGTCCATGGGCCAGACAACATATTGGTACCATCTGAGGGGGCAAAACTTTACCTATGCTAAGTTGTTTGTAGGACTGATAAAAGTCTATTAATATATGATAACCCTTGCACAAAAGCAGCTTTTCATATTTTTGGGCTATATAACCGTTTTCAGTGATCAGCGCTTTAGCTAAATTTCCCCAAATCACACATGTGCTAATATCATCTTAACAGTGATATAATTTTGGTCATTATCTCAATTATTTGTAAATTATTCGAATAAGTCAAATGTTGCAAATAGACAAGTCCCAACCCTCCGTGCCGGATTCCAAGGAAAGTGGGTGGACCACAGACGATGATGGGAAGTTGGTGATTGAGTGGACATGTCTCACCAGATATGTGCAAACTGCAAACCTGTTCTGATCAACCCAGTGAGAAAGAACCCACTGTCGAGTGAACAGACTCAGATGACGGTCATGGTGACTGACTCCTAGGTTGAGGGTGTGGACCTAATATATCCCAATATGTACAGTTCTAATTCTATCTAACAGGCAATGTTAAATAGCCCTTCTATTCAAACCATCAGTATTGTTGTTACAAAGAACATGCCAATTGATGTTAAAGAAGCATTCCGGATCAATTGCTATTCGCTAACGATATGCTAGCGGCTAAAACTAACGAAATCTCTTGAAATGTGCTGACTTTGACATTATGACAAACTAGTTACTCAACAACTGTCCTAACACAGTCAAACATCAAGCAAGTGCAACACAAGAATAAGCAAGACAGCAAATAAGCTACTAGTTCGGCAGACAGTAGAAAGCCGGGCGGCGTCAGGCAATCCTACATTTAGCAGTTATATGCCTATGGACCCTGGTATTACAATGGCACAGAGACGATTCTCCATATTAAAAGTCATTGTAGTGCCCCAATTCTTTTCAAGCTGTTATTTTAAAGTAAAATTGCTAATCCTAATCCTAATCCTGAAGTATAATTGTTGCATACTGTTACTTTAAGTGAGCATGTTCAAGTGTAGCATGTGTTCAGGTGTAGCATCATCTGGACATATGCACTGTCAGACCACTAATTAAACAGTTTTACATGTAATGTACGTTTTGAAGGACTGGTAATACGAAAAATAAAACAAAACTATTTTACATGCCACAACATTGTTTGCCTGTATCATGTGTAGTTTTATCATAATTATCATCTTAACAGTGATATCATTTTGGTCATTATCTCAATTATTTGTAAATTATTTCGTATAAGTCAAATGTTGCAACTAGGCAAGTCCCAACCCTCCGTGCCGGATTCCAAGGAAAGTGGGTGGACCACAGACGATGATGGGAAGTTGGTGATTGAGTGGACATGTCTCACCAGATATGTGCAAACTGCAAACCTGTTCTGATCAACCCAGGGAGAAAAAACCCACTGTCGAGTGAACAGACTCAGATGACGGTCATGGTGACTGACTCCTAGGTTGAGGGTGTGGACCTAATATATCCCAATATGTACAGTTCTAATTCTAGTTTATCTAACAGGCAATGTTAAATAGCCCTTCTCTTCAAACCATCAGTATTGTTGTTACAAAGAACATGCCAATTGATGTTAAAGGAGCATTCCGGATCAATTGCTATTCGCTAACGATATGCTAGAGGCTAAAACTAACGAAATCTCTTGAAATGTGCTGACTTTGACATTATGACAAACTAGTTACTCAACAACTGTCCTAACACAGTCAAACATCAAGCAAGTGCAACACAAGACAAAGCAAGACGGCAAATAAGCTACTAATTCGGCAGACAGTAGAAAGCCGGGCGGCGTCAGGCAATCCTACATTTAGCAGTTATATGCCTATGGACCCTGGTATTGCAATGGCACAGAGACGATTCTCCATATTAAAAGTCATTGTAGCGCCCCAATTCTTTTCAAGCTGTTATTTTAAGGTAAAATTGCTAACCCTAACCCTAATCCTGAAGTATAATTGTTGCATACTGTTACTTTAAGTGAGCATGTTCAAGTGTAGCATGTGTTCAGGTGTAGCATCATCTGGACATATGCACTGTCAGACCACTTACTGAACAGTTTTACATGTAATGTACGTTTTGAAGGACTGGTAATACGAAAAATAAAACAAAACTATTTTACATGCCAAAACATTGTTTGCCTGTATCATGTGTAGTTTTATCATAATGATTGTGGCCTAGTGGTCTAGGTTCATTAAATACAAACTGAGGGACTACTATTTAGTTAAATATAACTTAATATTGTATTTGAAGAGAGAACCACAAAATATTATTATTTGAAACTGCACATTTCGCAAAAGTAGACTATATATCCTTATAAAATTGACAATGTGAACTGTTCAAGTACATAGGAGCCCATTCAAAGTATTTATTGGTGGGTTTATTTCAATGGAGATGAGATAATAGTATAATGGTACAGTTATACAAGATGACTGGAGCATTCATCTTTCCAGTTAGCCTGATATGGGTCTCTATGTTCAAGAGGTGAAAACCACTAAAAAGCTGCCACTCTGAAAGGGTCATCACATCAAAACATAATCTAGGGATGTATAACATTTTAAAAATAGCAACTAGACTTTGCCCACCCAGATGGTACCGATATGTGAAATTTCAGGTCCGGGCCCATGGACTATTAAGGTAGCAAGCCAATCAGGCATTCTATCAGTCCATACAACACTAAGGACATCCTTCACTGATTTGGGCGTTATGAGTAAGTGTGCAAGTCTTTCTGTGGCTGAGAATATCTGTAAGGAACACATAAAGCATACAGTTATTTATTTGTTGCTAATTCCAATAAAAGGAGGGTACATTTCTCCGTTCGAGTTGTTTCTGCAGCTACTCAGATATTGTGTGACACAGGGGCAAGGCCAAATGCACGTGTTTTGATGGAGAGTGGAACAAACTATGATTACCCACAGAAATCTCAAACCTATGTAATGACTAGAAACTTGATTTTACAAGTCAAATTTCACAAATAACTGTGTTGTGATTCAAAAAGGATTTCATAATCCCGATGATTTTACTTCCCTGGGTTGCCTCTACACAGAAACAGAGCCTAAGTGTTTGAATAGATTAACAGAGTATTGCACACGACTCATGGCAAGTCATTCAAATGTTCACATCTTTCAAACATTGTTAAACTGCTCTCTTGCAGACTAACCTCTGTATTCACTCCCACTGAATAGTTCTGACATAGCCTGATTTGTACTAAAGGCATGTTGTTTCTTCTCATCCAAACAATCTACTTTTGGCACCCATCTGGTTGCAGAGAATAAAAGCCTCCTTGAAAGCCACAATGTTGTCTGCTAAATAGCCAAGTGGCTCTGAACTGAGAACATTGGTCTGTAAACAGGTGGTTTTCCTGACTGGTTCTAGGCTAAAGTGTATGCCAATGGATAAAACAAACCTTTTCAATATGTACTTATCTGAGGGTCTGTGATTTTAAACAGACCATGCTGTCCATGCAGGATTGTGAGGGGAGCAATAAAGGGCACGTAGTACGTGTTTCAACTGGCCCTGCATGGCGTGCATCGCTACACAACTCAATGTCAGACTTATGCTAAACAGTAACATTGTCTGACTGCCTTTCTACACTTGCTAAGCAGCAAAGGTTCTAGCTGACTGACATTTACCTCTGAAGATTAAATGCCTGCTACATGATTACTCAGTGACCTTTCAATATGGATTCAAATATGGTGGCCTGGTTCTATATGGCTTCTGACACCAAAGTAGATAGCACAAGAGGCTGCTACATGGATCATTTGCTCACTATGGGTCAGACTGTTTATTACGGCAGGATAATGTCCTCCGCCACTTAGCCAATGCCAGTTTTTCAGTGAATATGTGGATTAAGGAAATGTATTCCCAACACGACACTCCCAACACGACACAGAAGTGGATGGATAAATGTATTGAACAACACATATTAAAACTGGAGATGCATTTTTGCCAGGATGCAAAGTGTAATTGAATTGTCGCATCAGAGGACCAGGATTTTCTTAATCTCTGCAAGCTACATGGAGGTAAATGCGTCCACCTACGGAAGAATGGTGTGACACTTCTACCCCCTGCTGGAGGAGCCGGGCAGAAGGCCTCATGTTGGCTTAGTATTAAAAATGCCTGCATGTGCCATGTGTTTACAATTGTGTCAAATGATACATAGCAACCATCCATTCAGCAAAGGTGCAAGCTCAGCATGAACTCAACCTATAGTTTACATAGATAATACTTATTTCAAATGACAAATGTCAGAGCCATAAGGAAAAGAGAGATGCGCTACTTCCATTGACTTAGATGGAATGATTATTCTCCTTAAATAGGCGACACACTGGAGTTGGAGTTAATTCTTTCCAGCCCCCGATAGTGATAACATATTGCAAATTTAACAATCTATTTCGAAATAGTAGCCTACTGTTCTTCCTTGTTGCAGCCCCGTTATGAAGTGCCCTCAAGTCAAGTCAAGTCAGTGACGGCTGGTCAGATGCAGCTGATATGACAGACAGAGGGTGGAGAGGATAAGCCAAAAGAGGAGAAGAGAGTGCAGGCGTTAGTGGTACCAGGTGCAGAGGATATAGAGGAAGAGCAACGGAGAGAAGAGAGTGCAGATACTGCATACCTGTCACGTTAACATGACTGAAATCTGTGAGGCTGCTTCTAGTGTTCAAATCCACTAGAAGCAGAAGCGGCACCAAAAAACAGGTGGAATAAAGTAGAAGAAAAGACCTACAGATGCATTCCGCAAAGAAAATGAAAAGTATGAAATGCTTAACAGTGTGAATTGCTCAAGAGAACGTGCTCAGGGGTATAACTGTAATACGTACACTTATAAAAAATCTCTGCAAAACAAACAAGGTATGATTATGTATGTTATGCATTAAAAATTAACTTTTTTAATAAATAAGAAAATATATATCATAGAATAAATAAATATTGTGTAAATACATATAAACGTACATAAATTTATTTATTTATTTTTTGTACCAAAAGATTGGTGGAAACTCTTTAATTTTGTACTGTGATACAGCCTCAAGAGAGATAGACAGAGGCTTCATTCAAAAGTTTCACCTGTGTCTCATCAGGTCAGCCATTGTAACATTTCAGTTTTTATATCCTCCATAGCATAAGGGGAGTCACCCCATAGCCCCATCCCTCCATGAATATGAGGCCCGTCTTCATGAAGGTAAGGAATATCAAAGACACTTTAACGTGCTCCTCATTCAGAAGGACACAGTGAGGGATGAGTGGAATGATTCAGGGTGCAGGGTGTTCTTGCTCACTCTAGACCGGAGAGAGGTGAGAATACTCATTCACACCTCTCTCAGGTAATTTCATCTAACAGTATATTCAACCAGAAACTCTTAAGATTACATTTCATTGGATTATGGATTATTGACAATCATTATTAACTCTGATCCTTAATTCAGATTTTTTCAACTCCTTCAAGTTCCAACATGATTGTTTAGAACATCCAATGGTATGTAGGCTACTGTTACCTGGATTTTGTTCCGAATGTTCCGATTTTGTTCAGAATTGATGCTGAAAAAATATGCCTTTAACTAAAATGTATTAAAAAATAAGTCTTCGGTGCCGCAGCTTTCCGCATCTGTCCTCCAGATAAGAAACAGTTATTTACATGACCTGCACATTTACAACAATGATGACAAAAAGTCATGCTGTTTTAAAATCTCAATTTCCTAACAAAATGTATATTATTTATATTATATTCAATGTTGTTGTTGCTGTGGTTGTGGTGGTAGAGGAGGATGATAATGGGGTGGCTGCAGGGGGTGAGGAGGAAAAGGAGGCACTGGCTGGGACGGTGGAGAGTGGAGCTGTGGTGATGGGTGGGGCTGAGGGACTAGAGCAAGTGCTTGGCCTGCGGCAGCTGGGGGTGCTCCCGGAGGGTTTGACGGGGATCCTCTTGGCGACGGCCCTCTGCTCCCTTGGTTCCGCCGTCACCCTGGCACGGTCTACCCTCTCCTGCAGGAGTCTTTCATACCCCTCTCCAGTGACGACCCGTGCATCCACTGTTATTGAGCAGAATGTCGTTCCTCTGGTTTGGACCCGGGTCAGGACCTCTGCTAGGTCTGGCTGAACCAACCCTGCTACAACTAGGGGATGATCCAGCACAGGATGTGGAGCATTGGCGGAGGTCCATACTAGCCAAGTGCCTCCTCTTCAAGGCCAGCCTCCACGTCTGTCCCCTGTGGTGGCGCGATGATAATTGGGCTCCTCTTTCTCCTCACCGCATTGCCATACGCCATGAGTCGCACTTTGGTGAGCGGGTACCCATGCTGGAAACAGTATATGACATACTGCACCAGCGAGTTTTCATCAGCTGGTGCAGTAGCTGCGCTTGGCCTGTGCAACAGCCATGGTTGACCAGGCCATGGATCTAGTCCCCCAAGGTGTTGCGGGGGACATGGAACACCCTGGCTGCCCGCCACATCGACATACCTGCAGCCACCTCCTCCAGGGCCTGCACCATGTCCTCGTCCCTCCACAACTTTCGCTGAATCTTAATCTGTGAATATTTCACTACAAATTTGCATCTGGTATACAATGTTCTAGTTTCTATGTTCGTAATTGTAGAAATCTATTTACCTAATTTCAGAAACCTGTCTTTGGGGTTGGAATGATGCGTGTACATTGTTTTTGTGGAACACTACGCTTTACAGACAAAATCAAGAGCGCAGCATTTAATAAATAGATAATTATTCCTTAATATTAATTACACATATATTTTTTATTATTGTTTTTATTATATTTAGTTAAGTACTTAATCATAGGTAGCATATATGAAATCGGTTTGCAGAATCACGTCTTGCGCAGATGTTGCCCAAAATGATTTCCAGTAGGAGGCAGTAACGCACTTGAAATAGCCAACAAATCTAAAGAGGTCAGTGCTAATCTAGTTCACCCGGAACTATATAATTTAAGAGTATCTTAAATCACCATTCAATTGGCAGCTTGCACATTGATTACTGATTGTTTTTCATATGGGCATTCTTTACACACATAGATAAGGTACTAGTTGGCAGCTGCTAGCTTGTAATGAACTTGTGTTAAGGATTTGATTTCCAAAGGACAGTATTTATATTGTTCCAAATAGTCTTTTCAGAACGGAGAAAATGAACGGTTTATTTTTTTTACATTAATATTCAATTCCCAAATAGAGAACACAGTAAACACAGCAAAAAAGGTATGCCTCATTATTAACTGAGTGAAGTAGCTTATGTCAAGTATAACCTGATTAAAACTTGATTACTCTATATCTAAGTGTCAACGATAGTGAGGTGAAGGGGAACATAAGTAATCAACCTATTCCTCAGCTTGATTATTGTTGCTTTGAAGTTGCCTTCATCATGTTCGTTACAGGGACAATTGTGAACATCTGAAAAGGACAAAGCTGAAATCAAGAGGGGACAAAGTGTAATTAAAACACTTTGGATTGGGCAACATAACCATCACATTTTTGAGTGTGTAAGTGAAAGGGAATTAAAATGGCATTAATGATAATGCGACAAAAGCAAAAAGGTGAGTGGGCAAATTTAAGTTAACATAAAGTACACAGAACTAGCTTCTTAATTACTGTTTAGCAGATGCACTCTATACAAATATAATTAAATATAATCACGGTTTCTTTTTCACATGCAATTCACCTCTGGCAGCATGACCCCATCCCTATAGCAGCAGGAGCTGGAGCAGTATGGTGAAGAGCAGCGACAGGCTCCAGAGCAGTAGTCTGAAGCCATTCAAACTAGCTCCTGCTGAACTTAGCCTCTCGCCATAGTGATCCAAGAGCTGCAAGGCTACACCATTGGTCCAACCAAAGCCCAGCTGTTAAGGAGAGCACACACACACACACACACACACACACACACACACACACACACACACACACACACACACACACACACACACACACACACACACACACACACACACACACACACACACACACACACACACACACTCACACACACACACAAATAAATAAATAAATAATATGATCAATGCATGTCTTACTAGCTTTCCATGATCTGAACCCAAAACATAACACATGTATTAAAATGTAACAGCACCTCTTTGATCACGATACTGCCTTCACGTAACAGTTTTACAGACATAAAGTCACGCAGGGGTAAAATACTCCACTTAGGATAAACCACAACCCACTTTGATACTCACATTTCTCAACTGAATATTTGGATACAGTGAAACCCTGCTGGTTCAAATTAACTAGTTACATGAACACATTAACTAGACTTAAACCCTTTCACATGAAGGGTTCAATAAAAAATGGTAAATGATTAAATTACCATATTACAGTGAATTACAGTATGTAAAATTCAATGTCAAATCAACAGAATCTAGAAAAAATTCCTGAACAACCATCTTGGATTTACCTCATACTTTATTTAAATAATGTCATTGTATACTACAACTAATGGAACAGTTTATTTCCCCCCCACAGATACGCGTTTGCTTTGCTGACCTCAACCACACCCCCTATTTGCTAGATGACTGTGATCGGACAAACTCCTTGCGGCAGGATTAAAGAGAAAGAAAATGAGCCGATGGAGCGTTAGGAGATTGTGATTGTTTTTCTGGCTGATAGTTGAACATGATGCAGATCAATGAAATGATGGTTTTGTGTTTCCTTGGCATAGTTTCTTTATGGCACACAGTGAAGAGCAATGCCTCTTGAGCATTGCAGCTCCACATGGCATGGTTTCTGTATTCTGTACAAAGCCAAACGATAAGTTCTGAAGGGTTTGTTTTCCCCCTCATCCCAACGTCATGTTTGTATTTCAAGGTGGCATTGTATAAGAGGAGTCATTGCAAATCAACTGTAAATACCTGAACTTCATATTCGCCTCCCCCACCAGGCTTTCCTCCTTCTATGACATCATACTGTTACAAGGACGTAGAGATCAGTTTAGATAAATACAACATTCAAATCTAAAAACAATTGTGACATTTATTGTGAATGAAAATGCTTTATTATATCACATTATATGACACTGTATGAGCATATGATCAGTTATGATACAACCTTCTCAAACATGGCTTCATATGTTGAGTAAGCTGCCCAGTTGGTTTGGATCCACTTCTGGGCCAACTCAAACGCCAGGTCTTTAGGGTCCTCTGAGGGGATATCTGATAAACCTGACAAGCAGAAGAACCAAATAAAAACTCAACTCCCAACTCCCTGTTGCATTATCATATTGCACGCTGCCAGTAGAGTAAAGCACTGTTTCCATTTTCTATTAGAAAGCTTATTTCATTATTAGCAAATGATGCTTCAAATTGTTTAGCATTCTATTTAGTTTACAGTACATATTCTGTAATTTGACCTCAACTCGCAAATGAAGAAGTAGGCATAGACGCCAACCTATTGGTGCTATGACTAAGACATTTGAAGAGAATGACTAAAAAATAATTTTGCTCTTAGTTGCTGGCAAAGCTTCCATGCCCCGATTGTCCAGAATATGCTATTATATTATATACAGTGCCACTTGAAAGTATGTGAACCCCTTGAGCACTTAAGCGTTTTCTGGTGTTTTACCATGATTTTTCATTTTTTTCATCACCAATTTTCCATAGATGAAATGTCAGGTTTATGTTTATCATTTGCATGTACTTGTTTAGAGGAAATTGTTTGAGAAGCTGAAAAACTACATGAAACATGGAATTAGTCCATTTCAAAAGTAAGTGAACCCCCAGCTGAATTGATAAAGTCAAGCAGGTAACAGATTCAGTGAAACTTATTTGGGTGAATAATTAGTCAATTGAGCAAACCGATCATCTGAGACATCCTTAGGGAAAGGTTTGGGCAACACAGATTAAAAGAGAGAGGAAACCAACCAAACTACTGTAGTGCCAAGGTGTACCCACACAGATCAACAATGCCGAGAGGAAACGAGATATCCGAGAACATCAGGAAGAAGGTTCTGACAGCCCATCAGTCTTGGGAAAGCTATAAGACCATCTCCAAAAGATTCCAGCTCCATCCATCCATCCAAGACAAATAATTTTGAAATGGAGGGCATTCAACATGACCGCATCTCTGCCTAGAAGTGGACACCCATCAAGACCATCACCAAGAAGCACCAGAAGAAGAATAAATCAGGTAAAAGTCAACCCACACATCACCTCTAAAGAGTTTCGGACCTCTCTGGCAGCATCTGGGGTAAATGTACATGGGTCTACAATCAGACGAAAATTGTTGGTTTTGATCGTGACAAAATAATTCTATCTCGGACTCATCTGTTTAAAGAAGGGACTTCCAGAAGGCCTTTGGTTTATCCAAGTGCTCTCGGGCAAAGTTGAAACGGGCAGTTTTGTTCTTTCTTGAGAGCAGAGGCTTCCTTCTAGCAACCCGATCATGAATGTCATGTCTATTCAATTTTCGTCTGATTGTAGACCCATGTACATTTACCCCAGATGCTGCCAGAGAGGTCTGAAACTCTTTAGAGGTGATGTGTGGGTTGACTTTTACCTGATTTATTCTTCTTCTGGTGCTTCTTGGTGATGGTCTTGATGGGCGTCCACTTCTAGGCAGAGATGCGGTCATGTTGAATGCCCTCCATTTCTAAATTATTTGTCTTGGATGGATGGATGGAGCTGGAATCTTTTGGAGATGGTCTTATAGCTTTCCCAAGACTGATGGGCTGTCAGAACCTTCTTCCTGATGTTCTCGGATATCTCGTTTCCTTTCGGCATTGTTGATCTGTGTGGGTACACCTTGGCACTACAGTAGTTTGGTTGGTTTCCTCCCTCTTTTAATCTGTGTTGCCCAAACCTTTCCCTAAGGATGTCTCAGATGATCGGTTTGCTTAATTGACTAATTAAGCACCCAAATAAGTTTCACTGAATCTGTTACCTGCTTGACTTTACCAATTCAGCTGGGGGTTCACTTACTTTTGAAATGGACTAATTCCATGTTTCATGTAGTCTTTTGGCTACTCAAACAATTCCCTCTAAAAAAAGTACATGCAAATGATAAACATAAACCTGACATTCCTTCTATGGAAAATTGGTGATGAAAAAAAATGAAAAATCATGGTAAAACAACAGAAAACTCCTAAGTGGTCAAGGGGTTCACATACTTTAAAGTGGCACTGTAAATCCCACGGACATCACTATGCAGTTCCCTCAGTATGCACAAATGAAGTTGTGGCAAATAACTCACCCACGATAAGCATCTGCTGGAGGGGGGACCAAGCATTGGGCATGTCCCACTGCTCTCCGCTGTTGTGGAAGGAGGTGGGGACACCATGCGGGTAATTCAATGCTCCACTCTCCTGTACGCAATGATTGGTGTCATAAATGAAGATATGGTGAACATCGAAAACAGGCAGTGGTTAGCAGCGCTAACACCGCTAATGCTTCAGAGAAGGGGTGACAAAAATCTGCATGGAAAAGTTATACAAAATCACAGCATATGAACAAAATAAAATAATATGAATAAAAGGAATACTATTTTTTGAATGAATTAAATACGTAATAAGCCCTTTTTGTTAAGTTGCAGTCCGTGGAAGTCTATTTCTATTGTATGTCTCTTGTTTCAGGTCAAGAACTGTATACCGAAAAGGTCACTCTGTGTCACTGCATGAACTGTCATTCGAATCTTCCTTAGGTAACTAAGTCTCTTCTTGTACACTGCCCTACAAAGCAAAAAGGCAGTAACTGCATTTTTTGGCGAAAATGAGTTATTGTGTTTTTTGTAACATTCAAAGCATTGTTTGTCATGTAACAAAACATCTCATCTCAAATGTATGTCGTTTTGGAGAAAATTGTTGGGTGTTTGTACAGTAACTACAAAAACTGCTAGTAAAGCAAAGCAAAAAGGCAGTAAACGCCATTACTGTATTAAGTTACTGCCTTCTTACTTGGTATGGAACCTTCGGAAGTAGGAGTAATACAAAGTAATAAAGAGCAAAAATACAGTAACTGTAAAAAGGGGGTAAAATACAAAAAATAATAAAATTACTAATATCTGAAAAGAATAAGGTTATATGGAGTAACAATACTGCCTCATGTCCAATAATCTACCTACAACTACTTGGGCTGGACAACAAGATAACTTTAAGGTCATTTTTCTCAGTTTAGTGCTCTGTGCAGTTACTGCCTTTTTGCTTTGTAGGGCAGTACAGTCATATGACAAGAAACTGTGGTTGTAATCCAATACATACATAACCACAGTTCCAAATGTGCTTGGCTTACTATTTGTTTCGTACCTCCTGGATGCCAGGGCAGTCTGTGTTTGATGAATACCAATATTGAAGGGTCTATGTCGAACTAGGGGCTACCAGGGGGAGTAAGCATTTTTTATTTTTGAGGAAAAATGGAAATACATTATGTGTTCCTTACAGTTAAGACTATTACTTACGACTAATACGAGAATATTGTATTCATGGAATGTGTTTTTTCTCTTGAATTAAACGTCATACAGAAGAGCTTAATGTGCTGCATGCCTCTGTAAACAATGATGATGCTTAAGTGTACTTGCCTTTAGGTATTCAAAAGCCCTGAGCTGCATGTCAATGTGACTGAAGCAGCGTGCCCAAAGAGGAGCCAGGTTTGATGGGAAGAAAGCAAAGTTGCTGCTGTTTGTGCGCAAACTGTAATCAAACCAAACACCCCTCTCTGAGTTCCACAGCAGTGCCTCTACTGCGGCCAGTCGGTTAGCGTACGCTTCGGAGTAGCGCTGAGCTGCAGCATCATTGCCTGAGGGACGAAACCACCAAGCAATGAATACATGTCCAACACAGCCATACGTTTAAGGACCACAGTTTTATTACAATTAGAGTAAGGTGTGTTCTGGATGTCTGTGTTTTGGAGCAGCCTCATATTAAGTGCAGGAGGAAACAATAAAAACCGGTCTGAGAATACTTAAAATTATCTCTTATGAAAAAATGTACCATTCGCCTGATGTTTCACGGAACTTCAATGAAAAGAAATGTATAATTGATTCTCATTTCGCGTCTCATCGGATCAGAGCACATATTTTGACAAAACAAAACTTAAAGCTGTCCGTTTAGTGTGTGTGCTAAAAAAACTAGAACAGCATCAACAACAAAAAAGGTGTTCATATACAGTCCTGGTGCTGTAAATGGGAAATGACTTGGCTTGGACCCAGCCATAAACAATTCCACCCCATCAACACATTGCTTCAGGAGTACAGAAGGGAGAGGTTTTATTTGATTGGTTGTTAAGTTCAAAAATAAGTTCAGAACCTTTTGAAAAAAAAAAAAATCTCTTCCTTTGAATGTGAACTCAAATGGTCAGGTATGAGATTGGCTCTTCCCTCATTAGTATTATAATTAGAAAGATGCCCCTGGGTGGTAAAGGACCTGTACTTATAAAGATGCAAATTACAGTCTGAAACTAATTAATGTGAAATGATCATGAAACCCAAAAGCTTGGTTTAGTTGAAAGTTGCAGAATTTAAATAGAAAGCTATTTACGTAGGTCTCTATGGAACACCAGGAATTTATTTCCTGACAGAACACACCTGGCAGTTGATGCATCCGGGTGCAATTGGATACAAAAGCTCATATTGAAATGACTGTTGTAACTATGTAGCCTCAGTATTGTATTTCGATATGAATATATATATTTTTCTCACCCAGTGTACGATGGAACTGGGCAAGAGTGTACTCATTGAGGCACATGAGGGCATTGAGGTCAGTCGGGATGACTGCTGAGGTGTAGATGTCCTTCAAGGTGGCATTGTTGGAGTCCTTGTTGCCAGCAAACCATCGAGAGCTGAAGTCCCAACCAGACTCTGCCCCTGCCTTCAGTTCCGCAAATAACCTTTCCTCGTCCCCTGTCAGCAAAGGACTGTCCAGTTATCATACTGCATTCATCACATGAAGGTCAAGAGCAGCAATTACGACAAAGCTCAGCTCAAGTGTGAAATCCATATACATTCATATTTATTGTTCATTGTGTGTTCAGTCTGTTTCCTTATATCCTCTATTCTGATTACCATTCAATGTTGCTTTGGTGGCGTGCATAACATGCTCAGGGGATTTTTCTTCGGATAATGACAATGGCATTATGGTAACATCATCTACTAATTTCACACTAATACTAGCTTTCCTTATATCATTTATAGAGCAACACTAACGAACAATGTTTCATGGCAATATAGAATCCTAGGCAAAATGTTGTAATAGTGAAGTTATCTTTTATCAGATATAACACGTCAGTGTCCGTTTTTAGGGCAGTATGAAACTATTTGTTTTGGCGTTGTGGGTATGGACACTGCTGTCCCATCAGAAACATAGCCCTCCTAAAACCACTTAGAACAGTGTCAATGCCCACACTGACAGTACTTCTGTTTCCTGGACTTCATTCTGGTTTGACAGAAGCCTGCTTCCGTAAAGTAATGCGTGTAATGTTTTTCATAACTATCTTTTCCATAACGTAAGTAAGTGTCTGAAAGGTTCTGGATTAAGCTAATGAAAGCCTCTCTCTCGCCACCTCAGATGAGCATAGCGGGAGCCAGAGAAGCTCTGTAGTGGGAATGTCGATGGATGTGAAATCAAGCTGAAATATTCCATGGTTACCATGGTTTCTTCATCAAAAGTCTTTTTCAAATTATGATTTGGTACTGCTTATTGTTAATTAGCTATTGTTCACTGAATTCAGGGATTTCGTTATTAGTAAAAAATCAAAGATGAACTTTTGTCACTCACCCGTTTCCCTACATGTTTCTCCTTTGCCACACAACTATGCAATCATAATCGCTGACCCAAAAATTAGGGTGAGAAGACATAACCGATTTATGTGAGGGAACGTCAAAGATATAATAAGTTACTGGATGTCCTTAAATTTCCCTCTGGATTAATAAAGTATCCATCTATCTATCAAAGCATACCTTCTGACATGTGTTCAGCAAGGTCCAAATCATCAGTGTAGGACTCTGGTCTAAATGGGAGACCAAATGTATGTAGTTATCCTTCAACATTTGTTTATGCCTTTCAAACAAGCAAACATATACAGTATGACATAGTCCATGTATGCTAAGTAGCTCTTCTAGGTGTACAGGAGACCCCCTGACCTTGGCTGACCAACTTGCACATTGTAGTAGTTGACAACATGCTTCTTCCCATCCACTTCAACTATGATGGACCGATTCTGCATCCAAAAGTTGTATTCCCTTTCTAAAGCAGGTACAGCTTTCCTGAAAAAAAAAAAAAAAAAACATTTGAGTATGTCAGTAGAATATTAAGATTGAACAGATGGTAAAACTCCATGAGATCAGATTGGCCTACCTCAGGAAGCGGATGTCTTCTGTGGCTGTGAAGTAATCCCGAACCATTAGAGTGAGGAAAGGGGGCTGACTACGTCGCTCATAATAAATCCTGCCTCCGTTTGGAACAAAACCGTACCTGCAGAACAATTCAAAACAACCGATACAGTGATGCAATTGTTTGCTTACAAGTTACTTAGATAGCATTCACTTTTTGTCAGCAGTACACAGCACACGGCTTACAAAAAAGACACAAGTACACGCAGCTAATGATTTATATAGAAAGGGTTGGAAATGCCAAGTTGCAAAAACTAAAATCACCTTAACCTAAACAACCACCTAAAACAAACTATACCATACTTTAACACAATAATGTAATGCTAAGGGTGTAATTAATGGATTTGACTATACTTTTCTCTGATTTCTCTGTTGGAGTTTTTCTGGGACAGTCTGCCATTAACCAGTGGGTATTTCGTTAATCTTGGGATAAAATACTTTGAAGACAACATAAATATTTTGGCCTTTTTGACTAAGACACGCATATAGCATGCAAAACGGGACCAGTAACTACGCTACTAACCTATCACTTCCACTTTATTCTACATAAACAATTTCCCATATATCTTAGGGCGCTTGCTTAGACTGGACCTGTTGTTTCAAAAGCTAAAGTTTCAAAATGAAAATAAGTTAAAATGAGAACATTTGTCCATGTAGGCTGTTGTATCACAGACAGAACAAGGCTGAGCTCACCTGTCGACCAGGTATAAAAAGTTCTCAATCATCCCTCGGGCAGTGTCTGTCATCTCGGACAGGAGGAGGCCATTGATTATCCAGTAGGAGTCCCTAAGGTAAGACAGGTTAAGTGTCAGTGCAGAGATATCATGTCTCAGCAGTTCAAGACTGAGTATGCCTGTCTGGATATGAAAGCACATTTCTGAGCCTTGGTCAACATCTACTGCTCACCAGTAGTACAGTTCCCTGAAACGCCCTCCTGGAACGATGACTGGGTTAGGAGTGTAGATTTGGGAGTACAACTCAGGGTGATCCTTTACATCGGTGGTAATCTGTTTGAGATCACACAATGGAACTAGCGTCATAGTGCATCTACATTCAAGCTGAACAAATAAAAAAAGCATGAACACTGAATATCACTGTTTCCTCTATAGGGGTCAGTGATGCCTCAGGGTCTCTCTGCTCTACACTGAGATCATGTCTGGATCATAGACATATAGATCTATATACAGTATGTCTATGGTCTGGATAGCCTTTGTCTACCAAACCTACTCGCTCTAGCAGCGTCAGCCACGGCTCACCATCTGAAAGCTGCATACAGACTACTGACTGATACAGCTGCATTTCCAGACTACTGACTGACTGCAATGTTTATAAACCGCATTGCAGTATGTTATGTCATTTTTTATAAAAGAAACCCATGTATTGAGTTCACCTATGTATTAACCACTTAATTGAACTTAAGGTAACTGTGTCAAATGCCATGAAGTTGTGGTGCAAGCGCTACAAGCCATCTCAATGTTGTATGAACTCCAGAAGGGCATTTCAAGCAAAAATACGACCCCCTCCCTGCACGCACAAAAATACCTCTTTGTCACTCACAGTGAAAACCGAGCATTTCTTTTGTGTTATAGGTGTCTGGGAATGGAAGCTAAAGTTTGAGTTGAATCATTAATCGATCCTAACAATTAGGATCATGGTGGCCTAGTACCATAAACAATGATCTTCTGACAGGCTTGTAATGGGAATCCCAATCATTGAATTAACGTGTTAGCGAAGGGCATTGATGTCCTAATGTTTATCTCAGGATTGTTCATTGTCTTAGTGAAGCAATTTAACATTCTCCACAAGTGCTTGTGACCACTCTGAACCCAAGGCTGCCTTTAATGGGTTAGCGCTGATTGAAAAATGAAACCTTGCTTCAGGCTATCCTGAAAATGCTGTTTCCTGTTTGCTATGGTTAGGTAGTTGCTATGTTGTGCATCAAAGCACATTTGTCAGCCAAGAAGGCGACCTCATCGGGCGATTTAACTTTGTGTTTCAAAAGGAATGTTGCCAGGTATGGAATCTTCAAATTGCTCTGGTGTGACCAGATTTAACAGATCCTCTAGCATCTTAACATCATTAGTGGCACACCAGCGAATGAAAATGTTCCTCAATTCTCTAGATAACTCTAAAATCAGTCTGATCCTCCTCATCTGTGCAAGACCTAAAGCCCTGCTGATAGGCCTCATGAACAGGTCAAGATGCTTTTGTAACAGCAGCTTGAACTTTAACATACATTTGAGACTCTAAAAACAGCCGCTTCTAGGGAGTGGACACAAGCCTTAGGTAATTTCCCTTTAGAAGCTACAGTAGTTGTGTTATAAGGGCGTCTTGTTCTTTTGTTAGTAATCCAGGGTAAGATGGGTCTGATAGCACCCAAAAAGCTGTGAAGGAAAATAGCTGGGAGAATATATGTGGGATACCAAAGATTATACTGAATCATCATATCATCAGCTAAAGCTAAAGGCGCAGGTAAAGCCTTAGACAAAATGGTGCCAACTTGTGGGTGCCACTGAGGAGCTGAACAAGGTTACACTCTACCTTTCGACCCAAGGACTTCCACAGGCGATGAAGCTCAGCCGCCCAGTTATACAGCTTTGGGTCTTTAATCTTTGAAAGGAACTGAGGTCTGCAAGCCAAAAAAGAATGGAAGTCATGCATGTATAACTCCACCATTATACGTTTCTTTGCTAAGCCACAGTTAAGGTCTACTCGTTTCAAACCTGTATTGTTGATAGAAACATACCGTCCTTATTTTGCACTAGTCTTGTCTGAATACTGAACAGAGAACTGTTGTGCAACACCAAAGATAAGATAACATGCTCTTACTTTTCATGCCAGTCTAGTGGGGTCCAAGTCTCAAACTCCTTCCCTGGGGCATCAAAGAACTTCCTCAGGAACTCTTTCAGTTTGGCAGGAATGATCGTCTGATTCTGAACTCCAGATGTCAAGTTGTGAAAAGCCTGGAGCACTACATCTTGGGTACAGTAGTTTCAAATCAGCCAAAAGAAATATCACAACAGGGAGGGCATGTGGGGGTCCTAAAGTAAAGTAACGTACCTGGGGCAGCCAGCAACTTCATATCCACAAAGTACTTGTCATCGTCAAAGAGTCTAGCGGTCTGCACTTGTCTCAATAGTTCTCCAGTGCAGTAAATTTCACTGCCAGACACAGATAGACAAATGAAGCAGTGAGGTATGTCTGTTTTCATATCCTACTCAATAAACTAAATCTGCAAACACTATTCAAACCTTCCAGTTTATTCATACCTTCTTTCAACAGGATATTTTGAAAGAGAGGCAAGAATTCCCATACTGTCCTCAATAAACAAAATCTGCAAACACTATTCAAACCTTCCAGTTTATTCATACCTTCTTTCAACAGGATATTTGAAAGAGAGGCAAGAATTCCCATACTGTCCTCTACTCCAAACAGCAACATTGCAAGCTTAGATGACTTATAGGCCATTATAGACCCTGGTCTTTGGTTAGGCCAATGGAGATAATTCACTAGTCAGCTCAAAATTCTTAGTCTGAAACCTTGAACCTGTATCAACATCGCAGTTTCTGTGTAGCCTTGACAATGGATTTTGTAAGGTTTAGGCTGGTATGTTTACAAATATGGTGCAGGCCTAGCCTAGAACAACTCTTCTTCAGCAACTCTGTAAACTCGAGAAACCAAACTCGGCAATAACAGTGAAACAGCACTTTCCATGGCACTTAATAGGTATATCTGTATAATTTGTGTTGTGCATTCCCTGCTTTTTAAGTATGTGTATAGTAAATGGCATCTCGATGAAGGCAGATATATTGCATGAATAGCCTACAGGCAAATGTAATGACAATTGTTTTTCTTAAATGTTCTCACTGAGCTTGTAACAGGAATGACGACCGCAAAGAAACATTAGACCTGATCTAGGCGGGTAATGTATCTGGAACATTTCACTTCCATCCAAATTTGGAATTGTTTCTGTCAAAAGCCAAATTCAACACAACTGGTGAGAGGAAAGAGCAGCAAACGTAAATTTGTGCACCTGCCAAATTTACTAAAAAACTGTGATTTACTGTTCGTAACTCAGCAAGTAGTTGTGTTTCATGTGCTCACGAAAAGCTTATTTCTATAAAAGTCTGTGCTCAAATGAATATCTGTAGTCATCTGGCACCAATAGTTTACTGCAATGCAGTAGCTGATTTCCCAATAAAGACTGAATTCTTTCAAAGTTATTCGATGTTGCATTTATGTTTGTTGAGTGTATCTTTGGAAAGGAACAATGTTAGACATAATGGGGTGGGGGGGGGGAGAGACACACACACCTGTTTTAAGTCATTTTGCTATCGAGTTTACATGTGGATAAATGGCGACTCCAAGTGCACGTCAGGGGAAGTCCGATTTCATTACAATTAAACAATAGTGGTGCCGATTGCCAAAAGTTTTCGTCTCGCAAATTCAATTAGCCACTTTTTGGAGGTATCTTTATAAAATTTGATTGCAGATGGCCATGAACAACAGATAAACAGTCATTCCCACTTGCCAGACTATGTACATTTCTGTGGTCCCCATGAAAAAGTAAGAAAACCCTTTGGCAGCACATCAAAGCATTTGTCGTGAAATGTTTTATCATTGGATGATCCACAAATGCAGATTCAACACTTCACACGCAGAATTACAGATTAACAAATGACATGTGTGTGCATTTACAAATAATTCGAGCCATTGCTCTCTCTGTGTAGCCAAACAGTTTCTTTTTGTTAATAAAAAGCTTTCTATACAAGTTAATATGGCCGAATTAACCGTGTTGTATCATGTGATCGCCTACGCAACACGGTAGCTACTGCAAGATAATGTAACCGTTAGGATAAGTAACTTCCCGCTTCAAATCATTTGCAAAATGAACAAAAACAAAACAAAACCTCACTCACTGCATTCCTTCCATTACGTGGTGTAAGTGCAAGCTAGCTAATTTATCAAAGTGAAAGCAAAGCAGCTTCCTTTGAAAAAAAAAAAAAAAAGTCCCACAACCGCAAGTAGCCTACTTCTATAGAACTTACCTGTCACAGGGAGGTGGTAACACATCACCTCGGGCAAAGAGAAGGCAAAATACTAAGCCTACTCGGTTCATAATCCGGAGAGACGTCCAAAACGGCTGCGCCAAACGTAGTATATGCAATAAGTTTGACGTTCTCCACCACACGATGTAAAGTGCCCCAGTGGGGAGTTGGAGCCCTCTAGTTAGTAATATGCAGGCACAGCAGATGGGGCATCAGTGCAATCATCGGTCCCAAGGTCATCTAATGGCATGTAACCCATGTGTGCTTATCACTTACACAACAGTTGCAGACTTCTTTTATAGCCTAGGATGTATAAAGTTTAAGGTCAAAAATACATTTATATTTCAGCCTGACTTAGTAAATGTATAACATTTAGAGAGAGAATGGGGTTTGGGTACTTTCATATTAACATCAAGACAGCAAGAGTGGATTACAGTGAGTTTTATTTCCTAACAAAAACTTTCAAGACACTTGAAGTCACGTCAGATGGTACCACAGCATTTAACTTACCACAGACCCTTATTCAAATATAAATAACTCACTGTTAAATTGCCAATTGAATGTTTTGGTGGGGCAGAAAACAAATACCAAATTGCCAACATTTTTTTTTTCCCAGCGTAAATTCCGCAACGAATTTGAAAATGGGGAAACATAACCTGGCTCAATTTAAGGGCATACAATTTTTCATTTGAATAAACCAAAACATATGACTATTCCAGGTAGTCTTTCTACTGTCCATCCCTCCCAAAGCTAATGCATCCATATCCTGCAACTCCACTGTAAACTGTAGGGTTAGAGATAACCACTTTAAATACAGTTGAGGCAAGAATTGGATGCATTCGGGCAGCAATATCCCACCCACAAACATCCCTTAAAAAAACAAACAAACAAAAAATCTTTGAAGAATGAGACAAATTCTGTCACTTTTGTGGTAAGATGCCCTCTCCCTCATCCTTCAAAGCAATTCCACACATGAGCATCCACACACGCACGCACGCGCACAGACACACACACACACACACACACACACACACTCAATTCTTACAGCCTAGCCACTGCCAGCTAACAAAAGGGCATTATATGCTTTTCAGTGTTTGCTGGCAGTGTCCAATGCAAGAAAGGGAAAATGCAGGTAGCTGCCAAGATATCCTGCAATCTGGCCCCTGTTCTCTCCTCGTCACACAAATCTCCATTTTTGTTCCCCCCACCCTAGAAAAGCTCAAATATGTGACTGGTAGATTTGTGTGTATTGTACGGGCACTATAGCAGAGAGAACAAGGGCCCAGAGTTCCACTGCACATCACTATTTAACTTAATAGGATCTTATTCCCATAATCAATTGACTCCATCACATCCAATTTCCTCTCAAAAGTTTGGTGTGCAATACACATTTTTTCTCCTCAATTTTAAGTGTGCACAAAAATTAGCTGTTAGAACACTTATGGATGAACAGTGGAACTCTAATTTGAGCATCTTACGGTTACAGGGGAACTGCCACAGAGAGCTTATTTGCTCACTGGCATGAAGTTTGGCAGTTTTAAGTTTCAAGGGAACATTACAAGAACCATTTCCCCCCAGTACATTTTCCCATCCCCAACCCAATCGTTATCTACTTCTAAAGTAAATAAGCAGCAGCAGCGGGGAAAAAACAATAATAAAAAAAATTGCCCTCCACTCTGTATCGCACACATACAGACCTCCAAGGCTTAGTGCTAAAGGGTGTTGCTCTGCTGCACACAAACAAAAAAATTACACACACAAAATCGTGTGTCCATTAGCCCCAGGGCCTCTGTGTGCCTATACCCACCCACATCCCTCCCCAAATAAAATAAACTCCCCTTCTAACACTGCAGCTCCTTAGCCCGACAGCCAACACTGTAATTATCAGTGCAGTCGGACCCTGAATTCGTCAACATTTAGGCTCACAGTGCCTTTTTTACACCTTGCATTCGAGCAGCACTGTCTTTTTAAAGCCCAATATGATGACTTCTATTCAATTTTAGTGTTCCACAAGTTCAGATCGTTTCTCATTTTTCAGTTTCTCCTTCACCAACTCCTTTCTTTTGCAGAGAGTTCACAACAATCTAAATTCTAATGTGTGTACTCACTTGCAGAAGTCATTTTAGTGCATATGGCAGTACGGAGACCAATGTAACAGCATTATCAATTTACTAACTGCCAATTAAGCTGCCCTGCAGCAAAATACATGTCCACATGATGCAGAAATTCATTTATGTTGTGAAGTCACTTTGACTAGGGTCTGCCGACCTCCCACATCTGCATTTCTAGATGGAGAGCAAGTAAGTTGTGTTCATACAAGGCTTTCATTTTTTCTTAGCAGTCTGAATATCAAGAGTATCTGTCAACACTGGTTTAAGGATGCTTGGGAAGCTTTTTAAATAAAAAAGTGCCAAGATGAACAGGTAAACCAATAACAAAACTGGGAGGAAATCTCTATCTGCATCCTTCTTGTATCACCAAATAAATCTTGAATCAATAAATAAATGTAGTCTAATTTGCTGCTCGTCACCAGCAGAGGAGGAAGGGGTTGGGAACACTTTGGTTTCAGTATATCTATACATTAAAAAAAGAAAATAGTGCTGACAGAACCCCAAGTCTCAGAGATGCCCTATTCATCACCAAGCCTTTAAACACATTTTAAAACGATCCTTAAAAATGAAAGTATTTACAAAAGTTTACAGTGTGCCACATAAGCAGTGAGGATGGCACATCTTGAAGTGAGAGGAGCCACCCATTACGAATGTCACTCCTGGGGCCAAAGAAACATTTTTTTTTTTTTTTTTTACAGATTCCATCAGGAAGGAATCACGGTTGCCAGGAGACAGTCTGTAGAGTATCTGCTCATGTCTCTCAGTCTGCACAACGAAGACCGGGGAGAGGAAAGGTTGAGTCTATAGAAGTACATGCTCCACGACACCGAATGGATTAACAGCCAACAGGAGCCTTTAAGGAAACTCAGGAGCAACATCAGTCCTGCCACAGCTGAGCAGGAGTGGGTAGCACACACACACACACACATCCTTGTCTCTCACTGCAGTGTTGTATCCAATGAAGACAGCATGAACGTGTTGTCATCTCTGGCTTTTTTTTTTCATAAGCCCACTCTATGACGGAGCAAGAAGTTCTCAGCTCGAATCTATTCAAAAACTGAATGAAGAAAAATCGCAAGGAGCATGTTTTTGTTTGGGGTGTTAGAAGTGAGCGCAGTAGGTGGTGGAAACTGGAAGACACCCAAAAGACAATGTACAAGAGGGTGTGGGGCATTATGAGATTACTTCTAAAAGCTGCTTGTTAAGGCACTTGATACAGTTAGTTTAAAAAGGAGAAAATAAAACTGAAAAGGGGTTGCTGTGATTGTAATAACTGATAAGGAATGGGCTGTTGGTTGTCATTTCTTCTCTCATGAAAGGTGCTCGAGTCCCTTTAATCCATACTTCTTTTCTCAGTATAGTGTCCGAGTCTTCTGGTGGATCTTCAGCTCAGCCTCCTGTTCAGAGCATGATTCCCTTTCCCCATGGATCAGGATTTCAGAATTCTTATGAAGCAATCAAAAAAAAAAAAAAAAAACTGGACATGGAAAGGACAAACAACGGTGCAGACAACCAAACAAAACAAACAAGAACAAAAGTCCCCACAGCACGGTGGGGTTGGGGCAACTAAAAGTATGGGACAGATCTGGAGGCAAAGCGGAGAAAAATCAAGTTTAGAAAACATGTAGTAAACATTCAATTCAAATCACCCATGCAAAGAATTTATAGTGATATTAAGGGGGAAATGTCCAAATGTAAAAGTATGGTCCCTCACCTCTCCTTACAGTTTCAGCTCCTCCCCAGTCTCAGTGTGGAACTCTGCCACATAGAGGCTCTTATCGATGCTGCTGGGGATGGGTTTGATCTCTGTTCCCAACTGCTCCTCTATACCCTTCAGGTTGAAGCGATCATCATAGGTGATCAGATTGATGGCTAGACCCAAATGCCCAAAGCGTCCTGGTGTCACACAGATAGACAAAAAGAATTGTGAGGAATTAGAATAATTTTTTCTCACCACATTAAGAAATGGTGTTCACTGGTTCTCTGTTGTATATGAATGCATACCAGATCTGCCAATACGATGAAGGTATGTCTCTCCAAGCTTGGGAAAGTCAAAGTTTATCACCACATTCACAGCTTGAATGTCAATTCCTCTGGTGAAGAGATCTAAAAACATGACCAAACATCCTTAAATGACAACATTTTTCATCACGTAGAAAGATAACAACAGGTAAAAGACTTGTATACTGCAGTGACAGATGGTGGCCAAAGATTCCTATTTCTGGAAAGAAAATTGGCAGGACTCACCAGTGCAGACTAGATTCCGGCAGAGACCGTTTCTGAAGTCATGGAATACACGGTTACGGTGTTCCTGCCAGGCATAGAACAGAATAATCATGCATCCACATCTCCAAAGACAAACTATCCACAAAATGGCATGAGGAATGTAAAATATTAATTTGAATTGAACTCTGGAGTCTGTGGCTAGATTTAGGCACTGACGAGTCGGACATGCACTGATATTTCTGAAATGTAAGCAACTTTAAACCATAGTCCCGGAATGACAATGAATTTCATTTTGTATATTGAGCACATGTTCAGGTGCAATAATATGCAAGTATTATGGATGGCATATTTGAATTTTCATAATATGTAGTGATTCAGAAAAAAAAATACAAACATATACCAAACCTATTGGTTTCTTTAAAGGGAAAGCCCAATAGATCTTTTTGGGCCCAAATGTTTACTATGGACAATTAATGATCAAAAATACTATGAAGCAAGCTCATAAATGTTATTATGAGGGTCTGACAACATAGAAAGGATCCCTACAGAGACTGTTTCTATATAGTCAAGTGGTTAAATTCTACCTTTTCTTCCTGCTCTTTATTTAAAAATATATAGCCTTTAAAGAATCGTGAACTGGACCTTTAAAATAGGTCCTTAAAAATGATCAGTAATTATCAATATTGACAGACAGATGAGTGAATATACAGTTGAATCAAGGGGGATGTACTTCAAAATTGACAGAGCAATGCATCACATATACTTTGCACATTATGACTCATGGCTATATAGTTATTCTTTGTAGCTAGCAGAAAAGAAGCGTACGATGCAAGATCGTATCCACCAACCTGTCTCATCTTCGCGTGAATGTAGAAACAGGAGTAGCCAAGTTGAGAGATTTTCTTAGCCAGGAGCTCAACTCTCTGGGATGAGTTGCAGAAGATTATTGATTGATTAATTTGGAGCTAAGAGGGGGAAAGGGGAGAGAAGCTGGATGAGCAACGGAGGTCTCAAAACACTACATGTGCAAAATGGAATACTGAATTCATCAACTCTACACACTTAAAAAGAGAAATAATAAAAAAGCATGAAGAATAAAGTGCTCACCCGAGAGAACAGAGTATTAAGACAGTGCACTTTCTGCCTTTCTGTGACGTAGGCATAATACTGGGTCACGCCCTTCAGAGTCAGCTCCTCCATGAGGTTAATCTCGTAAGGCTTCTGCAGTTGGGCATTCTAGAAAGAAACACACTGCATTAGTCCAGCATGCACACCATTATCGGCTCGTTTAGACTTAAGCATCAAATCCAAGTGACATTCTTTTTGTCCCTTAAAGAACTTACCATGAACTTCTGCACACTGAGAGGAAAAGTAGCAGAATACAACAAGATTTGCCTCTGCTTACACATGAAGCTCAAAGTCTCCTCCATCATCGGCAAAAAGTCCTGGGACAGGAGTTTGTCAGCCTGCTCAAAGCATTAGAGCGAAAAGAAAGATTAAATGCAACTCTTCAAACAGCTTTCATAACAGATTTGTATTTTTATTTTATAACATCCAACTTGCCTCATCCAACACGATCATCTGCACTTGGCTGACCTTTGCCACTCCTTTTTTAATGAGGTCTAAGATCCTTCCTGGTGTGGCAATGACCACATGTACTATAAAAGGAAAAGATAACAAGTCAAAATACATCTGAGGTGGGCAGTAGAAAGTAGTGTTACACATCATTAGAGCTACTTCATTATGTACCCGTCTCATCAAGTCGCATGATGTCATCGCGAAGGTTAGTGCCACCAGTAGTTGCCATGACTTTAACTCCACCCATGTGTTTGCTGACCTGGATGCTGATCTGACTCACCTGCAGGGCCAGCTCTCGAGTAGGAACGATGACCAATGCTGCAGAAAAAACAAATTTAAATTGTGGGGAGTAACATTTCCCATCCTCACTTGTTCTATATTGAAAATAGCCACTCTGAACCCATGGCACAATGTCAAATATTTAATAATACATATCAATATCAGGGTCATCTCAGCACACATCCAAAACGTCACCTTGTATGCAGTCCTTCTTTAGGTCAATGCGTTCAAGTAAGGGGATGAGGTAGGCTCCGCTCTTCCCAGTGCCGTTCTTTGCTCTGGCCAGGATGTCCCTCCCTGACAGAGCAATAGGAATGCTCTCCTCCTGTTGGGGCAGACGACAGCGCTCTTAAACATACTTTCAAACGGACTACCATTTTGACAGGGGAGTGAGCACAAGATCTTTTATCCTATTACAGCATTACATGTAAGGTTGAGCATAATGGGCTCATTCACTTCAAATGATCACAAGTATGCTACCAAGACTGCCAGTCAGTGAAGCCTGAGATATAGACTGATCACTAAAATAAGTCACATGGCTCAAAACTACAGGTTGCAGGAATTTCCCCAGTAAATGAAGGTGGCACAGGTAAAATGTTCTCATACATAATCATCTTCAACATAACCATTAACAATACAGTAGTTTAAGGTTAGCTGCCTAAATGTGGCTCATACAATTTTGGATTTGGAGAAACTACAAACTGTTAAGATGTTTCCTTAAGCTAAAGATAGCTAGGTTACTAACTTCCAGGCGAAAAAAGTTATAGTCAGTCATTTCTCTCAACAGACGTAATTGGTGTAGCACAAGCAAATCGGTGCACAACATATAAATAATCATGCACAATAGAGAAAATGAGGTTCATGATCAAAAATATAAAATTTTTGTTTCATGCACTTCAAGAAAGATCTTTCAATAGGTCATTCTGACCGAAACAGAATCCAATGGTTAAAAGATAAATTATGACTGTGTGCTACAGCCATAAACCTGTACCTGAATAGGGGAAGGTTTCTCCCAGCCCATCTCAAAGATCCCCATAAGCAGTTCCCGCTTCAAGCAGTAATCTTCAAATTCATTCCCCTTGGTTGCAGTCACATCCTGGAGAGAAAAAAACGTAATATTAGGGCTCCACTCCACTCTAACTCATCTACAATTTTTCCTTGATTTAATTGGATTCAATTTAGGTCATGTCCCCACCGAAGTCCTCATTCTCGTGTCTTTTGGAGGGAGCTGTAGGCTTTTCTTCCAGTCATCTCCAGGTCTGATGGCAGAAGGGAAAAGTCCATAACCAAAGGCATTATTAAAACACATTTACAACACAGAGCTTCATGTTGTTTTCATTCAAAGATATTAAGGTAGAATAGGAAATCAACACCGGCTTATAAAACCATGTCCCCCATTCAACATAAAAACACCCCAGTGGTTTGACATGGAGGAAGGCTTAGAGTTTGACAAAGACGAAGGCTTACTTGATGACTGTGTTTGTTGGTGCTGGCTGGGAACTGCCATTGTTGATTGTGCTAGAGGCCTTCACTTGGCTTGCTGGTTGTTGAGGACTCACTCCACCTGGGCCAGCTGCTGGTTTCCCTGAGCCCCGAAGCTGGCCATTCTGGTTGGACAAGCCCAGAATCACTTGACTCTCTGTTCTAGCAGTAGTCATCGTTCCTTTTCAAAATGGCAAACTCAATCCGACAGAAGTAATAAAAAGGACTACGCTTCTATTTCCGAGAGTTCGCAAGGATGTGCAATTTGCCCTTGCAAGTTTAGAAGAAAAATTGGATGAAAAAAAAAGAAAAAAACGTTATAGATTCTCAGGTTCTTTGTTCTTCTCCCATCAATGTTTTCTTTGAAGATTCAAAATATTCATTCAGTAAAAGGAGTCAGTGATGCTGTAAGCACAAATAAGAATGGCCAAGTCCACCTTTTCAAAGGTATAGACCCATGACAAAAGAGGCTAGGACACCAAAGTATCAGTTATTTTAGTGTTTCCATATTCACTCTTCCTATTCCAAGTTTTAAAGTTGAACGGTATCCAAAGACATCAACCTAAGAAGAAAGAAGGAAACACATTTAGTACCACATACTAAGTGTACTGCAATTGCTGATTAACTACAGGGGTGCAAACTCATCAGGGATGAAAAAGGTGACAACGATGCGAACCCCCTGGGAGGGTCCGGGGCATGCTCCCCGAGTCCCCGGGGAATATATTTTATTTACGTATAAGAACATTTTGCACATTTTAAAGTTCAATGCATCAATCTGGTGCACTTTGACAGCTTAATTAAGAGGCTAGATCTATGAAGAACTTTGTGCTGTTGTAAACTATTTTGTGCTCTGGTAGCAGTTTAATCATAAACATTCCTGAGTTGAATGTTGCACGGGCACAGGCCAACCCAACCACATTACATACATACGTGCAGTCAGGAGAGGCAGAGCCTCATGAAAAGTGAAAAGTTAAAAACAAATAGTTGAACAGTTAAAACAAATAATGATAAGATAAAATAAATATTGAAATGATCTACTGATCTCTGATTTAAATGTAATTTTTGTATGATTCTAATCATTTTTATAATGAAATCGCTGAATTTGATTATGTCCTGTGGCATCCCTCACACACTGGGTTGATCGGATGCCTTTTGCTTTCTCATTGTTTGTCATCACTGAAATATTTGTAGACACTTTTATTATATTTCGTTTGTATCCATTTTCAAGGTAATGTATTTCACGTATGTGTAGAAGCTATTTAATCTTGCTGATCTGTCAGAAAAAACACAAAGGGGAGGCGAATTTATCCTCTGCCTCAATGAAGGTGGCGTGCGAGAAAAAGTGAGCAGGAAAATGGACTACCAATACAGTGAAGCGATAAACAGCTAATCGGACCAAACTCTGACGACCGTGTCTTTTATGCAAATGTACATTTTTCGGTATTTTTTAATGCTTAGATTTTTCCAAAGTTAGAGAGAAACCGAAAATGTACTATCCGGTAACACCGTTATTGTAACCAGCAAAAATGGTTGATGTGATTTGCAAGGCGTCTGTCAGCCAACTGTCTGAGCTCGTTAGCCTACGTTAGATAGCATAACGCTCCAGCAGCTTTCCCAACGTCACACGTTACCGTAAATGCCTTAAAAAGCGTGCCTGTAAAGATGACATGGGATGGCCAAACGAACAAGGTTGAAAAAATATTCAGAACAGCTTGCGTTCGCAGATTACTTGGAGGACCCTTTTTAGGGGGCACTCTCCCTGTGCCATGGTGCCCCTGTTCCTAGATACACTGAACTGATTAATTCGGTTCTGTCGTGCGTGCGCTACACAGATGCTAATGCGGTTTGGAGCACGTCTGTCTCGTGTGCGCGGTCTTGCTCGCTTGCTCTTGCAAGCGAGAGATTTTAAGTAATTTGCGGGCATCAGGGAGTCGTTATCAATATGTGGAAGACTCCCGGACCTTCCGGGATACTTGGGATGTCTGCACTGCAATTTGCACTGTTCATACAGTGCTTATATTAAATGTTAGGACATCATGATGGCTCGGTCTAGGAATCATGACTATAAATGTTAAACATAATTGTTTATGATACAAATATTCTCCTATTTATTATTTTATAATTATTTAAATCCAAGGATGTCTGTAGAAACACGCAATCAACAACGATGTACCTTCCTTGGCTGAAGTAGCTAGCATAGCATCGGCCATTGAAAATGAATAGTGTAGCTAGCATAGCATTGTTGAGAGTTGTAATCTGTCATTCTCTCCAGGTTCTCTCAGGCGTTAATAGTGAGAATACAGCCTAATTGGTTTATGCTATGCGGGCTTTGGCCAATGACAAGCTGTCATTGTTCTGACTGAGATAAAAATGCAACAGGCCAGCGAGTGTTTTGTGTTTAAAACCGATACGGGACTTCACGCATCGATGTAGTCGTATCTTACACGATAAGAACGGATATCGATACGTATCGGTTTATTTTTTTACACCCCTAGTGGACAGAATTGAAAACTCTGTGATTAAGATGGACATCACGGTACAACGCGATCTTGTTTAGAATTTGAGATTTTGTGAGTGAGTGACAGGCACATCGAAGATGTCAGAGACAACTAGCTAAAGCTAATTAAATATTCCTGTTCACATTCCAAATGTGCCGTAACTTTCCATGTTAAACCCAAGCCCATGTGTTTAGAAATCCTTTGCTGAAACATTGCTTTATTGTTATGGACATACTGTTGATGTTGAATGGAAAGGTTTAGATAACACTGGAGAATTGCACTCACTGAATTAATCTCAACCATTGACCAAGACATTTTTGAAGAAAGTTTGCATCTTAATGGCCAGTTAGAAAATGCCTAAAACAAACTCAAGCAAAATGTTAAAGGTAATAGATAAATAGGAGCCATTGAGTAATTTTGTGATTCATAATCCAAATAGTCGATTATTTGTTTCAATAATTGATAGATTATTCGACTATCAAAATAGTTGTTAGTTGCAGCCCTATTTGACAAATTGCAAAAATCTTACACTGAGAGAAGCTGTGCAGCAATTCAACCGTGATAGTGTTCATTTTGACAGCTATTTTAGATTTAGTCTTAAGACAAAAATGCATATTAGTTTTAGACACATTTAGTCATTTGTATCCTCCTTAGTTTTAGTCTAGTTTTCGTAGAGGAAAACTCAGAACATTTGTGTCTAGTTTGAGTCGAAGAAGTCTTATTACATTTTAGTCTAATTTTAGTCACATTTCAAAGTCCATCTTATAGCCACATTAAACTCCTTTCCTTTAATTCTCAGGCCTAGGGAGCCCTGTGTTGTTTCTACAACTGCATAATAGTCAAACTTGCAGTACTTAAATTGTGGATGCAATTAGTCTCTAAGATACTGATCTCCTGGTTCAGGGGTGCCGAACCTGCGGCTCTTTGCCGGCTGACGTGTGGCTCGGCTCCAGCTCGAGGGCTCACTGACTTTTCTCTTGGTGCACAGAATTTTCATATTGAAAAATATACAGCTAAAATGCATATTTTGCACGCAATATATTTGGAAATACAGACAAAAAGCTGTCCCGATTTGAATGGGGTATTTATTCATGTAGCCTATATTTTGTCATACTTTGAAACGTCAGTCAAAGAAACAGACTCGGCTTTTTTGGAAAGTACTACTCTGAAACGGTCTCGTTGGCATCGTATCAGGGGTCATGGAATATTGCTCGAGCAAAAAAATCATATAGTTAGGGAGAGTTTGAAAATTGAACAGATGATATCTGACTAACTATAATTAGCACCTATCTCAGCAGATGTCTTCAATATGTTTATTTTTGGGCCATATTTTAAATCTACATTTGTTAATTTCTCTTCCTAAAACTCACTAAAGGACACTATTTAAAAGGTTATTTTCAAAAAAAGGGAGGCAACTGCTGTGATTAAGCTCTTCTCCAGGCACAGGTTGTTTCTCTGCTTTGTTTTGATCACAGTCATTGCAGAGAAGGAGGCCTCACATAAATATGTGGAGGCAAAGGGTACTAACTGCTCCTAAGCTTTCTCTCCCAGGTCAGGGTGCTCCTGCTTCACACACATCCAAAACAAAATCTCAGCAGATGTCCTCAATATGTTTATTTTAGTGCCATATTTTAAATCTAAATGTGTTAATGTCTCTTCCTAAAACCCACTAGAGGACACCATTTAAAAGGTTATTTTCAAATGGTCTGGGGGAAGCATGCCCCCAGACCCCCCTAGTTGTGCTGGGTCGCAGGAAAAATTATAGGTTTTATGTAGGGGGTGATCCACCCCAAAAGCGGGAACCTAGATTCCTTGTGGCTCCTCGAATGTTGTTGGGTTTTGTTGCGGCTCGTTAAGCTGGACTGGTTAGCCACCCCTGTCCTAGTGCATGCAGCTGAATTCAAACTAATTCAATGTAAATAATAATTTTAAGGCAATACTTAACTAACAATATTATCATTAAAATATAAGAGAATATCAAGTCTAGATTTTGAATATTCAAGGGATACCACAATTCATGCCTACCTGGCCTTAGAGGTTAAATCAATCACATATCCTCCATATGAATTGCTGTGTAATCTGATAACCAACAGATTTAGCTAGATGGATAGTTTTGACAGTGGTGCCAATGATAATAACAATTGCCCAAATAGACAAGGATATGTTAAACAATGACATTCATTTTTTTCTTGATTAACCCTCTATACCCCAACGGAATTCTAGAACACTGCAGCAAAATCCCACGAAAAACAGAGAATTCCTTCATTTTTTGTTATTCTGTAAACAAACAGTTACAGTTAGAAAACAAAAGAAAAATTACAATTACAAGTTTGTTTTGTTTGAAAGGGCATAAATTCTTTGTTAATATGATATCAAATATGTATTAGTGACTTCTACAAATATTAAAATACAAATCATTACACACACCCTAAAGTTCAAATTCATAAGTTTTGAACCGTACAGCAGATGTAGTTATTATATTTAATATATTCTTAATGTTTTTTATTAGTATTTGTTATATATTTTGTAAATAAATGAATAAATATTAAAATTAATATTAAAATATTAACACTACTTAACCATACAGATTACCAACATTTTTGCTAATTTGGTGGAAAACACCTAACTCTATGCCTCTTCAAAAGCATCCTGGTGCAATACATTTGTGGAGGAGGTGAAGGTGTTTGTGAAGATAAACATCCACCTGGGTATCCATCATATAGCCTCTTTTCTTGACTACTGTTCATCTGATCCAGCCTTACAAGTGTCCTATGTGGCAGACACCAATGCCATGAAATAAGTATGAGGAGTTATTCAGATACCTACCCTGTTCAAACCCAGGGATAGCAGACTCTGGTAACAAGCTTCCGAAAGTGAGACCATTACAGTTTTTTCCAATCATTTTCACACTTGGTTCAATACCATGTACTCTTTCTCAAAACACTTAACACATCCAGCAGTAGACCAACTAAATGGGATACTTTTCCATTGCTTAGATCCAAAATGCAGTCAATGTTCACCACCAGCAAAATGCTGTGCAACTACAGCATTTTTTTTTTCAAGATATTTAGATACTCTGTTCAAAACAGTTAACTTTAGTTTTTTAACCAGACACAATTTCGATCACTGTAGATGGAATGATGCTGTATTTTCAGACAAATTAAATTATACACTTGACATAAGACAGATTTAGTTTTTAGCCTACATAAATGTATATAGTTTACATCTTGATTGGAATTTAGTTTACATCTTTGTTTTGTTTGTTTTGCAGCCTTGCTACCAACTACCGCTGTACAGCATTTGCGTTGAAATGTACATACATGTAAAATATAGATGTACTGTAGGTGTCAATGAAGACATTTTCCCACTATTACTGCTGCTTATGAAAGTCATGGGCCATCAATGAGACAAAGTGACCCAAAAAGGGAACTAAAACAAACATGTCTATCCAAAGTGATTTACACTATCATCTTTCATTGGCCAGGAATTGAACCCAGGTCAGATAGCCTACTTGTTAGCCAACAACACTAACCACTGTACCACTTATCACACCTGGCATTCTTGCCACACAAAACTTGTATGTACAAACCAACGGAAAAGTTTGTTTTTACAGTTTTTTCCAATCATTTTCACTCGTCTCAAATACCATGAACACATTCCCAGAACACTTAACCCATCGAGCATACCAGTACACTATGTGAGGGTAGTAATAGATCTAATGTCAGACTACTATAGACTACAGACTGTAATGTCAGACTACCTATACAAACACCACCACTTGTAAGCTGACAACTTTCCATCTTCAATTCCGTCAGTGAGAAACCTACTATGTCCTACTGAAGCTTCCTTATGCTCATCAGGCCTCTCGCTGTTCCTCTCCCCCCATGTCCTCACTTCTCTTTGCTGCCACAGCACCCTCACTCACTTCTCTACCCTCAGATGAGGTGGAACAACTGACATCCTGACACATAAAAGAAAAAGAAAAAACTATCCTATTATTGTAAGCCATCACAGTGGAAGTCATTATTGTTTCATCCATTTTTATGTCAATTGTTTTATGCCACAACATCAGCTCAATATCCCAGTGTGTACCTACTACATACAGACAAGCTATATCACATCTACTATAGATTTTTGTAGTAGTGATGTCCTATACCTTGGTCCTGATTTCATTGTGATTAGCTTTTCCACAGCATAAAAGCTGTACAAGCTTAAAATTTAACATCATAACATATTACTAGTTGGCTGTCGAATAATCTGCTGAATACCATTTCAATATGAGGTTTTCAATATTCAATGATGACCTTGCTATTGATTGTAGCTACTGTTGTTACCATAAGCTTACAGCTCAAAACAAATGAGGGATTTGAAATACTAGTAGAGATGAAGTTTTTTTTACTATACATGTTATTTATCTTAAACTGATCAGTTTAGTAAGTGATGAGGCTGAGTCAATAGCTGGCTATCAACCAACTCCAGACGAACTCCTCAGACTAACGTTACCTCAGTCAATGTAGAGCTAGCAAGTAAGCTGGCAAACTGGTCATGGAAATTGAGATGACGATACAAATTGTAAGACATTTCTTCTGAAAACCAGAAAACACAGGCGATTACCCACGTCGTTTATTTGTGCAAATAATAGCTCTCACCCACAGACGCGGGTGCTTCCTTCGTAGGTTGCTAAAGTCACGAATTGACCGCCATTTCCACAAGTGAGGTAACGTGAAAATTAGCTTTACTGAACGTCCCTCAAAGACCAATTATTAAATGTTACATATCTCTGCTAATAAAAGTGTCATGGCTTTACAATCTATTCTAACATCACTGATCTAGCTATGACTTTTGTCTATGTATACGATGAGGCTGGTGCTATTTGTAAACCAACACTTCTCAGTTACTGCCATACGAAGACGTTACTGGCGAGTTAGGGCTCAGATACACATACGCGTTTTTGTAAAAACGCGACGCTAGGAAATGCATTGATTCCTATGGTACGGGGCGCTTTGCGTGAAAGCGCGCCGTACCATAGGAATCAATGTATTTCCTAGCGTCGCGTTTTTACAAAAACGCGTATGTGTATCTGAGCCCTTAGCTAGTCAGAAATAAACAGGAGGATACTTATATTTCTATTTGAATACGTTTTTTTATTTCTGACTTCTCAAACAGGATCGTTACTGTCATACAAACGTGATTAGTCGTCGTCATTGGTGCACAAAAATACGGTATCATCCAGTGAGAACAGATGTAGACGTCTCTGATTTCTAGCCTTTATTCCAACAGACACTGTAATCTTCAGGCGATCTGTCAGTAGCAAGGTTAAATTAGCAAATACTTAAAAAAAGCCAATGACAGCATATCCCGTTTCCGGTTTCAAAATAAAAGTAAGAAGTTAATCTATCCATTAGCGGTGTATTTTATCATATATTAATGTTGTAGTATTAACACCGTGTCTTTAAAAGTTACGGCCGTCGACGGCCGCTATGGGATTCTACAAGAAGGCCGTCCACGGCCGCTATGGGATCTAGAGGGTTAATGTCATATAGGCCTGTCCTATAGGCTAGTAGTCCATTCTGCAATGAGTTTACAAGCTAGCTATCGATAGCTAGTATAACTTAGCGAGCTATCGATAGCTAGTATAAATTAGATATGCTACCTTGTAGTTAACTAACGTTAGCTAGCTAAAAGTTTTTGAGATCATTGGCAAGGCAAGGTAGGTTTCAATTGAAAATTACTAGCCAGCTATCCAAGCGGACAACCTATGCAGTCGACTGCCCCTTAAAATTTTGGCTTACATATTCTAATTAGTAGTTAACATAAGCTAAGTAATTATCATTTGACAGTTACTAGCTCATTTACAGTGGTATAAATTGCAGGGCTGTAAGCTTTCAGCTGCCTCTTGTTGTGTTCTTCCCACCTATTTTGATGCCACAAGGTTTCACTCCATTATTGCGGTGCATTGTGTCTTATTTTTTGTCAAGTTATAATTAAAGAGTGTCCAGATATCTATTTGTTTTATTCCAGTACCGAATGCTTGAACTGGAGCCACATAACGTTTGTTAGGGCGTCACTTGCATGTCTGGGTATATCAGGGAGTGGAGGGATACAGGACCGGGCAACATTCAACCAATGATGTTAGGTTCATGCAAGTTAAGAAAAAAAATCTATATTGTGACATATTCAACCACCAAAATTTTCGTCTCGTTTAGTCTACGAAAGTTAAGATAGTTTTTATTTTCAAAGATCGGTTTTCGTCATGTCTTAGTCGCATCCTAGTCATGGGAAAAAGGTTGTAAACGCATATTTTTCGTCATAGCTTTCGTCTACGAAATTAACACTGCTGTGATGGCAGACAACAGCTGAGAGATCATTTTGAAATATCTCGAAACTCAGCCTTATTTCATAGACACCCAAGTTATTATGCAAGTTTAGGACAAAACAAACATTTCGGTAGGGCAAAATGCCTCTGGGCCATTCATTTTAATCATACAAATATCTACATCAATTGGGAAACAAAAACTCCTCTGGGTGATCAAAATGCCACTAAAATTAACATTAAAATCTGAAAAAAAACTGCATGAATAATTGTTTCAGTTGCAGACAGAGGATCATCCATGTTTAACATTGCAGACTCCCTCACTCACTCACTTTTCACAATTAGTGCCAACGTCCTTTGGTGCTTGGGCCCCGCATTTCTAAAACGTAAGTTCAAGTTTATGATACATTTGTCCATCAGGCAAGTCACATGACTTGCAGTAGGACTGTCAAACTCAAATGGTTTCCAGTTAATAATCAGCGAACAGCAGAAAAACACAACTCTATTTTAATGACAAGCAATTTGTTATATTAACTTGTGTTCTTTTCAACGTGCAGCCGTTCCACGTGCAGTACAAAAGCTAATCAAATACATCCCCACCTTCCAAGCGCCTGAACCACTGTATTCGACTGGCTGGAATAATGCCAGGTGGTAGGCTTATAACCATTTTGTTGGTTTCCTCATTTACAGAACCAGGAGTGTGCAAATACACCACAGCTTTTTCCAGCACACACACTGAATGGATATCTAGAGGGACGTATGGAGTCAAGCTAACCAGCTAAAAGCCAATAGATTTGACAGGTAAGCGCAGACAGCAGCAGTGATTAAAAGCCATCTAGCTTGCTATCTGATGTGTGTATGTGTGTCACACACACACACACACACACACACACACACACACTTGACCACGTCCTGCTGTGAGACCTGCTCCTACCCAATTGTGAAGTTTCCTGCCCAGAGCATTAAACTAATTAGTCTAGTGAACAGCCTAAGCGGTTAGTGGAAACGACAGGTATGTTTACCCTTCCTTAACATGCCCATATACACCGTCAAAAAGAATGTGACGATGATACACAGACGTACCTAAAACCAAAACTACGAACAATCACATGCTATCGCTTTAAGCTAGCTGTTGCTGCTCGGTCGCGAAGTCTGCATGTTTCAGTTTGTAATAAACGTCTGATGTCTATCCACAGACAGCAGGGTAGCCAGCATGCTAGCAACTTGTAATCAAAATGGCCTCATGTGATGTCCAACGTTCTGACCGATTTTACTGGATCATCAGGACAAACATCTTTTAGGTGGCCCATGGTTTAATTTTCTGGTTTCGTGTCAATAGTCTTTGCATAGTCAGCCAACTAACGCTTAGTTAATGATCAAGCCATGTAGCTTGTTAAACACCATTACCAAATATTGGCACGTCCTTAGCTAGACGTTAGCCAATCCTTTCTCACATAACGTAAACTGTTTTAACATATAGCCCCACTTTGTTGTGTACGTATTTTTGCTGACAAACTTCATGTGTGGCCAGAAGAAATTGTCAGATGTGAGACCGCTAAAGCTCAAGTCATTTTGAGAGGTTTGTGTCGACCTGACAATGGTTAAACGCCGTTGGTTTAGCCCAAACAACAAGCTGCTGCCTTGCTGACAACTTACGTTGCAAAGTATCGAAAACATACATGACACTCACAGACGCAAAGCTTAATTGTATACCACAGTGGGAATAAACATAAAATCTCCAAACATTGATAAAAAAAAAATATTTGCGAACCAACCTTTCAACCTGTCAGGATAGCTAGCTAATGTTAACGGCTTACATTAACGTTGGTGCTTCTATCTTTAACTTATAACCCCTTATCCTACGTTGCAAAATGTAGCCAATTCATTTTGTTTTACCCATGTTAACTTAATGGCCAAATGTTACAGTTCAGACATTGACCCTATCCTTTTAAGGGATACGTTTGAAGGGAATCGATAGTTAACGTTAGCCGTATATCCTGCGCACTAGCTAGTTAGCCGACAAGCATAGTTGTAAGTTAGCTTTCAAGCTACCTCACCCAGTGTGGTGTAACGTTAAATACTGAGCCAGATACATGACACACGTCGCCAGTTACGTTAAGCGAGTTGACCTGAAGTATTGTCTGCTACGAAATAGTTGACAAGTCCGCTGGTGGGTGCACTCATTATTATGTCACTTGCTGAACAGCCTGTTTGCTAGCGAGTTAGCGCATAAGAAATGACGGTAGCTGGCAACCTTAAGACAGCTAACTATAGAATCAAGGCAGCAACAACGTCATACGGAAAATAGAATGCTAGGTTGAAGGTAAGGACTAATAAATTCGTTTAAGTCTGGTAAGAAGTACTGGCCGATTGAACCTTCGGTGTCGCACTACTTACCACAAAAGTGCAGGATTTAGTATTTTTTTTTTAATGGCTATGCGACTATCTTGCTAGAAACGTCACAGCGTTCGTGCAATGTGTTTTTCAGAACTATGCCGAACTGCAGAAATGGCTACGTCTCTTTAAACCCTCCCACTGAATGTCACCTGACAAGAAGGCTCGCAAACGCTGCAATTTGGGGGCAAGTCATTGCCTATTTTGATAGGGGACACTCTTCATACTCTTAAAGACGCAATACATTTAGAAGTCGTTTTCAGCTGCAAACGAGAACATATGACAACCATATGACGTTTAGGGCCTAAATTACTTAATACAGTTCGTATTCGAGGCTAAATAATCGGCTTTGTAATTTCAGATGCTTTTACTAAGAGCAATTTAAATGTACGCAGGATACAAGCAAATAACCTACCAATGAAAACAAAGTGCAATGAAAATAAGCTACACTGCAACTTATTTCACAGCGCTTAAAGCAATAGGGATTTACCACTTTTTGATATATATTTTCATAGGCAACTTTGATATTATCTTCAAATCCATCTTGTTGTTGGTATAAGGTCACATGAAGGACAAATAAATGCAAATGTCATTCCCACTGGCTGCCCAGGCTATGCACGATGTAGTTAAGACACCTGGGTCTCATCACTAATCAGGCCAGTCATTCAGGTGTCTTATTTGGGTGTCATTCTAGATAGTGACCTGTCATTCAATCAACATATAAAATCCATCTCTAAATCAGCCTTTTACCATGTAAAAAAACATTTCAAAACTAAGAGGTTTCATGTCACAGGCTGATCTTGAAAAACTTGTCCATGCATTCATTTCCAGCAGAATTGACTATTGTAATAGTCTTTTCACTGGACTCCCCAAAAAGCATATTAAAAAGCTCCAGCTAATACAAAATGCGGCTGCTAGAGTTCTTACCAAAACCAGGAGAACAGAACATATAACTGCAATACTGAAATCTCTTCACTGGCTTCCAGTTAGCCACAGAATTGATTTTAAAGTGATGCTTCTTGTTTTTAAGTCCATGCATGGGTTTGGACCTTTATATTTTAAGGACATGCTCCAGCCGTATGTACCTCCCAGACCCCTCCGATCCCAGGATAGAATCTTGTTGGCGGCCCCTACTGTTAAAACTAAACAAGGTCAAGCAGCCTTCAGTTATTATGCAGTAAAACTTTGGAATCTTCTACCAGACCACATCAAAACTGCCCCCACCATAGACAGTTTCAAGACAAGACTAAAAACAAACCTATTCTCTTTAGCCTATATGTGAAATTCTCTATTTATTAAGGTATGCTACTTCTTAGTGCTAATCATAACGTCTCTTACCTGCAATTTATTGATTTTAATGTTTTATTTATTATTATTTATTTATTTATTTTCTTTCAATTTTCATTGTGTTTTTTTATTTTTATTTAAGTTTCTTTGACTGTGTTTCAATTTAAATTCTATGTTTGTTTCTGTAAAGCACATTGAATTGCATTTAATGTACGAAATGTGCTATATAAATAAATTTGCCTTGCCTTGCCTTGCCTTATGTTGGGTTGAATGAGGCCCAAGTAAATTCACTTATCAAAACATCAGTCAAGCTAATCCTTTTCTTGCCTCACTGTTTCTACTTATTCTTTCTAGAATGTGAAGCTGTCCTCATTCTGTGATTGGAAGAGTGGGAAATCAGTCATTCTAGATCATGTTAATAGTCAAGGTGCTACATTTAGAATTACCTGAAGATTAGAGATGGAATTATGGCTAGCAGTGGCATATAGGAAAATATGGTAACGGTAATCATTTGCTCTGTGTGATCTGAAGATGCAATAGGCCCAAAATGATTGACACACTCTGACACTGTCTTCTGGTGATTTTAAGATCAAAGGATGATTATACCTTTTTGTTGTCTTTGAACTATAGAGCCGCCTTCCACCAAGAATCTTAGATCTAGAACAGTGCAGGATCCACACTGGTGGTGTGTTTGTTGGTCAATTTAAAGCTTATAAAACCTGTCTCAGAGCTTCTGTGTTTTGGGTAGCCACTTTGTGCCTGATTCATGGCTATCCCAGAATCCGCAGCACTGGTGGTGGATGAAGGGATTGTATCCGCTGACCATACATTGTTTTGGACCTGGACTGTCGTGGAACCTGATATCATTCTGAAGGAGTTGCTGAGTTTGGATATTAGGGTCATTTCATGTCATTTTCACAAGTTTTATGCAGTTATTGATTGTAAAGGGGAAAAAAATAGTTAATTAAACAAAGGGTTGGGGCGGAGTGAGAGTCTCTGCAGCTGATTGACTTAAGGCTTTTGCATGGTTATCCAACTCACCTCGTACGACTTCACGAGAGACACGCCCTTTCTAATCGGATGATCGTACGACTCACCTTTACCTGCATGGTTCTACGAGGGGTTGTGGAGATTACCATGGCTTATTATGATGTTACAAGGCCATTTCATCATCATCAACAACAACAACAGTAGAACTATAAAATAAGAAATCGTTTGTTTTTATCCTGTGTATTTTCCGTTAATGATCAGAGGCTTTTGTTGTGAAATGAATGACTAACGACAATGACCAAGCTGGCGGTTATTGTCGAATATTTTCTATTATTATAGGCCTACCACACAAACAGTTCTGCTTTTTTACGTCTACAATTCAGGTTCTTTTACAATTGAATCATTTACACTGCATGCTCTGCTAGCTCAAACAGAGGTTGTTCGAAAACCAAGAAATGTTTTTATTATTGCCATTAGACGACGTCTCCCTATGCTTTATATGCGGCGAGAGCCACGATAGATGAAGGAAGAAGGGAGATGTCGGTTTTCCTGCATCGCCGCTGGTGCCCTTCATAGTTTTTTTTCATTTTTACAAACTTGTCCCTGATCTTCCTCCAACTCCTAATGCACTCCTGGACCTCCAGCCCCAGGTTCCCAGCGATCTCTCAGCGATTTTTTTTTAAAAACGGCGGTGCTGTCATATAGGGAACGAAACAGGAAACGTGATTTTAGCCAGGGGTGTCGGACAGCTCGGATCGGATAGTTGAGAAAATTCGAGCGGTGCTCCAGAGGCCATCCGAGCAGTGGCGAAACCACCAAAAAATGGCTTGCCACCCCACTTCTCTTGCCATCCAGGTTGTCAGAAGTGTCTCCTATAATATACTCTACATTTATTGAATGGTATTATATTTTTAAGTTTCCCCTCCCCTGTAAAATGGTTGAGATCCTCTTTAAAACTAAACCACTAGTAATATTGCAGGTTCAAGGCCCAAAAATGAAGAGAAAAGGTCGGGACATCAGGACTTTTTTCAAGAAAAGGCTTTTTGCCACAATATTTAGACTCTTGACAGCACTTTGCTGTTGTCTGTTTTCATTATCTGGATTTGTAGAAATAAATAGACACCACGCATGTGTGTGTGATATGCCACCTGTGAATTTCAACTTGCCACCCTTCAGCCACCCCATGTAAAAATGTCTAGAATCGCCACTGCATCCGAGACCCTCGGAAGGCTGTCCGAGGTGCTCAAAGGTGTGGTCCCACTTCAAGGAGGGCGTTATAGGGCGTGCCTCGTGAGATCAGAGAGCACGGTCGGATAAGCATGCGGACCGCTTTATGAGTGGTCTCTTGAAGAAGCCCTCCTAAAAAAAAAAACCCCTCTCTCTGATTCTGTGTTGTGGGTAACTGACTGATGCCTGATCAATTTCTGTGTGAACGTGTGACTTGTGACGTGTATTATACAATTTACAAGAATATGGATAAAGATCAAATGCATCATTTAGCTCATTGCTTAATTTCTCATGAACAGTTGTCATGTTAATAGGCTGCCATTTGTTAATTAAAACCTATTCACCAGTCAAAGACTAATTTATTGTTAGGGTTTAATCAACTAATTTATTTAACAAATATACTGTTATGTGTCACAAAGCTGGCTCTGTAGGGTTAAATGACTCTGCTTATTGATGTTGCTTTAACAGGCCACTTTAAACCTATTTAAAAGACAAGACCACTTGTAAAATACAAGAGTAATGAAGACTTGAGTCCAAAATACTGTACAATTTAGCTTTTAATTCATTAATAAGGTAGCAAATATTGTGTCATCTTTTACCAATGTGTTCTACTTGTTAAAAAACAGAATATAACCTCGAGGCCTGATCAGTCCGGGATACTGGTTTTGATGACATTTCTCCTGTGTTTCTCGATTCAGATATACTATTTAGCGCTGTTATTGTTGGAGACACTAGGTGAGGTTAAGAAATGGTCCACAATTTAACACTGTAACAAACATCTAGAAGACCGAGTTTATCAATTTTAACTGAGTGAAAGTTTTGCTCAGTTGAGTACATTTTTGCAATCATATCATTTGTATTAGAACCAAACACCAAATCCTGTTTTACTGTTTTTACAAACTATTTTGAACCTTTGACTAATGCATTATTATTGTAGCCTCCCAGTAGACTTTAATTTAGTGTTTGTACTGGGATTTTGGGCAGAAAGTGATTATGGTTATTTTACAGTGCAAAGTCTGTTTGTAGATCACTACATCCAGCACCCGCAGGTGATTGACCTCCTGTTTTACTCACCTTGCCTAGTGCTGTGGTGGAGAATGTGAGCTGAATATTTGGGATATTTCATGACAAGATTTTGGGTCTTCTGTGTTATGTCGACTTCTACCTGCATATACTTTGACAATCACCCTGCCATTGCGCACATTAACCAAGCCTGGAGAGCTATGGGTTCCCCGTCTCAGTTTGCCTCAGCTTGAAGCTTGTGAAGCAAAGTCAGACCATGTCTGTTCTTATATGACATCTTAAGGGAGTATCTGGAACACTAGCCATCAATGGTCAACAGTGCCTAGAAAGGCAGGGGGCCGTCTTGATGCCACCCCACCACCTTAACCTCACCAAGACAACCAATTGCACACTCTTCTGTCAGACTCACACTCTACACTAAGTATCTGGTGTTTCATAGTCTGGTGGTTTAGTTTGCTGGTTTTCTATCTTTACTTTGAATTCTTTCATCTCAATAAAAAGTGTACTTGAGTCCTCAATCCTGGTGACAGGTTGTTAACATTTGAGCTCAAAGCCAAAACAAATACACCACTCTCTTCCATGCTTGGGAAGCAACGTTGTTGATTGGGTGGAATAGTGTTTGGCTCGGTCCAAGACAATTTGTTTGCTATTTACAAAGCCAGGACTGTAAGGGAAGCACACAACGGACGGAAAGCTTGAGAAACATGGGGAGAATTTGGCTGAATTTGACAAAAAGTGTAATGGATTATATTCATGGACAGCACCTTTTAAACAGCTTGAATTGTCTCTGACTGAAACCCACCTTCAAATGTGGCCTGTTTGATAAATGTATGTAAATCGTACGATGTCTTGTTCAGTTTGTTTTCAGTTCTCAATTCACCATTTATCAACACAGACAAGCACATCACAACAAGTATTTAGACATGTTTCACCTTATTATTCCTTTTTAGACTTAAGCAGTTATAGAGACCATTTGCAAACAAGCACCAATAGCATTTCATATATATCCATGTATGTATGAAGATTCACATCTATAGATTTATATTCCATTGGACAACAGTTTGGTATGAAATAAAAGGCAAGCAATTAAACATAAAAATGATTCTGAACCCAAAACACGTCTCTCTGATATATACATATATTACAAATATATAGAAAATGGCAAATCCGAATCCTTAAAGTAGGCCTAATGAATGAAAGTAACAATACTATCACCAATAATTATTAACAACCATTATTGTTGAATCTTGAATAAAACAGTTAGAACAGTTAGTAACATATAAATGATTTTACAATTTCAGAAACAAAACATTCAGAAGGGCATGTTGTGTATACTTCCAGGTGGATAGCCCAAGGGACTGTTCAGAGACATTCCCCTCTGTCTGAGAGACTGAGGTCCCATCATTCCTGGATGCGAGGGGCCCATCATAAGACCCTGTGGGGACATCATTGGGCCCTGCTGGCTAAGCTGTTCCCCTGGAATAGGCATCCCCCTCTGCTTTGCCTGCATCATCATGAGGCTCTGCTGGGCCATTAGGTTGTGTGCGTGCTGCTGCTGCTGTTGCTGCTGAGGCGACATCATACTGGGATGTGGGTGGGATGGATGATGTTGAAGGCTGTTAGACATCATGGCCTGCTGTTGCTGTTGGTGATATTGTTGCTGCTGCTGGGGCCCCAGGCCCGTCCTGACCATCATGTGTCCAGAGTGGCTCATAGGTCCCATAGGACCTACAACCATGCCCCTGCCTCCACCCTGGGGCATTCCTGGCCGAATGCCATATTGTGAGGGATGGATTGAGAGCTGTTGTTCAGCCATCATGTTTTGAAGGTTAGCAATGTGGGGATTGGAGGAAGGTGTGTTGTGGTGAGGACCAGCGGAGAGCTGCTTCAGAAGCTGGGTGGGAGGGGGCTGCTGCATGACCTGGATATGGTGTGGGTTCTGATGATGCTGGGACATCCCCTCGCTCTTTGGGAAGTACTGTAAGGTGCTGCTTGGTTTGTCGGAGGGCATGATACGAGATAGGTCAAATTCAGGAATACCAGTGTGCGAAGTGCGGATGACATCGCTCAGATCTGGGCCATCGTTCATACGCATTGATTGGAAGGAGTCTGAGGGGTGGGTAGGCTGCTGGTGAGCTAATCCTTTTCCCATGGGGTGAAATTGTTGAGGTTGGAGTATATCATCAGGGTGCTGGCTGTAATGTTGGGACAGTGCTGGGGAGTGAGGAGGTCCATGAGATGAGGCCTGCATGCGAGGAAAACCCACCATCTGGTTTTGGGGATGCAATGAGGAAACATTGCATGGTCCTATCCCTCCAGAGGGACCGCCTCCACCACCCAAAACACCAGAGTTCATACCTGACATGCTCATGAGATTAGGGGAGGACAACATGGACCCTGGAGGACCATGGGAAAGCTGCTGCTGGCCTTGCAGCAACATTCCAATGGGACTTTGTGGGCTGCCAGGGGGCCCCATGGCACTCTGGGTAGAGAGGAGCATCTGAGGGGACTGATGGTGGATTCCTGATGGTCAACAAGGGAGAGAAAGTGAAAGTTATCTGTGAAATACAAAGGTGCCTTTTAGTGAAGTTCATGTGTAGGGATATTCTTTTTTTTATATATTATTGTGCGTCAATTATGTACTGACATCATGGTGGACAGTGTTTCAATACACCCTCATCATAGATTTCTGAGGTGGATTTGTTAGACTGGTTAAATACTACACCTTCCATGCTAACCCCTGGCAGAAGGGGCCTGTCTGGGGTCATCTCGTCATCGGAGGTGGAGATAGTCTTTATTGCTTCATGGTACAGAGGCGCGGAGCTAGACATGGCATACTTGGACATCTGAGACATGATCAGCGACAGGGGATTCTGGGACGGTGGGGCATCTGGCGAGGAGGTGAAGGGCATGCTGGGCTGGCCTGGTCCTGTTGAGTTTGAACTCTTAGGAGGGAGTGTTGGACCTGAGAAACAGAATAGTAACAGACAAATCATGAGAACTTAGGAAAAACTATGGAACTTGCAAATCTCTAGCTGACTAAATGAGGCCACGGAAACACTTGAGACCTCTTACACTATAACATTAATATTTAAGACATAATATGATTATTTTGTCTTGGATAAATGTCGTGTAATATAGTGAATTTGCAATGAATGCATGAATTTGATGTAGGGCTGGACGATATGTTTTTTTTTTCAGTCGATATCAATAGATAGACAATAGACAATTTAAAAAAGCTCCCTTATTGCTTAATATTCCCATATTGCGAATCGAATGAGCTGCAAACTTAAATCTCATTTTACTGACAATATAATCCAAAAGTGAACTAAATACCAAAAAGAATGAATCCCTCCTTTGCAATGGTGAGAGTTGGCACCATGTCTTTTGCTATGCAAAATGCTAGAGCATGTGTCTGTGCCTTTTTTGCCTTTTTTAGGGTGGAACACTAGAAAACCTTGACAGTATGGCTTTCTCTCTCTCTGCCTTGCTGCTAGTTCCAGTACACAGGTTTGACTGCAAGTTCTACTGAATAGCAATGCTTTAGGTATTAAAATAAGATTATAATATTCCCTGTTTTTAAATTGGTACTCTTTTTTTTGGCAGTACACTGCACCAGTCTGCCACTTGTCATGCTTCAACAGTCTTGTTTCAAAAGATGATGAAGCTGCTGAGCGGTCTTCCCCGACACCTAAATGACCCTCTGATTTCTTTCTTGACTCTTGACCTGAAGTACCAAAACCATAGGCTGGCATGATTGGTTAGAACTGCCTTTGTTCCTGTGATGTGATAGGTGGATGTGTGCCTTCAAGCAATGTCCTTCATCACTAACTGTTCCTTAAATTTGTCATTTTCTTATTACTAAAATGTTCATTCGTAATAAGTGTTTATATCGTTGATATCACCAAGCCCTAATTTCAGCATTAAAAATGACGAGCTACAAAAAATGTACAATGGGGAAAGTGGAAAAACCTGCATATCATTACTTTAATGTACTGGATCTTAATAGAAATGTAACTGTCTGCTGTGTGTAATGAAAATGTACTGTCACCTGTTTCAGCAGAGTTGCTGGCTCCATTGCCCATGCCCTTCCCATTCGGGGGTCGTCCAGGACTGGCCATATTGGTCTTTGGGGATGCGGTCCAGTTAGGGGAGGCCACATTCATGGCAGGAGAGTTGAGGTGTCCAGGTGAGGCCGAGGGAGAATGCATGCCAAGGGATGTGGTGCCCATCATCTGAGGGGACTTCATGGAGGTTGAGGATGGGGTACCCTCCCTAGATGCAGCGGTGTGAAGTGGGTGAGAGGGACTACTGGTGGGGACTGGAGCGGGAGACTTCAGTACCGAAGCGGAGGGAGAGGGCATCAGGGGTGATGGCTCCCGACCAAGGGAAGGTGACTTGAGTGGGTGAGGTGGGGCCATGACCGGGGAGCCCATGGAATTAACATTGACTGACAAGTCGGATGGATGACGAGGGCACGAGTCAGGGCCTCTGGGGCCTGTGTCTGTGGACATGTGGCTTAGGTGTGACGCGCCGCCCATCTGAGTGGGTCCCTGCTGGTCCGGCCCAAAATTGGCCTGATCAGACTGCTGGCGGTAAGACCTCTCCGATTGTCCCTCACGAAACAATCTTTGGTTAGGAAATTGCCCTGGCCCCTCTGGTCCAGTAATCCCAGCTTTACTGATACCACCGCGGCCATTCTGCCCAGCTCTAAGGCGGGACATTTCTTCTGGGCTTAGAATGTCCCCCGCAGGGCCTCCTACACGATTCATTCCTCGCAGTTTCTGCATCAGCATGTGCTGTTCCTGTGAGTTCAAGTTAACATTCATGGTCATATTAGTGCCTAAATGAGCGTTTTCAAGATCTCTGAGGGAGGGCCCATCTCCTTCTCTTACCCTGCCTAAGGGAGAGTGCATTATGGCTCGTGAGTGGGGGAAATCCATGGGGTCACCGTGTGGGCCCACGTCAGGGTTGGGGAGACCTGGCCTTCCTGCGTGTTCTATTAACCTTGACTGTCCCATTCCTTCCTGCTGCTGCTGCTGTAGGATAAGCCGTTCTTGCTCTAGCCTCTGCAGCTGCCTCTTATCTATGATGCGGAGTACCTCTTCACGCATGAGGTGTCGCTCTGGGTCACCATGGTGAAATGGACCGTTGGGTCCACCAGGTGGGCAGCATCCATGCAACATTGGCCCCCCACCACCCATATTGATTGGCAAGTCCTCCACCCAGCCCATTCCAGGCCTCTGAAGTCCAAGACCCTCTATGGCCAACACTCTCCCAGGACTCCCGGGGAACCCTGGCCCCGGTGCACCTCTCTGCATCTGCCCCACAAATCTGGGGCCTTGTGGCCCATCCTGGTGCATATCCACTAAACGAGGGTTGCCCCCCATACCTCCACCCATGGAAGGTGCAGGGCCCCACTGCTCCTCCTGTTTGCTATGGTATGGTGGGGGAGGGCCCCTCATCATGAGATGTGGACCACGGGGCATGCCCATCTCCGCCATCATGCGATAGTGCTGGGGATGTGCGTGTGGGTGGATTTCCTGTTGTCGACGCTTCTCCTGATAGTACTCCTCCTGAAGCTTCCTCCATGCTATCTGCTCAGGTGTCAGCCCATCGTGGTCCTGCAGTGGCCCCAAATCCAGTTCTGGGGGTGAGGAAAGGTTGTGGTGTGGCTGGGTTGGCAAGCCAAGGTGGGGATCTAGAGTTGGATCATCAAGCCTGGATCCCCCAAGATTCTGCGTTTGTGACATAATTGACTGCAGGGGCTCCTCATATTTTTTTAAAGTACCCCCATGGGACATTCCAATAGGAAGGACATTATTGTTATAGTTCCCGGCATTGTTAGCGGTCTCACTTCCCTCTTGAGTTCTGCCACTGTTGTCAGTGTTGTTACTGTTGTTAACGTTGCCGTGGACGGCACCAGGGTTACCATTTGGCCCTTCCAAGTCCGCTGAGCCTCCATTGACGCCACTGCGGAGCAGTAGGCGCTCAATATCTCTGAGTGTTTGCAGAGAGCGCTCCCGGTGCTCCATCTGCTCCTTAGACAGTCCGTCCATGTCACAGGGGCCACGCTGGGGCCCTTCACCCTGGAGGTGTGCTGGCAGTCCTGAGGGACTGGAGGTGGGAGAGACACCAGCACTAGGGTGGGCCATGCTGCCCGCCCCCTCTGATCCCCCAGGCCCTGATACACCCCCAGCTAGTGGGCCAGCATTGCCTTGCAAAGGCTGGTGGGAGCTGTTACTGGAGGGGCCGCTCAGAGGCTGGTGGACAGGCAGGTCAGCCTCTTGGGGATGCCCACTTGAAGAGGAGGTGCCTGTGACCTGTCCAACAATCGCCCCTCCCACAGAAGCTGGCCTTGGAGTGTCATTTTGAGATTTGGGTGCTTCCATGGGTGGTGTGCTTCTGGAGCCCAGTTGCTCTGGTAAACTGGGGAGCTTCCTGACTGCTGACATACCCTAGGAGGCAGAAGAAGACCATTGGTATAACTACTGATTACCCAATTGACATCATCCTGTGAAAGGTAATCAGGGTCAAATATTTAGCTGCAGAATTACACATGGTCAGATGATCACAACGCAGGCATTTTGCTAAATAGAAATAGCTTCTTGGTAATGTGATTTGAAGATAAACAGGGTAACTTCTCAGATTAATGGACTGATCATCTCTCAGATTAATATATGTACTGATCTCCTAGCAGATTAATATGTGTACCAATAAGATTAACTTGTACACTGGATCAAACACTACTTTACACTCTTCTCCTGAACTATGGTTCGTTTTTTTTTAGAGTTAGAGTACTGGGGTAAAGGTAAAGGGAGTATGAAACTGCAATACATATAGGTCAAGTGCTACCACTGAATCTGAATCCCTGCATACATTTGTGACAAAAACAAATACTTATTGCACCTTTGTGTGTATGTGTGTGTGTGTGGTTTTGTGTGTGTGTGTGTGTGTGTGTGTGTGTGTGTGTGTGTGTGTGTGTGTGTGTGTGTGTGTGTGTGTTCGTGTGTGTGTGTGTGTACGACTGCCTGTGCATGTGTTCGTGTGCATTTCAATTCATTACAAGTATCACTGTGTGTGATTGCCAACCTGATCCAACTTGGTACGAGGGACATTCTGCTGATGAAACTTGACTATGGAGTCTGTGTGGCCATGAATGACTGCATCAGCAGCACTGAAACACATAAAAAAGGTGCAATTAGTCAGGGATTTGCCCATGTGTCCTATTCTCTGGGGGACACACAAATGGTAAGCTGCAGTAACTAAGTGTCTCTTTTGCCTTTGCCGCTGAGTATCTTTCACCCACTCACCTATTGGCTAGGCTGGTGGTGAAAACATACACCACTTGCTGAGCAGGGCGGGGCAGGTCGGATCGGCGACCCCCAGGCCCAAAAACATATCCTGGGGCAGGAGCAAACGATTGCCCTCCCACACCAGCAGAAGAGCAAGTACCAGTCATCACACGCTCCCCTGAGAGAGGGTAGGGGGGAGAGTGCAAAATAAAGAACAATAAGACAATAAAACTAAAATCATGTGGCACATTAACTACATATGGCACATGCATGTATATAACTACTTGGACCCCTGGCAACTAAAAGGCCTCATCAGAGTCCAAATACTAATGCTACTGATAGTAACAGGTATAACATGATTGATGATGATAACTACAGTTGGCCTCACATCTGACAAGAAAAAGACAGAGATATAAAACTCTCAACTCAAGAATAGAGAGACAGACAGAGAGAGATATGCACAACATTTGACTGTAACATCACATTATAAAAGTTTTTGCATCCATCTCACCTATAGATGCACAAAATGTGTGGAGGTTGTCTTCTAGTTAGCAGTTCTCAGTTACTAACACTAGATGGAGCTAAATCATTTTTTTTAGGTTACTCCATGTAGAATTCATGAGACCATTTTGGACTTCAAAAGCATGAAGATTGCTTTGCACTTACTTTTCATAAACAGAGGTAAATCAATGTGGTTTAAAACAAATCAAGAGATTTAATATTCTCTCAGAGTTTGTTCTAGCTGTGGTTGGCATAATAGTGGAACAGCATACTTGGTCTAGTCTAGTTTAGTTAGGATCAAAGAAAAATTCTGTATTGTGGAAAGTCATATCAAATTTTTCAGGATGTAAGGTGGAATGTTTGACCGTCAATATTCAAAAGATTGGCCATTACAACCATAGACATATATAATTCTATATATCTATGATTACAACCCTCCCCTTACAAGAGCAGTGTCAGTACTGTGGTACAGAAATCCTGATGGGAAATGATTGAAATGCAAATCATTGAAGTGACTAAACAGTAATTTGATTAACGTTGTCAATGACCTTCTCCATGATGCATTATTAGTACAGTCTGGTGGGAGGACAACCAGTTGGTTGTCTTAAGAACAGTTGATTGAGAAGGAGCCAATTTGGGGCAGCACACCAGGGTTGTCAGCCCCACTATTTGTGAAAAGCGCTCTGACATCAGCCACAGAGACTCAGGACTTTCTGTCTCTTCTCTTCTCTTCTCTTCTCTTCTCTTCTCTTCTCTTCTCTTCTCTTCTCTGCACTCAGGCAAAGAGCAGTTGCGCAGGTGACAGGTTGGGTGCAGCCCCATCCCACCCCTACTACTAGAAACAACCATAGTTCTCCCCTGGAAATGGTTGTAACCTACTGATTGGTCTGGCTGTTGACACAGGAGGACCCATACAATGGGCTGCTAAGAGAAGCAAGCAGAGGTCATGATTTGGTTGCCAGCTGCTGACTCAAGCGTATCCTCCAGAGGTCAGTGTAGGTTTTTGGTGCTGAAAATTGTTCTTTGAGTGAATACTTACGATGAACGGTTATGTTGGGTCTGTCCTCCTCCTCCTCCGTGTCTGCTCCCGAGCACCACTCATCACCACTGTAGGGCTGCTTCTTCTCCAGAACACAGCGACGCTTGCTCCGCATCACACCCTCTAGAGACACACACACACACACACACACACACACACACACACACACACACACACACACACACACACACACACACACGCACGCACGCACACGCACGGGCAGTCGGACACACACACACACACACACACGCACACGCAGTCGGACACACACACACACACACACACACACACACACACACACACACACACGCACACGCACACACACGCACACGCACAGGCAGTCGGACACACACACACACACACACACGCACACGCACACGCAGTCGGACACACACACACACACACACACACACAAATGCAAATGGAGATAAAGCAGGAGTTCACGGTCTTTCATTGTCCCATTTGTGAAGGCTTTTTTTCACAGACACCCAATAAAATACTGTGTTATAGAAACAGCTGACAAAGGTTTGTTGACATCAAAGGCAAGATAACATCAAAACCTTGAAATGACTGTACTGACAGTAATGAAAGAAGTGAGAGTACTCTACAACCTTGATCAGAGTACAGCAATGAGAAAGGGAGCACTGTTCAATGTGCTACTTTTTTCGACACAAACTAAAACAACAAACTAAACATTTTCTAGTCAAGCAGATTTGTAATTTTATACCATATAACGCTTTAATGTGTATCCCTGGCATGAAACATAACAGAGTTAATTATCCATGGTCTCAGCTTTCTACATGAATGGGAATGCGGAGGGGTCAGAGTGATGTAAAATACTCAGAGTACCAACTCAGGCACTCTACTCAGATAACCAAAAAAAACTCAATTCATTAAACAGAATACTTGAAATAGGTGCAGTAAGCGTTTTTTATTTTATTTTATGGGGGAGTTGGGGGTGATTGAAATGCTGAAAGACCAACACTATGAAAGTGCACTCTAAAGTGCAATTGTTCCTTTGTGCGTACTATTTTAGTTTTTGTTCTTATGCATTTGTTGAGAAGAAATATAAACTAATCACATAAACAGAGACACAAGGCATGTAAAGAGCAGATACACTACTTTTGGTAGGCTATGTTGATTATAACCCTGAACTTATGCAGGGTAATGACATTGTTTTAGGGCCACTGTACACTGGAGAGGAAACCAAAAACTAAGAAAAAACCTTATGAAAACAGCCATCCATTCTACAGTATGCTCTAGCAAAATATAGCGTTAGCCTCTTATATACTCTAAGTGAAACAACTGAATTTGCAGGAATAACATATGGTATGTAGGTTACAGGCCATTAACTGACAGATGGGGGCCAAGGGAACTTTCCAGACTTTTCAAGGTGAAGAAAGTTTTGTCTAAAGGGCTTCTAGCCTTGTGATGTAGAACAATACAAAAAAAAAAATGTTGTAGGTCATGCGTGGAGAACAGAGGAGCACGCTAGTTACAGGACACAGAAGCAGAAACACAATGTTACTTTTTCTGTTGCCAATGATGCATGGTTTATAACAAGCAGACAACAGCAAAGGTTTTTTAGTTGTAAATGGAAAAAACAAATAGGTGAAAAGTGAGTTCAAGTTTCAACTGGTTCTGTAAATTCTGCACTGTCCTAGATGCAATTCTAATTTGTGTAGTATAGTGACTTTAAAGTGCAGGAGGGACAGCACTACAAAAAAAGATTTATAGAAGGTTTCACAACTAACAAAAAGGCACCATAGTGCAAATTGGAGATGTGGGCACTAAATGAAAGGCAGACTAATTTCCCCTCCATTTCCAGCTCTTTCACTGATATAATTAACCACAAGTAAAAAAAAAAAAACTAATCCATGGCACCCATGCCTTACAAAACCTGCCGTCTTGTCTGCACCAAACCAATGATTACAGACAGTGCAAGCCAGCTACAGAACAGGAAGGAGAGGAGAGAGAAAGAGAGAGCTGACTCATTTGTTAACGTAAAGCCGTGTCTGCTGGGAATAAAAGAGGATGCTTAAAAGGTCATCTGTTCCTCCTCTGCTCTGACACGGTGCACAGGCTAAGGACAAACTGACAAACTTCCCTCCATCTTCCATTCTTGCCCTTCTTTACTTTCACACAACTTGCCTCAAACATTTTCTGTCTCCTTCACCCAGGAGTGAAAAGAGTCTTATACTCATCTATTGTTATAAGATGTATAAGAATATAATGTATATTGTATATGATGTATAACAATATATTGTGATTCTATTATATCAGTTAAATATACCATGCCACATATATTGATTGCATTGTCTATGCAACCTGTATGTATGTAATGTATGTGTATACAGAATGTAAGTATATGTGTGTGTGTGTGTGTGTGTGTATGACATGTATAATGCATTCTGTTTAACTTACTGTACCTTTAGCATCAGGCTCCAGGGCAGGGGCCAGGGTGTCTCTCAGGTCAGCTGTGTCCATGGAGATGGCTCTCTCTCGTTTGGTCTTGGTCTTTAACATTGTTATTCCTCCACCAACGCTTGACGGACCCACGCTGTTCAATCCGGGAGAAATTTGATTGGCTTTGACTCCATGGCTTCCAATCCCAACACCCTTAGAGCCCAGGCCTTGCTGCTGGTTTACATCAGAAATCTGGGTTTCAGAACTGCTGACCACTTGCTTACCATTAGTGGTAAGTTTATTTTCAGGGTGCATCTGATTGGCCTTTGATAACAGTGCTGGCAAGTGATGGGTTGTGTGTGTTGATGAGGCTCACAGAGTTGCACTCAATACTGGAGACAACAGGAAAAAAAAAGAGATGGGTTCAGTTCAGGAGAAATAGCTCTAATGTCCAAACAAATGAACACACAATAGAAAGGACACGTTTCTCACATTTACATTAAGAATTCCATTAGTTAAATGTAATAGTTACAGTGACTTCTGTGTTTTACAAGTTTCATATTTGGATGTGGTTCCAATTATCCATGCCTGAGATTAGGTCAAGGTGTTTGTTTGGTGGAGGGTGTGCAGAAAAAGGCTGACTTACACCTCATGTCCAACTAAATAACTTTGGGTAGCACATCTGTAGCAACGTCCCTTTCAGAAATCCACTGAGCGGTGTGCTGTCCTCAGGTCTGTCTGAGACTGAGAGTGAGGGGGGTGTGTGTGTGTGTGGGGGGGGGGGGGGTGATGTGGTAGAGATTCTCATTGAACTTTCAGTGTATAATGACACATGATGAAACTAACTGAGATAAGATACCAGAACTGGCAGAAAACCCCCTTTTGTTCTACTCAAGGAGTGGAGAGACTTGATGTTCTGAACAGTTTCCAGCGCAACAAGCTACACCCACAGCGACCAGCTTTCAAAACCACAAAACTCTTCACAGACATTCCACAGTGCCCTCAGTCTTTCTCGGCTTGCTCTCCCACTCCCTTCAACACATTCTTTCAGCATAGCAGTAGTAACTTGAATACAGCACTGTGAAATAACAGAAATGTATGCACATGGGGAGCAAATGCTCATACACATGTGTACACACACATGCACACGCACACACACACCCTTATTCAGTGAAAAGTGTCATTGAGTAAGCAGTTGTAAGGCTTGATTCAGATGTCAGACCCTGAGTGATGTTTGTGAATGTGGTACAGAGCAGCATACTACAGAGCCACACACAGCAACCACATTCCTCCCCCTGCTCATGCATCCCAAAGCAGACACGAACACCTGCTCTTGTCCATTACTCCTCTACTTTCATCTGGGTTTCTATATCTCACATTTTATGGGAGCATAACCTTTATAACTTATATCATTTAAATGTAGCTTTGTTCCCCAAGTAGTGATAGAGAAAACCAAGACGCAGTTAGTGAGCTGAGACAGCACTTCACAATAAACAGTCACTTAGCTACAAAGTTAGCAGGTTGGCCAGGGTTAAAGGCACCCAGTGCAACTTTATAGGCTTGAGACTCGAAAAATAAACATTCCATTTCTAGTCTTTTTTACTTGAGTAAGTTTCAATAACTCCATACCATTACATATCGACATTCAAGGAGCAAAGATGAGACGTCGTTGTGGGGTGAGAATTGATAGAAAATCGTAAACAACAACAATCGCCGGTGGGGAGAGGCCATTTTTCCATTGACTGGAATCCTGCTTTATTTATTGGTGGCACCAATAAATAAAGGGCTACGCTCTTGCGGCTAGTTTAAGCGCTCTTTTTAACGCCCAAAGTATCAAATAATGATGCAAATGTGCTAATATGGTGAAGTAAATGTCAATATCATAAAGATTGTCTTATCCAGAATATTTCCATTTTGATGCCCTTATGTTGCACTGGGTGCCTTTAACACCCAATTTCCCCCAGCTATTGACAAGTAAAAAACTAATGGTTTACATTTGTTAATTTGGTAAACACTCTTAAGATTTCATTGAAACAACAAAAAAATCGAGCTGTAAGCCGCAATCTTCGGGGTCCAATCAGAATGGAAACTATTTGTTTTACAAACCAGTGGCCAAAGTAAAAAAAAGAATCCGCAATTTAGCTAATTTGGGAAATCTTCCAAAACCAATCATTGTATCTTTTAAATCAATGTACTGTCATGTTATATTCAGGCTCCCTTGAGTTCTCTATAGAAACCTCATAGAATATTTTAGTTTTTAGGATAACTCTAACTGAACTTGAAATCTAACTGAAGTGTATTTGGTTCTGGGAAATATTACACAGATTACTACATTTTACTGTACCTCATTATGACAAATAAAATATAAATAAGAATAAAATTGTGAAATAAAGGAAATAGGTAAAGGTGAAGTGTCAAAGCTCTGGGAAAATGTCAGTATACGGTCAAAACCAGTGGTAAAGGACTGACCCAGTTTCAGTATACGGTCAACTCCAGTGGTAAAGGAGTGACCCAGTTTCAGTATACGGTCAACTCCAGTGGTAAAGGAGTGACCCAGTGTCAGTATACGGTCAAATCCAGTGGTAAAGGAATGACCCAGTGTCAGTGTTGGGTCACATGAAAGGTCAATCTATTCTCATGTTTTTGTCATACTAGCATGTGGCACTGGCTCAACTCTTTCCCTTCCTCCCCCTCTTTTAACTCTTTCATTTGATCTAGCCCTTTCTCCAACTCTCCACAAACACTCTTGTTTCTCACTCTCAACATGATGCTTGTTGCTACCGCCTATTCTTGAGGGAGTTAGACAAACTACAAGCATAACAAAAGGTTTCCAGAGGAAAAACTACCTCATCTACAAGGGAGACACTGCCAAGACAGCCAACCATATTAAATTGTGTCATTTTACTTCTTCTCAACTTGTTGTTTAAACTTCCCGTAATCCGAATGCACGCTGCAACCAAAATAATTTTTGAGACACAAAACATGCTTTGTTCTATGTCAATTGTCTACAAGATCCCTTTGCTTTAATTACAAGATATTTCTTCTCCTCCTTTCTTTCCAAGTTGCTACTCAAGATTTAGATTACAGGGTTCTTCTTGTTATTATAATTATGATTGTCAACATTGTTATTGTTAGTTACATTTTTGGTGTTATTGAGGTTCTCCTTTTAATTACTTTGGATAAAAATGCTGCTACATAAATAACCACAAGCATAACCATGACACTGTTTTCATTATCAAAGTTGAATCCTGTCTTTCACGGTACAGGAAATTGAGCAAAGCTTCATTTCCTCCTCCAACTGTCAGTGGCATGTGGAACTTGTGCAGTAAAAACCCTTCTACAATTACAGTGATGATGAGGATGATGAGGATGACGTAAAACTGTGCATTATATGCATTCTTGTTCTCAGTCTGTGTATTAAATATATAAGTGTGCTTGCATAAATGTCAAAAATGAAATATAAACAATGCAATGTCAGAATCAAAGAACAATATGGAGAGGGCACGGGCACACTGTAAGTCAGTGTCTTTATCGTGTCATTGGAATTACTTCAGTGTCAGTGTCATTTCAGAAGTATTTTTACTTTTGACAATGAGATTATGTACACCTTGAATAATGATTTTTTTTTTCACCTTCTTCAGACACCTGACTTCCCGTGGTCAAAAACAACAGCATTTTCACACCAAACCCATATTTTTAGAGGTCAATGCAACAGTATAGAGATATTCTGGCTTGATATTACATAAATAAAAACATTCAACGCTAACAAGCTAAAAGACTATCAGTTCAATTGTTCAAGGAGTTGGCCATGCTATGTGGACGAGAGAGAAGAATGCAGGAAGCAGAGCCCTCCCTGTGTAATCTCCTTGCTTCAGTTCACACTAGCTGAAAACAAAATAAAATCATAAATAGCCTTGCATTGTGGTATTGTAAACAGAACAACCAAAAGATCATGGAATCACAGGGGAGTTGGGGTCACGTCACTGTGGCAACAAACCACAACATTGACTAAGTCTAAGCAAATGCCAGCATTTGGAGATGAGGGCCAAAAGCCCTGACCGTGGTGAGAGCTGGCTAATTGAGGAAGACAATGCCAAAGATACACTGTTTGGATGCACTTCACTCTCTTCATTCCAAGGTTGAATGGGCTAGGTTACACATAAGTCCCATGAATAACATGAACCCAGAACAAGACACAATAGAAAGACAATAAATACATTCAATACTCCAGCACAGCACTGGAACAGTCCCCATTAAAACAAAGGGCAACGTTTGAAAAGAGAAAGGAGAAATTTCTCAAAACCCACTATTATAATCTTGCTGGAGGGACACCATGTGTCTACAAAAGAGCATTCTAATTATCCTTCGGAAGAGGGTGTTCATGTAAGCCTAGGTGTCAGCGTGTCTGGTTATGTGTGTAAGTGTGTGTGTGTGTGTGTGTGTGTGTGTGTGTGTGTGTGTTCATGGGTGTGTGTGTGGGTCTGTGTGTAAGTGAAAGAGACAGACAGGCAGAGAGATGGGCACAGAGCAAGGGGTAGTTGAGGAAAGAGAAAACACCCCAAAGGTTACAATATAAAACTATGTGTAATAGAGACAGGGTGATGATGGGCTAATAGTATAACTACACTTGCATTCATGCTTATTCTTAATGTGAATTCAAAGATCAAGGTGCATTCAAGATGTTATGGGTTGTTCACACCTGGCATTAACATGCGTATTGGGGTGAGCCAATCACAAGTGGACATTTGGCGGTCAGACAATAAGCCCAATTGGTGCGTTATTGGTAATTGAAATCAACCTTTGCACACTTTCAATATATCTCTATAGGCTTTTAAAAAAAAATACACACGTTGTGGACACAGCCAGCTTTGAGTACATATTTCTACTTACACAGAGGACGTCAGTCGAGAAGCAGTCTTTAATGTGGCTCAGGACACATGTGTGTAATCACTGCTAAAAGATTGTGGCCATATGCCTTCGAGACTACCTCCAAATGTGGTCTGGGTGATCCGATCTCGATGCGTCCTCAATGGATTGAGAGCATTCACACCTTAGAGCTGTCCAATTGTGATCGGTTCACCCAAGATGCATGTTCATACCAGGTGTGAACATGACCTTAGAGACTACAGGCTTTTGGGGCTGCCTACTGCCTACACTTCTGGACACAGAAGTTACTGAATCAGACGGCATGTGGTATCAAGGGGTTATATCTTCCAACATTTTCTGGGAAACCAGCCAACTAGAGTGAAAGAGTAATGTGAATTGCAGTCAGAACTTAGATATGCTTGGGAGAACTGAAAGTGAACATAGGAAGGATAATTACATTTCTGATGGTAAGTAATAGGCTACATCATTCAGGCAAAATAAAAAAAGGAAAAAGAGCATCCCGTTATGACCTTGACAGGGTGAATAAGAAAGAGTTGGACAACTTCTGATCAACAAGTAGCCTACAACGCTGAACTAGTAGTGATATGTTTTCCTATTCGGTACCATGGGGTTACCAGGTTAATTTCCCAGTTTTTCTCCTTAATGCTTCTCCGGGTTCACATCTACCTCCCTTGTACTCTGGGTAGCCTGTGGTGTAACATAGTATGGTGTATTCAGTAGCTACACTACAGCAGATGTTCTTTAGGAATAGGGATAAGTAGCCTATGTGAGATGTAGGTCTGGGGCCGTATTCACAAAGTCTTTTATCTTACCACTAGGAGTGCTCCTAACTCGCGCTAAAACCTTTTACGTAGGAGTAATTTCTTAAAAGTGATTCACAACGGCTCTGAGACCTACTCATACTAAGGATAATACCAACTCCTAAGCTTAAGATAAAAACTCCGTTGCTATGGATGACGTCGCTTCTCATGCACGAGTTTAGAAGGGGTGAGGACGGTGATTGGTTGTTGACAGGCTCTCTCATTAAAAACTCATTCGTGACGTCACTCTAACAATCCCACTATATCGACTGAAAATAAGAGAATAACCTAGGCTTCAAATTAAGTCGTTGTTTAAAGGCGTCATTGCATCCCGCCCTAATTCTACGACAATATTAATACCTTCACGGTTTAAGCAATGTCTTTTATCAATTCCAAGTCGGCTGCAGCCATCTTACGATTTTTTTGTGAATAGGTCTTAGTGACTTAGGAGTCCTCATGAGGAGTTTTAAGCTGTCCTAGACTTAGGTGCTACTTTTAGGGATAAAATATTTTGTGAATTGCTCTTAGTAAAAAAAATTAGGAGTCCTACATTTAAGACTGACACGCCCATTATTTTTAGGAGTTTCTCCTAAATTCGCCACTTATGAGCTACTTTTAGCCCTAAGATTCTTTGTGAATACGGCCCCTGGTCTTTATGGGTGCCTCCCTGCAAAAATAATTAAACATCTTGTCCTGTGTTGCTCCAGAGTACTGATGGTTAGTCCCTGCTCTGGGAACATTAATCCAGTTTTAACTGAACTTGAATTATAGGATTACTCCGATATGACAACTACTGTTTTTCCTGCACATTTAAACAATCTCTTTTCTCCGGCCTTCTTGTTTTTACTATGTAGGCCTACTTCTTAGTGTCAGCTCCAAACTGCTGGGTGGAAACCGTCTCAGTATCACATTATTCTTTCATAGCTCACCTTAGCTACGCTGCCTGTAACTCACCCCAAAGCGCTCAGATCACCTTCCCAGATAACAAACACTTTGTCAACAGCACTAAATATGCTTGGCCTTGCACCACACTGTAATGTGCATTGCCATGTGACAGGCACCATGGTAAATGCTTAAATACATACCTGACATTTTTATAGATTTCTTTGAGTTGTAATATGGCACTGTTGGGAAAGCTATGAGAAGCTAAATATATCCAAGAGATGACAACCATAATGCATTTACTGACTTGGACATCGGCGAGAGTCTATCGAAAAATCTTACACAGACATCTCACCAAACAAACAAGAAACTCAAACAACAAATATAACTGAAAGCCTCCTGGCCTTTATTTTGCCCTTTGCAGGCAGGCTTAACATAACAGTGAGGCCAATATCCTGTTGCATTGATCTAACTCTAGAGGGACGGGCTTGATGTGGTAATGCTGCTGCTTGCTAATTCCAATGCTAATGCTTTTGACTACAGTAATTTGGGTATCTGAACAAGATAAAATGCAGTACGGACAGGTTGTCTGTGTGGGTGTGTTAACCATAAACACTCTTCTTAAGTTGTTCACTGAAAGACAGTAGATGATAAAAGTGTTACTTTGATGCTTCACAGTTTCTCCTTGTTGTGAAGCAACAGTATGGCCACCTGTGGAATGAACAAAGGCAAGCCTGCGAATGTGTGCGGTCATCTTTGGATCTCCTTGCGTGTGAAAGCCAAAGCATGGATATACCACTCAAATGATATAATTCTATATGGCAGCCGTTTAGACAGAAATATCTCTGTCTGACGGTGTTTCGCACAATGGTCAAATACAGTGAACAACTCTCTAGGTCCAGGCTTCTTTGAGAAAGCAAACATGTAGCTGACTGCAAGTCGGGGGAAAAACAGTGGCCTAGATTAAGAGGCATTGAGCTGGTGCGCAGAAGGACACGCAGTGGGTCTCAACCTCAAAGACAATTCAGATCAAGTTGCACACCCTGCAAACCATGTCTTGCTCTATAAATAGCCCATCAGGATCTCACAGACTGATGGGGAGTGTAAGGCAACATTATTTGCAGCAACAGAAGAGTGTTGTCTTGGGTGTGTCATCAAAGGCATGGAGGAAACCTTGACAGTGATACCATTCAGCTTTTGACTCATCTTAACTTCATGGTGCCATTGTCTCACAAAATGCATGGGTCTTAAAGAATTGGAAATGTACACATTCAAAACAATACTTCTGTGTTTATGGGCTATGCATATGTGAATGAAAATTAACATTCACAGTGAGTGTGCTCAAATTAACTTGAAATGAAATGTCTAATCCCACTTTAGATGCAGACTGTTATGACACGTCTACAATTCCAGCACAAGGTCAAAGGCCAGACCTTGAAACCATTCCACAACTGTCACACACTTGTCTGAGGGAGACCGAGAGAAAGTTGCCAGTTGTTAAAAAACGCACCTCTTTGAGCAGGTATTGCCGGGGCATATAAGTTACCATTGTTAGGCTATCCAATTGTTAATAACGCAATTCATCCCAAATGTTTCATATTTTCATCACAAATGTGAGGGTGAGGACTGACACAGCTACGTACTGCACAGATTCAATCTCGTTAAGTTCACTCTGCTGTCAACTGGTGACGAAAGAAACGGAACACGTTACAGGGTTTTCAATCAGGTGCCTTAACACCTTGATGCTACTGTAACTGTTGTCGAAATATGGTTAGACACGCCATAACTTAAAGTAACAAGTCCGCGTAGTTTTTCCAGAGGCAACCGCTAAATTAAATAGTAACGTTACGTCCTCGTTTCACAGAGTCCACCCAACCTCTTCCTAAAGCTCAATTGCATGCTGCGTTGAATTAGCTGTCCGGCTAACTTAGCTGATAGCTGCATATCCCCAGACCAAATTCTTGAAGTGTCTGACAGAGAAGTAGCCAAGCAAACAGGTCGGTAGGCAAGCTGGTTAAATGACACTCACTTGCTGACACTAACCCATATATACGCTATATATTACCATATGAATATGACTGCACTTATATGAATACAGCCGTGTACGCCGGACGAACGTTTTGTATGCTGTCACATGGAGCGTGGCCTGGTGCGACAATCTCATTTCTGATTAGCTAAGCTCAGGCTCTGAAAGCTAACGATAGTTTGCTAGCTGACGGCTACGGTAGCTGACGTTGCTATAGTCTTGCTAGTTCAATTGGGTTACACATCTGCACATGATCCCCCTCTGTAAGTCCCAACTTCAGCGGTTATTTATTTTAAAACAGTGTCTTTGTCAATGAGGCCGATTGTACACTTAGAAAAGTCGCAAAGGCGTGTAATAGGTTGTTATGTAGGTGGAACTATAAAATTCCTACCCCATTCCGCTGTCTGTAAGAGGCCGATGTCAAGAATGACGGCAAACCGACATCACCTGAAGTGGCCGCCACTGCTTTCATTGCTGCCACTGCGCAATATCCCCTTGGCTATAATAATCAAATGCCAGGTAACGTTATATTTCCACGAAGTCGAGTTCGGCCGTTTGAGAAAAACAGATTTCAGCTTTGTCTGATTAAAGATCCAAACGTAAAACAAGACCTTGAGCAGACCATTGATAATGACTTGGCGAGGGGGATAGATAGACACTCCACGACACTGTCCATAGGTATCACTAGATCTAAGAACACGAGTATCACAACAACCGACTACTGATGTGGCGAGTCAGCCACCCGCTTTTCCACATTGATGGTAATTAAGTTACCAAAGTCAATCCACAACAGACCCACATTGCTTTCCTGACCTACAAAGGCCATTATAGAACGACTTATGTCAGAACAATTATGTCTGTGTTTCTATGTGAAGTTAATAACAAAAAGATAAATCATTATTTGGCCTAATAATAAGATATTATTATTGTATTATTATTATTACTATTACTTCACAGCATGATTAGCCTGATATCCGTAGAATCCTCTTATTTCGTTGTAGTTTGTAGGCTATTGTAATTGATGGGGTGGGTGGAGGAACATTTAGACTATTCAAATGTGAATAACAGTACACCAATCTTCATTAACCTGCGCTGACTTTAGTGTTATCTCGATGAGTAAGTGTGATACATTGTACTTGAGTGAAAAAGCACTTTTTGAAAACACAGAATTCCCTTAGCCAATAAGGTTTATGGGTCTTGTAAAATGAAGTCAAGCTGTATTTCAGGTGAGGACTCCCTCTGGTGGACCTAAACACTTACTAAACTAAAAAATATATACCATAACCCTCAAGAGGAGCTCAGTTGCCCTACCTTCTTCATGACTACCGGACACAGGACAACTCAAGCAGGACTATGCCTCAAGTAAGGTTTGTTGTGCAAAAACTATAGTTACAAATGCCTTATCTCCCAGCCATTTAATATGACATCACTTATTATTGAAATGCTCAAATGTTTATGATTTTTTAAGTTAAGAATAAATATCTACAACAAAAATGCAAAAAGAAACAGAAATGTTTTTCTGTCACTTAGGAAATGGGTGCCACATGCCACTAAGTGAATATATCACACTCTGTTTCTTGCACATAGCTTTTGGGAGATCAGTGGTACCTTTTAGTTTTTGCTGCTGTGTGCAGAGCATAGGAGTGAACTCAGAGACAAAACGGGAGTTAGACTGAAGGGCCTAACTGATCATAAAGAAAAAGAAAGGAGTCAGATGGCAAGACGGCAAGAAGAGGAGAGGATGAGAGGGGAATTATGTTGTCATAGAAACTAGGAAGGATCTGAAGACTTAAAGAAAAATGTATATTGGTTTTACTCTCGGATTGGATAACAGCAGGGGAAATAGAGGGACATATAAGGGGGAAAACTACACTTGGAGAGAGGTGAATTTGAAGCATGTTAGTAGACAGGTTTGATGGATGCATAGTGCATAGTGCATAGTGTGTGTGTATGTGTAATTAAGAATCCTAGTGATGGTGAATCCCCTCAGGAGATCAAGCTCTCCCTATTAATGAAGACATACAGTATTGGCAACAGCCCTATTGCACAGAGGCTAAAGATAGAGGTATGGAGACCAATTAGACACAAGCTGTGTACAGATACAGAAAAAAACAGCACATAAAGGCTTTAGGAATTGAAACATATTTGGTCAGGTCATCTATATGTGTATTTACAAAACTGCTGTGTTACCCAGATGGAACTGATAGCTCTGAAAGTAAAAAAAAAAAATGCTCTTATAATGCATATGTCTATTCTTGTGTCTAGTTCAGAAGTGTTTTCCTTCCACCTTTCATTTGTCATTCTCTACCGCATCTAATGCCATAACACAATCTGGGTAACTTTCTTTAACCTCTAGTCTGCATGTCAGCATGTTCAATAACAATGCTGTTGCCATTGCTTTATTCAATTGCAGCAACCTATTTTTGCCATTTATTTGGAAACATGTATAATACAAATGCAAAGGTTACAGTGGTGAAACAGTGGGTTTTGTTGGATGTGGTTCAAAGGTCTCCATACATAACTCATTTAGAGTCCATATCCAAGAAAAAATATTTTAAATCTGCCCAATTTTTTTCCGGCCAATCCCACACCATTTCAACCCCTACTAACCCCTCCAGCTTCCTGTACCTTCCTCTTCCTACTCTCATTTGACCTGGCCATAATGCTCCCAAGTCCCCTATAGCCTTTTTTTCTACTCAACAGATATGATTTTATACAGAAGCTGCAGGAATCCCATCATTAGATGTGCTTTTCAGTCTCTGCCACAGATGATGAGATGGTTACCTGGCAACCGATGGTTACCATGGAGACAATACCCCTACTATTGTGTCAGTAATATACAAGTCAGCTCAGCCTACTAAAAAGCCTCCAAACAATATTTAGTGAAGAGAGGTCAAACAAAGACACAGTGCTTATTGCACACACAATCATACACACATACTTTGAATATCAATACTGCACATAAAGTCTTTTATAAAAGTTTAATGTGTGGATGTTTGGTATGCACACAAATATCAACATCTAAATTCTATCTACATTTCAAATGCACTTTCAGATTTACCTGTGTACACGGAGAGGTGCCCATGAAGTGGTCTCTCTGTGTCTCTCCCTGCACTGTAGTGTTTACATTTATATATTTCCCCTTACAATCACAATCTGTGTCACTAGTGTGTCGCTGTCCTCAGTGGAAGAGTTCATGGGTGACATGAACTCCGGGGCACTATATTCTTAACCCTTCACTTCAAATTGGGATTAGTTTTTAATCTGAGCATTAGAATTGTTGGATGTGATGTATATGTTTGTAATAGAGCATTGATACATTTGTTTAACATGTACATCTGCTTTTTGCAGAAATTGAAGTACTCCCTCACTTCATGGTAAGACCAGTAGATGGCAGTAAAGTTGTTTTTGCTTCTGTGGTAAGTGTCTCAGCGTGACCACTTCAGCAAGCTCTGAAGTTCCATGAAAAAGCACATTACTGAGTGCTGCTCACTGTAAACACAGATGAAATCTGCTATTAGCTGGCAAATTTTAATGACTAATATATGACTATGATAAAAAGAACAAAGAACTAAAAATAGAGCGTCATTGGCTGTGGAAGTAATGCTGTATTTACATCATGCTGGTCCTGCAATCATAACTAATTCAACTGCTAATTAAACACAGTGTAGAAGACTGAGAAGGTTCTCTTCAGATTCAGGCTACAACACAATTCTCATTAACAGTCACAGCAATGCGCTTTCCTTTTGAATCTCTGGAACAAAAAGACATCCAAGCAATCTGGATTTCATTATGTTTTCTTTGTCTGTGTGTGTGTGTGTGTGTGTGTGTGTGTGTGTGTGTGTGTGTGTGTGGGGGGGGGGGGGTTTGTGTGTGTGTGTGTGTCCCTTTTCCTCCTTTTCTTTATGTATGTTTTGTTTTGTTTATCCCCTCTCACTTACCCTTGATTCATTTCACTGAAATTGCTTGGTAGATTTCTTACTGTTTTAGTGTGTGTGTGTGTGTGTGTGTGTGTGTGTGTGTGTGTGTGTGTGTGTGTGGGTGTGGGTGTGGGTGTGGGTGTGTGTGTGTGTGTGTGTGTGTGTGTGTGTGTGTGTATTTGTGAGTGAGAGAGAGAACAAAATGGATAGATAGTATGCATGTTAAATGTTATACAGGGGAAAATATTGTTCCAGTGTAAGCCTTGCTTTAATGATTGCTGCCTGAAGCATTTTTCTGGATAGTCCACATAAGGGGACCTGGCCTGGGGGTGGCGTCTCTCATCTGCAACAGCCATCACAGGCTCATTAAAGGCAGTGCATCAGTGGAACTTAAGCACGGCCGCGTTGACCATAGCCAATTCCACAAGCACACACGACTTAGATCTACATTCCACATACAGAGATAGATATGGTTTGCTGTTTGTGTGTGTCTCGTGTCTTCTCCTCCAGACTACTCTGCTCTTAGTGCACCCCTCCTCCCCAGCATCTCCCTTAACTTTCAGAATGCTGTCCCTGTAATTGATCCCAGATTGGACATTTAAGTTGCCAGAAGCGATTCATATCGTTTTTATCTTTCAGACATGGCTTCTACTGCTTCCAGATGCGGAGGCACACGAGGGTTCAAGTTTGTTTTTCAAAAAACTGTAATGCTATAATGTTTTTGCCTTCAAGAACTATGAATCGGAATCCAGAATGAGGGCCACAAAAGAGGGAATAGTTTTTCTGCATTGAGTGCCGGAGGAGCTAAGAATGTGTATCTCAATGTGTTTGAGTGAGTGAGACTGTTTATTGTTAGATGTTTTTGGCTGTGTGTGCCTGCATGCTCGTCAGAGGATTGCTGTGAAAATCATCTGAGGGAACTTCTGTTGGTGTTTGTTTATGCTCCTAAGTGTTAAGAAAACATTACTGTTGCACATTTTCAACTGAGTCACGGTTTAGCCACGGTCTGGCTCTCTGAGGAAATGCACAGTAGAATTCATTTGTCTTTTTCTGGTGGAAATTTGGCACACATTAATACAGTCGTTAGAGATCATATGAAGGTTTTGGTGATGGTCTGTTGACCCAGTATCAAAACCTCTGGAATGAATGACCATTATTACAAATAAATTGATTGTTGGCTGAATGTTTTTCCATTATTTATTTTACAAATGCTTTTTAGTGTGTTTCCTAGAACCAGGAAAAGTGAAAAGTTGAACATACTCTCAGGGTTGTGAATTATCATCAAAAATGTTTAAACAGTAGGAGCCCAACTGCCCTGACCCTGTTTGCGGAAGATTGTAAAATAGCCAAAGGAGATTGTTATAAGGTTGATTAAAAGAGGGTTTTGAGTACTAAGGTGTTGCCTGTCCTGTGTTTGTAGTCCAGCACAGGAGACAGCACTGAACAGCGGGACAGTCCGGGCGTTGATGGGAGAAGGCCAGGGTGATCTCTTTGAAGACAGCCTAGATTGTTAGCAGATTTCAGAGGCATAATGGCTCTTTCATTATCCCCTAGTATTTATCTATGGAATCAGCAGAAGCTATGGCCGGATCATTGGACTAATTGCACATAATTCTAAACCAGTCATGAGACAAAACGACGTAACCTCAGAAAAGAGAAAAAAATATCAGTGATGGTTAGATAAGGATGCAACAAATGAGTTTTGGAAAATGTATCAAAAACACGTATTACTTCCTTTTCCTCGCTGCTAAACAAGGAAAACATTTTAACCGAAATAGGAAGCGAGCCAAGCCACACTGGTTTTCCAGCTTACATAGATAATTTCCTTCACAAACAGAAGATGCTACCAATTACAATAGTGACTTATCTCAATGCTACTATCTGTAACACTATTCTAGCAGGTTCATTTTTTTTATTGCCTGAGCTCACGTTCTCTCACCCACAGTAGCTCTTGAAAACAATGAGGCTTGCTAAGGCTAGCCTCTCAATGAGAACTGGATGCGTACTCTCCACCAACAGGAAGCAGCAGGAGATGAGCAGGTCCTTTGGGAAGTCGGTTAGTAGGTGGGAGAAGTGTTTTGTTAGTTTAAGAGTGGTGGGCTTTCATTTGAGGATGACAGACTGGCTGGTACGAGACTCTTCTAGCCCTGGCCATCCCCACACTGACGGACAGTGCTGCAGTCTGTGCACAGCACATAAACACTCCATGCTACATTAGATCCCAAAGCCTTTCCACATGTTGTTTGCAGAAGGCCTCAGTGGTGCTTAAAGCCCAATCCCCATCTGGCCCTTTCTAGGTTAGCTTGTCTAGGAGTTCACACACTACATTCCCTGACATGAACCTGAGATGCTCCTCACATTAGCACAACTACACCACTAAGCTCAACACACACACACACACACACACACACACACACACACACACCCCTGTGTCTCATTGTTTTCATGGTAAGCATATGGTTAATTGTGTCATAGTATTTCGAATTCTTCCCATCAGATGGTCCAGAATGCAATACAATTCTCTCTAGAGGGTCCACTCTTTGGCGAGGTAGCAAATATGCAAAGCATTTTGAGTGCCAGTTAAACTTATCCAAGCACATGTTAACACTCTCCTGATGCTTGGATTCCGTTACAGCCCAGGCCAAACTTCAGACTAGCTGCACAAACCCTGGAGGTAGAGTGAGCTCCTGACTGTGCCTCTATGTGCGTACAGCGGAAGAGGTGTGTGTGCTAACATGCCGCCGATTACCATATTGGGAGATCACACAGCTATCTAAAATCACGTCTGGTTAATCGATTAAAACAATAGCAATTTACAACTCCTTTGGACTGCAGGAAACTTTCTTTTTACTGAATGTGGACAGTTAATCCATCCTTTTTATTGGCCCGTCCCATCTATAGGACCTCCAAGGTCAGCCTGATGCATCTGTGATTGTGAACCAGTGCCAGAGGATCTAAAGTGGCTGCGTGGCAGAAGGTCTGGGGAGGCCAGTGTGGAACAAAACCCAAGGGTAGTAAGATGGATTGTGGGACAGAAGGCGTATGTGGGGTAAAATAGGTAAAGGGATGCACAATGTGGTTATTGAGAGAGAAGGGACGTGTGTTTGTGTGTGTGTGTGTGTGTGTGTGTTTGTGTGTGTGTGTGTGTGTGTGTGTGTGTGTGTGTGTGTGTGTGTGTGTGTGTGTGTGTGTGTGTGTGTGTGTGTGCACTTCAGCTTGGAACTGTGTATGCCTGGTAGGCATGTGTTATTTTAGTGTTATTTAAGGTTTATTGCCTTAAGTGTTGTTTCTGTCAGAGCAGAGCTGCTGAGCTCTTCACCTGTCACAGACCTACTTGTTGTGGTAGCCTCCAGCTCAGCAGTCAGCATTAGGGTGTGCATGCGTAAGCCATGTAGAAGAGTATCTCATTTTATTCCTGATTTAGTGCCTAATAATAATAATAATTCATTTTATTTTTAACGCACTTTTCATTCAAAGGAATCTAAGAGTGCCTACATATTAGAAAATAACTATAATAATACAATAAAATTAAAAACAAATTGAAATATTAACATAAGCATAACAGAAAAGATTCAACACAAGGCCAGAAATGCCTTCCTGAATAAAAAAGTCTTAAGTCCAGCTTTAAAGGAATCCAGCGTCTGCGTTGCCCTTAGGTGGTCAGGGAGGCTGTTCCATAGATGTGGCGCTGCCGAGCAAAAGGCCCGGCTAGCTACTAATACTGCTATGCCCTGTAATACACACTAGTGTTCAAAGGTTTTTCGGCAGTTTTGTTTGCCAACGTGGCATTAGACAAAAAAAAACCTATTAATTATTTTCCTCTGTACCTTCAGCTGCAAGGCAAGATATTGTAAGAAGAGATAAAATGCCTCTCAGATTTCACTCAGCTTCAGATAGACTTTGCTTTCAGGTTATCGAAAACCTTATATACTGTATATGTTTATGAGTGGTATGATGTTACGAAGGCCTACTGGTAGCATAGGGAGGCTTGTGAATCTTGCATGTTATATATTCTACAGTGACCTTCTAGTTCATAGACCTTTCCTACCTCTACTGAACACGCCACAAAAATTAAATCAGATGAGTTTCATATAGCCCCCACCACCACCATCACTCACATGCACATATACCCCCAATACAAACTGTTGCTGTTCCAGGACTTGGGAATGGCAGTGGATGAGTAAAATACACATGGCAGTTCCATCCGCCCTGCCCTCCAAATTATGAGGTCCCTCTCCTCTCTCCTCTCATGTCGTGCCAGGGCCGATGGAGAGAGTGGCTCAAGCTGTGCCCTGCTGCATCCATGCCAGAAGGGCACTGCACCTGAAAGCTTTTAAAGCACTCACAACATCCAGATAAGGCCCACATACCTTACTAATTCTGCCTTCTCTTTAACATTCCCGGTCCTTCTAAACCTATCTACCCCCCACCCCCACACAAACACAATCCAGTCACAAAAACACTTTGTTTTTCAACAACTCACATTTTCCAGTCCTCCTTCCACCGACCCACTCCCCATTTCTTCTCGTCCGCTCAAACAGATGTGTCTGGCCTTTGAACATGGCAGCACCATGTCAGCCTGCTTTTATAAGGGATATGTTTCACCACAAAGGAATTTGGTCAGTTTGTATAGCCAGGCAACAATAGGCCTTCTAACTATAGATTATAATTGCTGTCATTATTTATTACAAATTACTCACACAGTCGTTCAGTTCTGCATAATATGATTTTCCGTAAAAGAAGGAACAACCTTTCTGAGTACGTTTGTGATATAGCTAAAGTAAGGTTCAAATATCTACTGTCATCATATCTCAGTCAGTTCAATTGCATTTGACTCATATTTCGAGGTTGCAACTATGATTCTGTGTTTAACTGAAGAAATCCTGCAAGTGTAGCGATAAAAACAGGATCCAGGCAGAAGGAAAATGAATAATTGAAGGAGAAGGAGAAGGCCAGGTTTCTGTCACAGGGTATGAACTTGAGGCAGATATCGTCTTACAGGATGTTCCATAGTCATGTCCTTGAGGCCCTGATTTTTAGAAAATCTCAAAATACAATGTTGATCATTGATATAATGTTGAGGATGCCATTTAAATGTTCTAAAATTGTGTTGATAGCAATGCTCCCAATGTAAAGGAAGAAAAGATCTACAACATGACTCCTGGAGGTCGTGTTTACACATTATGCTCAGGCTAATGGAAATTTAGACAGCCTGTCTCTGCCAGCCTGATCAATAATGGATCATCTAGTGATATCAGCTGGACACTCTACACTCTGTCACGTCTACTAATTAACTTCAGCATGAGAGAAACTGAAGAGCAGACAGGGCAGAAGAGAGAAAGAGAAAGACTACAAATCTCCGACTGAAATAGTTTTAGACTGACAGAATATTCAGCCTATTTCCTGTACGTTTTCAGAGGTGTGTGTGTGTGTGTGCACGCGTGTGTGAGTGTGCGTGTCGAATATGTTCTCTTTCAGGGAGCTGGCCTGGAAACTGTGTGCTTTCAGCAAGTCATGATCTACGTGCCTCTTGTTTCTGGGTTTGTTTTAAGAATTTCCTTGACTTCGTGACACGATGGGGAGACTGCTGGAGAGAGCCACATACTTTTGCCTTTTCATCTGCTTCCTCCCAGCTCAGCTGCCAGGTAAGACATTATAAAATAAGATCAGATGTCTCTCAGATGCCAGATGTCTCTTATGACCAAAATATACTGTAACGGCTTTGAGTTCAATTAAATACAATTAAGCAAAACCTTCTAGATGTGTCCAAAGTGACTTACCAAATGTTTGATTAAAAATAAATTGAGTAATTTTGCATAATCAACTGCTCTTTCCACAATTGTTTGAATATGTGTTAATAACTAGTTAATATTTTTATAATGATGCCATTTTACTGGAGTAGCTCCATAGTGTGGTGTGAATATTTACACCGTTCACACATGCACACGAGATTTACCAATAATCAGATGTGAGCATTGTATAGCAGATATGGCAATTTCTTGATTTTTTTTATCTAGTCTGAGATGGATGGAGAATGGGTATGATGAATCATGAATTTCCTGGATGACATTCTCAAGGCTCCTGGCTCCAGTGGCGGTCCGTGCATTTCACGACTAGGCCTTCAGCGATGTCCTACACGATGTTAAACTGTGTGAATCCACCTCCTAATACCATCATTATGATGACGCCATGGCTCTCGAACCATTATATTTATACAGAAAGGCAGTATAAGTGAGCATTGCATCACCTTAACATAGTCGAGTACAACAGACTTTGTTAATATTTCCGGAGCATTTAAAATCAATACACCCGTATTAACAATACATTAAGAGTAGTAAACTCTCAGTTACGATCGCTTGGATATTACTGTCACAACTTTAAAATAAAAGGCGATTTTCAGGGATTAGTCTACAAAGTTTTATTAAGTCCACCGAAAGTAGCCGTGAGCACAAGTTTGTCCACTAAACATCGCATTGTCCCACCTGCAAAGCAGTTTCATTAAACTTCCCATCCTCACGATATCCAGTTTTTCTTGAAAGTTCCGTCTTGAAAATGGCGTTGTAATTGTATCAAAAACTGGAATTATCAAGTTGGTGCAAACTAGTTTATTTGAGTTGGTTAATGTTATTATATTTAGTCTTACCAATTGAAACAACTAGCATAATAAGCATTGAAACCGATGTACGTCGTTTTCGCATTAGCCAGCTAAACTGAGCACTGAAGCGCTGCACCGGTCTGCCTCAAGGCGGCTGCATGCTACAGCGTTGGGGGTTAACGGTTGCGCAAAATTTACTCGGTGCAGTTCATGCTCCCAAAGGTTGCGCGTGTTGTCATGAGCCTGCCATTTGCCTGGCAGATAGAAAGCTGTGTCCCTAACAGAAAGTCTGAAGCTTGAAGTTCTTTTCAAACCTTTGCTTTGGTAGCACTGTTAAACTGAGCAGACATGCAGACTACATTTGAGTAATCTCATCACGTAACATTCGTTTTCTAAAAACAATCACATAGTATTGCATGTTTAACTGTGGTAGAAAATACGTTAGCTTAATGCTAACGTATATGGAAAATCCTATAGACACCGCGCTAGGTATTAGCATCAAGTAATTCACGTTAATGTTTTTGTATGAGCCTGACATTTGCTCTGCAGATAGATAACAGGTTCCCTAGCAGAAAGTCTGAAGCTTGAAGTTATTTTCAAACCTTTACTTGGGAAGCACTGTAAAACTGAGTAGACATGCAGAATATTTTAGTAACCTCATCTCGTATCATTCGTTGATAGAATGCAGGCTGCGAGGCTCGCGTAAGGGCTTACGTAAAAAATGACGCAAGTCTAGAAAAAGGGGCCGACGCACGCAAGACGTAAGAAGTCGCGCAAGGGTCGCGCAAGGGGCTTGCGCGGCCTCTTGCGCTTGCGCTTACGCTTACGTAAGGAAGCATGAATCAGCCTTCAGTGTCCAATCAAAGGACGTTTACGTGTCACGTTCAACGCGAGGAAATAAATCTTCCGGGCCTTCTAGAAGGCCCAGTGTCGCCAACTCGAAATCTGATTGGTTGTCACAACTGTCTGTTTCAGTTCATTCAACTTAAATGAACTGAAACAGCCAGTTGTGATAACCAATCAGATGTACACGGGCCTTCAATGTGAATTCTGAAGGCCTCAGGGAAGATTTCTGTTCTCGGGGAAGATTCCTCGGAGCGTAGCAACACATGATAGCTGAAATATGATTGGATGAAAGCTCTAACATAAATTAACAACGCTGGAAGCTATGAAATGAAGATAATGGACTATGGGGAATAATTTAATACATATTTATGAAAAGAAAATATTAAAATTAAATTTATTTTATTACATTTATTTTCTGATGATGTTTAGGCCAGCAGAGAAGGCCTTGAAGGCCCTGACGGACCACCACTGCCTGGCTCTTACATAAGAATAGATAGTGAACCTCAGTGGCCTTCAGATCTGGTCTCATCGGGGTAGTTCACAGTGGGTCCTTCTGGGCTTGAATTTGAGAAGACAAAGGTAGAGAATGTAATTTCCTTTGGTGGACCACATGATCGGATAAAAGTAGCGCAAATAAAAACGCTGACTTTCTCAGGCCAACTTCATAAATATGGGCATGGTTTTAAGTCCAAAGCGGTCATGAACAGACCTACTCTGGCTCTAGGCAGTTGAAAGGAAAAAGATACTGAGGTCTTACCACAGGCTAATGAACTGTGGTTATGCAGTTAAATTGCCTGTTTGACTTGTATGGCTGCCCTGCCCCACTCTACTCATAGGAAATCCACAATGGGCCCACACAGGCATGTCTGTCAACTGTCAGGTCCTCTCACCTACTATGCCTTGTCACGCTGGGTTCTCACATTTGTGTATATTAACTTAGGTTTGCAGATCTTGGATCCTGAGGAGGTTGAGTATGTGAAGCTTCAGACGACAGGAATGGCAGGGAGTTCAGTGGAACTCGACTGTGGCTCCCTCGCCCCCTCTATCTTCATCTGGGCCTACACCAAACCAGGATCAGACAGCAACCAGGTCCTGGTCTACAACTATGGCCATGGTTCCAAGCTCCAGCCGCTGTCAAAGAGTATTGCTAACATGGACCTGGTGTCCAACTCTTCCACTCTGCTCATCAACAACATACCCCTCAGTGCCAAGGGTCTGTACACCTGTCAAGCCTTGTATGAAACAGACAGTGGGGCCAAGATCACCTTCTACTACAATGAGCTGGAGGTCCAGGAAGGAGAAGATTCTGGGTCTGCTTTTTCAAACGCCACTCAGACCTGAGTGGCAACAGTCCCAACACTGACCATACAGTAAAGAAAGCTAAGCTCATTGGCTAGACAGGCTCCAAATGGCCGTCTTTTTTTCTTCTCTGTGTGTCTCTGGGGAAATCCGTTTGTCAGTAAATCTTATTGTAGTTTATCATATGGGAAAAAACATCTAGCAATTAATCTTAATTTCATGTCATATTCAAATATACGTTTGCTCATATTGCACAATTATATTATTTCATCATTCACGTTTTAAGTCAGTATGTATATATCATTTTCATGTTTTTGCAGTAACGGCTTGCTCAAGTGCATCATACTAAATTAAACACACAGACTATGTAAACTGTTTCACTGTGTAAACTGATTAACCACAATACGCTTTTTGTTTTTCTTACCATATGAGCATGTCAGGCAGACAGGCAGGAAGGTCGACAGACATGTGACAGTACGTTTTAGGGGGGAGAGTGTAATGGAGGACAGCACATCACCAAGCTGTGTAGTGTAAAACCTCATTCGCTAATGCCTGAGCAGACACTACTCATAAAGCACCAGCCTTTTCCCACCATACTATTGTGTCCACATATTGTTTCAGAACTGAGCCTAGTGCAGACTGTATTGTATGTTACAATGCAAAGTAACAGTGTGTATTAAAGACAATGAATTACTTCGCCTACAATCCTCTATTAATAGTCATGTTTCTGGCACTAGATTCCAATGTGCCTGTACACTCAGGGAAGAATGTCAGATATTCAGTTTGTGTTTGACAATCCTTATATTGTTCTGAAGTGAGAGATAGTACCACATCGTAGGTATATGCACAGCATTCCTTGGGAACTTCCAACATTTTTATGACATTTTTGGAGAGATATTCTCATTGTTCCAGTTCAGAGGAGTTTTTCAGTCAAATAAATAACTATTACATTCTTATTTCATCCGGATTCATGCCAAGTTCAAACTTGCATATGTATCAGCCAGCTAAGTACTTCATAAAAAAAAACATATAATGTCAGTGTTACTGGAAAGGTGATTTAAAGATTATAGACACTATAGCAAATTAGCCGTAGTCATTAACAGGCTTGTTTTATAATGAATATGATTGGGAAGCGCAACCCATTTTGGGGCTTTTACAGTTCTTTAGATAAGCTTGCAAACTTGTTTTATCACAAAAACCGTCTCCTTCTTCCGAAGCTACGCCTCAGTGAAATGCAGTGGGTTTTTTTATTTTTTATTTTACAGTTGAATAACAATATGTTATGTTATAAATTATCATACCAAATATTTAAAAAATGATTTTCAGGTATTTCCAGAAGTTTTTTAAGAGTGTGTCTGAAGTTCTGGAATTCTATTAATCTAGTTCTATCCAAAACGTGAGAATGAGGTGATGTACATTGGACATTGATGCCAGCTCCACATCAAAAGTGTGCACTGGGAAACTTACAAACTATTACCGCAACTGTTTTTCTAGAAGTCTCAGTTCATACCCATCCAATATAGCTGCAGCTAAGCATCTTCAC